>NW_004444083.1:5031274-5153852 GCF_000243295.1 Trichechus manatus latirostris | reverse complement strand
AAGAAATAAAGGGCATTCAAATTGGTAGGGAAGAAGTCAAAGTATCTCTATTTGCAGATGATATGATCTTATACACAGAAAAACCCAAATCCACAGGAAAACTACTGGAAGTAATAGAACATTTCAGCAAAGTTTCAGGATACAAGATGAACACACAAAAATCAGTTGGATTCCTTTATGCCAACAAAGAGAACCCTGAAGAGGAAATCACCAAATCAATACCATTTACAATAACCCCCAAGAAGATAAAATACTTAGGAATAAATCTAACCAGTGAAGTAAAAGATCTATACAATGAAAACTATAAGACACTACTGCAAGAAACTAAAAGAGACCTGCCTAAGTAGAAAAACATACCTTGCTCATGAATAGGTAGACTCAACATTGTGAAAATATCAATTCTGCCCAAAGCGATTTACAGATACAATGCAATCCCAATCCAAATTCCACCAGAATTTTTTAATGAGATGGAGAAACAAATCACCAACTTCATACGGAAAGGGAAGAGGCCCCGAATAAGTAAAGCATTTCTCAAGAAGAAGAACAAAGTGGGAGGCCTCACACGACCTGATTTTAGAACCTGTTATACCGCCACGGTTGTCAAAACAGCCTGGTACTGGTACAACAGATACACAGACCAATGGCACAGAATTGAAAACTCAGACATAAATTCATCCACCTACGAGCAGCTGATATTTGACAAAGGCACAAGTCCATGAATTGGGGAAAAGACAGTCTCTTTAACAAATCGTGCTGGCATAACTGGATATCCATCTGAAAAAACTGAAACAAGACCCATACATCACAGCATGCACAAAAACTAACTCAAAATGGATCAAAGACTTAAATATAAAATCAAAAACGATAAAAATCATGGAAGAAAAAATAGGGACAATGCTAGGAGCCCTAATACATGGCATAAACACAATAAGAACCATAAGTAACAATGCACAAGCATAAGAAGAGAGACTAGATAATTGGGAGCTCCTAAAACTCAAACACTTATGCTCATCAAAAGACTTCACTAAAAGAGTCAAAAGACAACCTACAGACTGGGAAAAAAATTTTTGGCTATGACAAATCTGATCAGCGTCTAATCTCTAAAATCTACAAGATACTGCAAAACCTCAACAGAAAAAGACAAATAACCCAATTAAAAAATGGGCAAAGGATATGAACAGGTACTTCACCAAAGAAGATATTCAAGTGGCTAACAGACACATGAGACACGTGAAGAAATGCTCACGATCATTAGCCATTAGAGAAATGCAGATCAAAAGTATAATGAGATATCATCTCACCCCAACAAGGCTAGCATTAATCCAAAAAACACAAAATAATAAATGCTGGAAAGGTTGTGGAGAGACTGGAACACTTATACACTGTTGGTGGGAATGTAAAATGGTACAACCACTTTGGAAATCGATTTGGTGCTTCCTTAAAAAGCTAGAAATAGATGTACCATAGGATCCAGCTACCCTGCTCCTTGGAATATATCCTAGAGAAATAAGAGCCATCACACAAATAGATATATGCACACCCATGTTCATCGCAGCACTGTTCGCAAGAGCAAAAAGATGGAAATAACTTAGGTGCCCATCAATGGATGAATAGATAAACAAACTATGGTATATCCACACAATGATAAAGAACAACGATGAAGCCATGAAACGTAACATGGAGGAAGTTGGAGGTCATTATGCTGAGTGAATTTAGTGAGTCACAGAAGGACAAATATTGTATAAGACCACTATTATAAGAAGTTTCCTGAATACAATCAAACACCTGGAGGGATACAGTAGCAGGGGTAGGGGTCTGGGGACCATGCTTTCAGGGGACATCTAGGTCAATTGGCATAACAAAGCTTATTAAGAAAATGTTCTGCATCCGACTTTGGTGAGTGGTGTCTGGGGTATTAAAAGCTTGCAAGCGGCAGTCTAAGATGCATCAATGGGTCCCAACCACCTGGAGTAAAGGAGAATGAAGAACACCGAAGACACAAGGAAAGTAGTGGCCCAAGAGACAGAAAGGGCCACATAAACCAGAGACTTCATCAGCCTGAGACCAGAAGAACTAGATGCCGCCCGGCTATCACCAATGACTGCCCTGACAGGGAACACAACAGAGAGTCCCGGATGGAGCAGAAGAAAGGTGGGGTGCAGAACTCAAATTCTAGTAAGAAGACCAGACTTAATGATCTGGCTGAGACCAGAAGTCATGGTCCCCTGACTCTCTGTCAACCCAGAACTAAAACAATTTCTGAGGCCAACTCTTCAGACAGGGATTGGACTGCACTGTGGGACATAAAGTGATACTCTTGAGGAGTCTGCCTCTTAGCTCAAGTAGATACAAGAGACTAAAGGGGCAGCTTCTGTCCGGAGGTGAGATGGGAAGGCAGAGAGGGTCAGGAGCTGGTTGAATGGACACGGGAAATCTGGGGTAGAAAGGAGGAGTGTGCTGTCACAGTATGGGGAGAGAAATTAGAGTCAATGTATGTATAAATTTTTGTATGGGAAAAAATTTAAAAAAAATAAAATAAAGCTCACGAACAATATAATGATAATCTAAAACTTTGGTCACAAAACTAAATAAAATGATATCTATATCTCACTTCAAACTCTGTGAGCAAAGAAACTTATGTATTTTTGAACAAAATGTTCTATCGCAAATCTTATTTATAATGATGTTACATAGATGTACAAGTATTCAATGGCAGAACTTGGACAGAAAACACATATACATGAAAAATCCCACGCAGCACTCATGGCAGCTTCTTACCGGGGTAACTGCCGAACGTCTCCAGAATATTGTTCATATTTGTAGTTTACCACATGCCACTGGGAGCTATAAAATTTACAAGCCTGGAAGAAAAAAAATGACAGTTAAAAAAATATATTAAAAAAAAAATCAGCAGTTCTGGTAAAAAGCATGGTGAGCACAATTCTTCATAATCTTCAGGGTTAAAGTGACTCTATTAGTGATTTTAAGGTAGGTAAGGGGCTTGCTGTTTATAATCACTTTTCATTTTCCGATAAAATTAAAAACTAAACCTGTCCAGACTCATGAGTTTGGAGGAGGATCCCTTTAACATATTTATTCTATTCTACTCCATGAAGGAAAGCCTGATTTAATCACCTGCTGAATCACACCGGAAATGTTGCTAACCTCAAGTACAGTCATTCTTCAATTTTTCTTGGCAACCCTTTCCATTATCTAACGGCTCTCAGCAGTGAAAGATGTTCTTCTTATTTATGTGCAATCATTTTGTCATAATTGGAGCCCATTTCTTCTTGTTTCTCCTTGAGCAACTAACCTTTTCATTTTTACATCACTCCCCTTGTCAGCCTGGAACGAGTTTTTCAGTTTTATACCATTGCCTTCTGAGGGCTGCTTTCTCCATGATTATTCATGGAAAACTTTTAAAAGCGAAGTTAATATCACAAAATCTTTGTCTTACATTGATATACAACGGCTGATTTTAAAGTGTTTATTGAAGGCAAATATTTTCCTAACATCTACTATGCACCTAGCACAAATCATAACGGGAATTTCACTGAATGGCTTTTAAGACTCCTTTAAATTCTAAAATTCCATGATTCTGGGGATTAAACAGCTAACAGGATTACAAGGGGATCTTGTTGTCTAGCATTAGTGGAGAAAAGGAAGAGCAATAAATGCACTGCACTGGGAGGAATAACGGTCTGTGACTGTCTTTGTAACCAAGAAGGGGAGAGGCAAGGAATCTTTGATTTACGAGAAATCATTCAAGATGCAGAACTGCTGCAGCGAAGAAAGAAAAATGAATGAGGAAGGGAGGGAGAGAATGGTCCAGAGGGAAGCCTAGAGAAGTTGATGGAGAACATGGGGTAAGAGCACATGGTTCAAGATGCATGGAAAAGGCTGGACAGGGGCTGGTGTGTTCTGGGCCTTTCTGTATTTCTGGGGCCTTGCATCCACTCTGGGTTTCTGAGACCTTGAGTTCTCTCAGCACCAAGGCTTTATTTGTTCAGGAAAGTACCCACACACAAATCAGAGCACCCTGAGAGCAAAACAATGAGCAGGACCAGGACAAAGACAGGATTAGGAGGGTGGCAGAAATGATAACAAGAGAAAAGAAGAGTTTAAAAACAATAGCAACAACAAGACTGAAAAACTAACGCAGAGAACAGTAAAGGCATGAAAATTCAGAGAACTGGTAGTGACCAGAACGAATGGAGAAGAGGAGTGTGAACAAAACTTAATATTTAGCTAAAATGAATTTATTAACTAGGCAATTCCAGAGCCAATTCTGCAAATAACACGTCTCTGGCATTAGAAGGAAATCTAAGCTTTAGCTCCTTAGCTAAAAAGTCACATCTTCATTTTAGATAAAGGTTCTAGGAACTTAGGCAAGTGGCTTAAGCTCACGGCACCCCAAATCATGGAGTTAGAAGCTTCACGACTATAGTTCTTTCTCACTCTTGTTCTCCCTTACTCCCCTTTCTATGTATCTTGACGTTTGATCAGAAATGAAACAAAAAAGTGTATTTTTAAATGCAAAACAAAAAGCCATAAACCCATTTTTCAAATCTGGAGGCATTTCTTCTCAATTTATTTTTCTCGTTCACAGTTTTACCTAGTTCCCTTCTAGGTATATATATGATTTTGAATTTTTTTAATTTAGTTAATGACATAGTCTAGAGATTACATTTTCTTTCTATATTTTATGGCTGCTTTAAATAAGTAGAATAAAATACCATACACTAATTTACTAATTTATGGATAACACTGGAAAGAATGGAAATTCCAGAACACTTAATCGTGCTCATGAGGAACCTGTACATAGAACAAGAGGCAGTTGTTCAAACAGAACAAGGGAATACTGAGTGGTTTAAAATCAGGAAAGGTGTGTGTCAGGGATGTATTCTTTCACCATACTTATTCAATCAGTATGCTGAGCAAATAATCTGAGAATCTAAACTATATGAAGAAGAATGTGGCATCAGGATTGGAGGAAGGCTCATTAACAACCGGGGGTAGGCAACCAATGTCACATAACAATATGTGTATTAATTGTTTAAGGAGAAACTAATTCACTCTGTACACTTTCATCTAAACCACAATTTAAAAAAATAGTAAAAAAAACAATTTTCCCAACAAGTTTGATTTAATCTATAATTCACATTTATAATAGTTAACAATAACTTGTTTTTCTTGATTTATAAAGGTAGAGTTTTGGTAAGCTGTATTAGTACTGATTAGCAGAATTCTGGTTTAATCAGATTCCTTCTGAATTTGTTTGCTGGGCTTCACGTATAGGGTGGTGGGTGGTTGAGGATCAACGTTGTAGTAGATGATCCTTTAGAGTCCTTCTAAATCTGAAATTGCTCTGATTCTGTGAAAGCCAGGGCATTTTACAAATACATAAATGTTTCTCCTACATAGTTATGGCATTTTGGAATGCTACACACAGAAAATTATTCTCTATTCTTTGTTCAGCCCACGCGGTCACTCTAAGAAGATCATTAAGAACTATTATAATTATGGCAACAGCTCCTCTTTGTCCAGAACTAAGTTGAAATGACCTGTTGTAAACTCAATCACAGGCTACAACTCTGCTTGTTACAGCAAGGCAACCAACCAACCCGTTACCATCAAGTTGATTCCAACTCATAGTGACAGTGACCCTATAGGACACAGTAGAACTGCCCTGTAGGGTTTCCAAGGCTGTAAATCTTTATGGAAGCAGACTGCCACATCTTTCTCCCACAGAGTGGCTGGTGGGTTTGAACCACTGACCTTTTGATTAGAAGCCAGGAGCTTAACTATTGCGCCACCAGGGCTGCTTTACAATTTTCCCTTCTGACTTCCTATCCTACTGCATCCAATCCAAAATACCAACTCCTTGTACCCTTTAATTTGGAGGGGGTTAGTCTTCTTCAAAGGCGAGACTGTGAATATTGAGCAAGAGGTTTACAGGCTGGTTAATTTTTCCAGATAGTGATGCCCTGATTCACATTTCATTCATTCATTACATTTGTAAGACACTATGCTTATTACCTCTGTGTGTATGTGTTTAGACCCAAAAAAGCTGGCCAATGTCAACAGGGTTGAAAGCTTTTATGCCATTAGGATAAGTGTTTCCTAAACTACATTGTGTCCATGAATCATCTGGAGTTGCTAATTAAAATGCAGGTCCCTGGGTTCCACCCAAGGTCCACTGGATCTGAATTTCTAGAGGGGGCCCCAAGAACTCACATTTTAAGAAGTACCACAGGTGATTTTCAAGGCAGTGTAAAAAATGCTGCTACTTCGCCAGGCAGAATCCATCATTCCACAGGACTGGTAGCATGACTGGGTCCTTGCTGCACTGATTTGCTGATGAACTAAGAAATTTGGGTCCTAGCTTCATACAGCTGACTCTCAAAAGTGTAACCCTCCAGCTTTAACCCAAATGTTGTTGTTAGTTGTTATCAAGTAGGTTCTGACTCATAGTGACCCTACGCACACTGCAACAAAACATTGTCCAGCCCTGTGCCATCCTCAAGATGACTGGTTCAAACAATATTCTGTGTGATCCATAACGTTTTCATTGACTAATTTTTGGAAGTAGATATCCATGCCTTTCTTTCTAGTCTTAGTCTGGAAGCTTCCTTGAACCCTGTCTACCAGGGGGATCCTGCTGGTATTTGAAATATGGGTGGCTTAGGCTTCCAGCATCATAGCAAAATGGAAGCCACCACAGTATGACAAACTGACAGATGGGCGCTGGTTAACTCAAATAAAAACAGCCTTTTAAAGGAATATATTAATTTCAGCACAAGGTTTTATTTATAGTAAGCATTCAATTGATATTTGTTAAATGAATGAATCTTCTATATTATTTTTCCTTTAGAAATGACTAAATGTGACAATTTGAAAGTTCAAAAAATCTGAATACTTTAGAAAACAATGGACAATAGTTCAGGGCATCCTAAGGTACTGTAAAGAAAATATTTCTTGTCTTTTTCTTTTCCCCTACCTTTTACGGCCACCAGTCACTTGTCAGTTTGTTGTACAGTGATGGTTTGCATGCTGCTGTGATGCTGGAAGCTATGCCACCAGTATTCAAATACAAGAAGGGTCACCTTTTGTGGACAGGTTTCAGTGGAGCTTCTACACTAAGACAGACTAGGAAGAAGAATCTGGCGGTCTACTTCTGAAAAAAATTGGCCAGCGAAACTTTTTGGATAGCAGCAGAACACTGTCTGGTATAGTGCTGGAAGATGAGTCCCTCAGGTTGGAAAGCACTCAAAATATGACTGGGGAATAGCTGCCTCCACAAAGTAGAGTTGACCTTAATGGCATGGATGGAGTAAAGTTTTCAGGACCTTCTTTTGCTGATGTGGCACAATTCAGAATGAGAAGAAACGGCTGAAAATATCCATTAACAATCGGAATGTGGAATGTAAGAAGTATGAATCAAGGAAAATTGAAAATCGCCAAAAAATGAAATGGAACAAATAAAGATTGATATTCTAGGAATTGCTGTTGTTGTGTGCCATCGAGTTGATTTTGATTCATAGTGACCCTACAGGACAGAGTAGAACTGCCCCATAGGGTTTCCACGGAGCAGCTGGTGGTTTCGAAGTGCTGACCTTTTAGTTAGCAGCCTGAGCTCTTAACCACTTCGCCACCAGGGCTCCAAATAATGAGCTTGGACAAGTAAACAATGTAAATACGGGGATGACTCCCTTTCAGAATTACTGAGCTGAAATAGACTAGTATTGGCCATTTTGAATAGGACAATCATATGGTCTACCATGCTGGGAATGACAAAAGGAAGAGGAATGATGCTGTATTCATCATCAAAAAGAAAACTTCAAGATCTATCCTGAAGTACAACACTGTCAGTGACAGGATAGTATCCATATGTCTACAAGGAAGACGAGTTAATACAATATTTAAATTTCCGTGCCAACCACTAAAGCCAAAGATGAAGAAATTGAAAATTTTTACCAACTTTTGCAGTCTGAAATTTATCAAACATGCATTTAAGATGCACTGATAATTACTGGTGATTGGAACGCAAAAGTTGGTAACAAAGAAAAAGGAACATCAGTCAAATACATGGCCTTAGTGATAGAAAGACGCCAGAGACTGCATGATAGAATTTTGCAAGACAAACAACTTTTTCATTGCAAATACATTTTTTTAACACTATGTGGACCTCACCAGATGGAATATACAGGAATCAAACTGATTACATCTTTAGAAGAAGATGATGGAGAAGCTCGGTATCATCAGTCAGTACAAGGCCAGGGACTGAACGAGGAATAGATCATCAATTGCTCATATGCAAGTTCCATTTGAAGCTGAAGAAAATTAAAACAAGTCCATGAAAGTCAATGTATGAACTTTAGTATATCACACCTAAATTTAGAAATCATCTCAAGAATAGATTTGATACAATGAACACTAATGATCAAAGACGAGACAAGTCATGTGATAACGTCAAGGACATTATACATAAAAAAGTAAAAGTTCATTAAAAAGAAAGAAAAGAGCAAAATAGATGTCAGAAACTTGCTCTTCAAAGTAGAGTAGCTAAACTGAACAGAAGAAATGATGATGTAAGAGCTGAACAGAAGATTTCAAAGGGTGCCTGGAGAAGACATAGTAAAGTATTATAGTGAAATGTGCAAAGATCTGGAGTTAGAAAAACAAAAGGGGGGAACATGCTCGGCATTTCTCAAGCTGAAAGAATTGAATAAAAAAATTCAAGCCTCGAGTTGCAATATTAAAGGATTCTAAAGACAAAACATTGAATGATGCAGGAATCATCAGAAGAAGATGGAAGGAATATACAGAGTCACCATACCAAAAAAAATTTGGTTGAAGTTCAACTATTTCAGGAGGTAGTGTATGATCAAGAACGATGGTAATAAAAGAAGAAGTCCAAGCCGCACTGAAAGCATTGGTGAAAAAGAAGACTCCAGGAATTGACTGAATACCAACTGAGAGATTTTAAGAAATGAATGCAACTCTGGAAGCTCTCATTTGTCTGTGCTAGGAAATCTGGAAGACCAACCAACTGGAAGAGATCCATATTTGTGCCCAACCCAAAGAAAGGTGATGCAGCAGAATGCAAAAATTATCGAACAGTATCATTAATACTGCAGGCAAGTAAAATTTTGCTAATGATTCAAAAAGAGTTGCAACAGTACATCTACAGAGAACTTCCAGAAATTCAAGCCAGATTCAGAAAGGAACATGGAACCAGGGATATCACTACTGATGTCAGAGGGATCTTGGCTGAAAGCAGAGAATACCAGAAAGATGTTTCCTGTGTTTTATTGACTATGCAAAGGCATCTGACTGTATGGATAATAACAAATTATAGATAACATTAACAAGAATGGGAATTCAAGAACACTTCATTGTTCTCATGTGGAACCTGTACTAGACCAAGAGGTTGTCGTTTGAACAGAACAATGAGATACTGAATGGTTTAAAATCAGGAAAGGTATGTATCAGGGTTGTATCCTTTCAACATACTTATTCAATCTGTATGCTGAACAAATAATCCAAGAAGTTGGGCTATATGAAGAGAATGAGGTGTCAGGCTTGGACGAAAACTCATCAACAACCTGCGATATGCAGATGACACAACCTTGTTTGCTGCAAGTGAAGAGGACTGGAAGTATTTACTGATGAAGATCAAAGATTACAGCCTTCAGTATGAACTATACCTCAACACAAAGAAAACAAAAATCCTCACAAATGGACCAATAAACAACATCATGATAAACGGAGCAAAGACTGAAGTTGTCAAGGATTTCTTTTTTTTTCTTTTTTTTTCACTTGGATTCACAATCAAAGCCCATGGAAGCAGCAGTCAAGAAATCAAACAAGGTATTGCATTAGGCAAATCTGCTGCATAAAACCTCTTTGATGTATTTAAAAGCAAAGACATCACTTTGAGGACTAAGGTGCACCTGACCCAAGCCATGGTATTTGCAATTGCCTCATAATCATGTGAAGACTGGACAATGAATAAGGAAGACCAAAGAAGAACTGATGCCTTTTAATTGTGGTGCTGGTGAAGAATATTGAACATAACATGGACTTCCAGAAGAACCAACAAATCTGTCTTGGAAGAAGCACAGCCAGAACACTCCTTAGAAGCAAGGATGGCAAGACTTCGTCTCACGTATTTTGGACATGTTATCAAGAGGGACCAGTCCCTGGAGAAGGATATCGTGCTTAGTAAAGCAGATCAGCAAAAAAGAGGAAGTCGCTCAATGACAGGGATGGATACAGTGGCTTCAGCAGTGGGCTCAAGCATAGCAAGAATTGTTAGGATGGCACATGACCAGGCATTGTTTTGTTCTGTTGTACACAGGGTCGCTATGAGCCGGAAGTGACTGGAAGGCACCTAAGAACAACTACAACACTCTTTAGAGAAGCATCAGAATCACTTCAAATAATGTTCCTGCCTCAAATAGCAATTTGGGTTTGGCAATGCAATTTGTCTATCTTTTTAAGAGAGTGCTTATTAGATTCTGGATACAAAGTAAATAAGCAGGTGATAGATGGCTTTTTAGATGCAAAATTATTTTTCTTTCTGGCTGCACAGGTTTATCTAATTACACTCTTCCTTTCTTGCCAGGGAGATCAATGCAACCACAAAAGGTACTCCTTTCGGCCCTTAAGCACCACTGCGATTAGTTTTGTATTTGTAAAGGAATAGTGGCAGTTTTCATATACACAGCATTCTTTACAAAGTTTAGAAGTAATTGTGGCTATTTTGTAAACGTTGAAAATGCAGCATCATGAAATGAGGTGAATTAAGACAAATCACGTATTGCAAAGATGTCTGGATAATTTATTGTCCAAGCTAAGACACTTGAGAGTTAAAGGAGACACTATGAACCATAATAACAGGTGGAACATGGGACTCTTCCTGCCATTCTGGATATGTGGTCACCCTCTGCAGGAATATTCTAGAAAGGTGTACTGAAAACATTCTTTTTCTTTAGTTGAATCACATTATGTGTTTCTTTTTAAATGCACTAATTAATTTCTACAGAAGAAAACAAGTTGGACAGGGAAGAGTTTTTCAAAACTTATACTAAATAATGACCCTGGACAAAATAAACAATGGAAAATATAGGTATGACTCCCTTTCAGAAATCAGGTTGTTGTCAGGTGCTGTTGAGTCGGTTCTGACTCAGCAACCCCATGTACGATAGGAGGAAACACTGCCTGGTCCTGTGCCATCCCCACAATCATTGCTACACTTGAGCCCATTGTTGCAGCCATTGTGTCAATCCATCTTGTTGAGGGTCTTCATCTTTCTTTGCTCACCCTCTACTTTACCAAACACAGTGTCCTTTTCCAGGGACTGATCCCTCCTGATTACATGTCCAAAGTACGTGAGACAGAGTCTTGCTATCTTTGCTTTTAAGGAGCGTTCTGGTTGTACTTCTGCCAAGAAATCATAGTGCAATCTTATTTAATGGATTTTGAGTCTTATTTTTAAAAATATTACTTGATATTAGATAAATGCATAAGGATACATGCAGAATGAAAAAAAAAACAAAAGATTGTCATTTCATATGCCAACCATAAATTAAAATTATTTTAAAACTATATTGTTAACCTCGAAATATAAAAGAGCCTGAGTTGTCATTTCAATATCTTTGTTCATTATAAACTGGGAGTGAACCAAAATATTTAGACTGTGTTTTCAAAATGTGTTTTCTTAAAGCAGTTTCAATGAACTGTAAAATTAGACTTTCATAAATCACACCTGTGTCTGACCTGAGACCAGACACTAATTTCCCAGCAAGTTTTCACAAGCAATTTGTCAGAACATGAATAACGGATGGTACTAAAAAATCTTAGTAATATTCTGATCTAACCATTCTTCTCATATAAGGCATAAAACCTGGGTTATAATTCAGTGCAACTGAAATTGAAGGTTCAAACTTAAAATGGGCCTTTTTTTTTTTCTTACACTCCAAGGTCTCTGATTTGTACATCTGTGTTTTCATTTTCCTACCCACGAACATCATAGGATGGTTTTCATTGTGGAGAAGAGGAAGCCAGTTTAGAATTGGAACAGTTTTTCATTTTTGGAGACAAGACTATTAGCTAGGAATTCTCATGAATAGAAAATAAATTTCTTCAGGGTTGTTAATCTTAAATACCTAACCATTTTGCTGTGAAACATAGAACCATTTTGTTTTCAACTTTTTCATCAGTTTTTTTTTTTTTCCCAGATATACTTTATCCTAAAGCCGATAAAAAATAAACGCATTTGTTGAATTCACCTTTATCTATTTTAGCGTGTTTGTTACCATTAGTACTATACATTTAGTATAACAAAATGGGGCAATCCAATTATTTTACAACCATGATAGGAATAATATCATTGCATATAAACACGACTAGGCCAATTATAAGACAACAACATATTTTGATACTTTCCCATTAAAATTTTGAAGTTTCCAATTAGTATGGCTTTACTTGTGCATCTGGAGCCCTGGGTTGTGTAAATGGTTTATACGTTTGGCTGCTAACCAAAGGGTGGAGTCCACCCAGAGGCACCTCATTAGAAAGGCCTCACAATCTACTTCTGAAAAACCAATCACTGAAAACCCTGTGGAGCACAGTTTTACTCTGGCACACATGTGGTCGCTATGAGTTGAAATTGAATCAACTCGATGGCAACTGGTTTTACTTATAAATTTATCTTTAAAAAAACACACCAAAAAAACCGAACCAAACCTGTTGCTTTCGAGTCGATTCTGACTCCTAGCAACCCTACAGGACATAGTAGAACTGCCCCATAGGGTTTCCCAGGAGCAGCTGGTGGATGTGAACTGCTCACCTTTTGGTTAGCAGCTGGCTGTACGAAAATCTTTTAACCTCCAAGACTTTCACAAATGAATTAAGAGCCTCATTTTTCAAAACAAAAACAAAATGCAAAAAAAAAAACAAGTTTTCAATGACAATAATTTTACTCAGAAAGCATCAGGACTTTTTTTTTTTTCCTTAATTTGGGGATTTTTATAGTTGCATTTTTCCCAATTCCTTCAGGAACTTGAATTGTTCATGTAGTCCTGATGCCATATCATAGTTAAGAGTTATTTCTAGAATGAGAAATGCCAGGCTTAACGTGCTCCAGTCTAAACCTAATGGATGCATTAGAATCATTCATCGGCTGCCCAACAATTCAGAATCAGAAACCAGCATTCATTTTCACTTAATTTATTTATACATGCAAAAAACCCAAAATCATTTGTTGAAAGCCTTGTTCGTATTTCTGAGTGACTTCCTGTGCACATTTTTCCACACATAAGATTCAAACAATGTGTATGAAGTCCACTAAACAAAGGCATTTTGGCGAGCAGAATGGATTCTTTATCAACACACATAATAAGCAGTCCAAAATTACACACGAAACATATACAATTAGATTAACTGTAAAAGTAAAAAAAAGAGATTCACTGGTTTCTTGTTTTCTTGAAACAAGATACACTTTATTCTAGTTAGATAAATTTCTTTCAGTCAATAAAAATAGGCAAGGTGAAATACAACTGGTATCATGACCAATGCCTCCCTCACCTCCCCATGAAAGACCATGGTCCCTTGTGAAGAGTGGAAATGTCCTCATCAAGTCAGGTTATTAAGCACATGGCTTAAAGGAAGTTATCAGAGGTTCATATACTAGAGACAGCATAACAAAGTGGAAAACAGCATGGAGCAAGCAGTCCCAAGGATCAGGACCTTAATTCTGGCTCTGTGTGAACTGGGGCAAGTTTCTGAATCATTCAGAGCTCCTTTTCTAGGCTGTAAAATGAAGTAGGAATACCTATGTCACAGAGTGTTCAAAAATACACATAGATGTACCATTTTACTCATCTACAGCTTGATTTTATTTGGAGTCCTGGTTGCACAGTGGTTAAGAGCTACAGCTGCTAACCAAAGGGTCAGCAGTTTGAATTCACCAGCCGATCCTTGGAAACCCTATGGGGCAGTTCTAGTTTGTCCTATATGGTTGCTATGAGTCGGAATCGACTCGACAGCAATGAGTTTTTAGTTTTTATAGCTTGAAGTTAGCATAATTGCTAAGTATTTAAGTGGATATATAATTAATCTATAATCTTGTGTGAAAAAATACTTAACCTTACACGTAATAGATAGGGGAAATAATAACAGATCAAACAGAAAAGGGAGAGACCATTCATTTAATCTAACTCCCACTAAAAATACTGTCATTCCAGATTTTTAAAAAAGGAATGCCCATTGCCTTTCCAAAGAGGCTGAGAGTTGACAAAGTAGAATGATGTGAGAGACAAAGAAAAATTTTTATTGAGCTGGACGTGTTTCAACTAGCTTCTTGCCAGTTTGCTGTCTAGCAACCATGGTATTTGTCCTTGACACCCCATGGGAAGCCATAGGACATTTTAACACAAGGTGAACCAAGAAGGTTGCGTAGTGCAGCAGGCACTGGAATGGAAACACGTGTTTCTAAAAAAACCTTATAAATTTCAGTGAATTCATTTCAGTGCTGGTTGAATCTGGTTTCAAAAATCCAGTCAATATTTCTCTAAGTGTAGTCCATTGACCCCGTGCAATAGAGTCACCTGGACAAAAACTACAATGGGTTGTTAGTGCAAAAAGCAAGGGAAGTATTCCTTCCAAAGGGTCACTCTAGCAAAGCACCATACTGGCAGTAGGCATTGTTTTTAAGAGCCAAGGAGCTATTAGGGCTAGACAGCATTGGTCTAGACACTGGATCTGTCTCGTTTTAGTTGTATGATGCTAGGTAAGTTTCTCAATCTTTCTAAAAATTAGCTTCTTTGTCATTAAAAGGTGATAATGATGATGATGATGCAGGAGGAGGAGGAGAAGGAGAAACATATGCTTGTAGTTACTGCACGTAAAAGGACACAGAATAGTATCTGGCAGGAAGTAAGCTGTCAATAAAGGTTAGCTGTGATTATCAACTGGGACCAAGGCTTTCTGCCAGTATAATTTTCAAGCTCATTTCTCTGTCTACTGTCTCTAGGACTGACTACTCATGTTCCACTATCATCTCGTATTTACAACTAGGGTTTTGCTTCTTCTCATTCTATAAGGCACAGTTTTCTCCTTTTCTCTGTCCTCAACACCCCTGGTGACAAAGAAAACCTTCCCAGCCTTCCTCTTGCTCTTTATTTTTTTCTTCCTTAGACCAATCCAGTTGAGAAAAATGTGGCAAGAAGATTCATTCCTGTTGCAGAAGAGGGCTGAATGTTCTGTCCTGAGCTTTGCAACATGAAAGTTTGGCAGATACCTGGGATCTAAGATCAAAGGTAATGTACCTGATTTCACCTTCAAGTAGTTCTCAGGAGAAGTGAGAAGCTGAAGGCGGAATGAGAAAAGGAGGAATAACCCAGGTTGCACTAGCTGAAGGGGAATTAAGGTGGGAATGAAGGGGAGGAATTTTCCCCCAGGAAAACATATCAAGAGGAAAGCAAATTTTGTTGTCAACCTGTGCTTTGCTGAGGACGATATTCCCAGAGAACTATAGAAATATAGGGATCAATCTGGACATGTGCAGTTGCTGTACAGAAATCCATCACATTATGAACAAAACTGATGAGCTAAAAACAAATAAATAAAAAAACTAAAGGCTTCCTAAGAACTCTGGAAAAGGTCATCATGTTTGGTACAGCAGAGGGTCAGCAAAAATGATGGAAACCCTCCATGCGATAGATTGATACAACAGCCGCAACGATGGACTCAAACATACCAATGATGATGAGTACGGTGCAAGACTAGGCTACGTTCAGTTCCATTATATATAAGGTTGCCATGAGTTGCAGCTGCCTTGAAGGCAATGGACAACAATAACGAGAACCTTAGAACAATCCTTGGAAGTTTCCAGTGTTGTACTGATCTGCTTTTCAGGCCACCCTTCCCCTTTGGAGAGTAGCTATACTTGAAACCTTGGTTTGATCCAGAGATTGGAGGGCAGGGGTTCTGAATTTGTTCCAGGATTTAGGATGTGAACTGATTGGCTCCACCTCTAGGTGTGCTTGACAATTTAAAATGATGAGGTGGTAAGAGACAAGAGCTGAAGCAGCCTGGCACCCAGATCCAAGACCTCGGGGAACCACAGCAAAGAGCTAAGAACCCTTGGTTCACGTGCTAACAATTTTCAAAGCGCATAAGGGAATTGTTGAAAACTGGAAATAGACATGTGCCCAATACACCCAGAAAGAGGGCCAAATGACCAGTAAAAGTCCCTAAAGTCATGAAAACATTTATGAATCTATAGTAATCATAAAAATAATTAAGAAACAACTTAATTGGCTTCTATGACTGGCAGACAAGCCCAGAAGAAAGAATGATAAAGCTATACACATATGGGATTTTTATTTTTCCTCATATAAAACAATAAAAAAAAGAATCTGAAGTAGTCTGTGACTACCCAACAACCTGAAGAATAATATTGGATTTTAACTTTTGGAGATAAGTCTAAGAAACAGGCTTGGGTTGCTTCCAATTCTGGCAGTGTTTTAAAATATATTCTAATTCTTTTTTTCCAAAATATTTTTTAATTACATTTATTTGTGGTCATGGTAACAACACAGAATTATATAAATTTAAAACCAGTTTCTCCCTTTCCCTTACACTTTTGAATATGTTTTTGATAACATAAGGAAGACTGTCTTTATGAGCACTCAAAGGAGGGTAAGAAGAACTCTTGTTAAACATGATAAAGAGATGCCAGAACCAGCATAAAACACTGTGTTTCATAAATCATCAAAGATGCTAAAGGCTTTCCCCTAAAATCAAGAATAGGACAAGATGCACAATGTTAGCCTTATGATTCAACATTGCTTTAGATTAAAAAAAAGAGAGAGAGAGAGAAAATCTAAATAAGCAATATAGTTATTGGAGAAAAAGGAAATTTTCATTGTTTGCAGATGATATAACTGCACACCTAAAGATTTAAGAAGAACTATCAAAATGAGAATGAGTCCTGGTAGGGCAGTAGTTAAAGTGCTCAGCTGCTAACCAAAAGGTCTGTCGTTCGAATCCATCAGCCACTCAGCGAGAGAAAGATGTCAAAGTTTGCTTCCATAAAGATTTATAGCCTTAGAAACCCTATGCGGCAGTTCTACTCTGTCCTGTAGGGTCACTATGAGTTGGAATTGACTCCATGGCAATGAGTTTGTTTTTTTTGTTATAGCTAGCTTACTAAACTCTCTTATTCTAAGAACCCCACTGCTATCGACTCAATTCCAACTCATAGCAGCTCTGTAGGACAGAGCAGAACTGTTCCATAGGGTTTCCAAGGAGCGGCTGGTGGATTCAAACTGACGACCTTTTGGTTAGCAGTCAAGCTCTTAACCACTGCACCACTAGGACTCCAAGCTAGCTATACATATTCAAAATCATTAGCTTTGAAAAAATATTAGCAATTAGTAAGCAAAGGAAATGGATTTTTTAAATCGCACACACATTTGTAACAAAACTATAAAATAATCCCAAAATAAATTTAAAAACAAAGTTAAAAACATTTATGACGAAAGTGCAATATTTTACTGAAGAACACAAGAGAAGTTCTGGTCAAAATGTTCCTAGTTAAGAATTGAATATCATAAACATTTCAAATCCTTTTCTAAGTTAACACATATATTTTTTGCAGGACTTTTTATAGACCTGATCTCAATAATTCTCATATCAGTACTGAAAATAATTTATCAACATTTATTTCTAAATGAACAGAGATGCCCTACTAGATAACAAGACTTCCTCTAAGGCAACGATAAACAAAATACTATCGTATTGATGTCACACATTATTTTTATCAGTAAATGTGGAAACAGTATATTCAGATATCCTGATACTATCTGAAAATATTAATAAATCTGTACTTTTTTCTACCTCGTTACAAGGTGTCATAATTCAATGTGGACTTTGGGAAATAAACATGAAATAAATGGAATTGGAAAAAAATCAACAAGTATTTTTATGGCAAAAGATGATCTAGGTCGAATAATACAACATACAATATGTATAATGAAAACAAAATACGTATGAGATTCTGATTGTCCAACAGTATACTATGTATACTACTAAGGCTAGCTTATATTAATATAAATATGTTTAAGAGGTGAGAAAAGATTTTGCTATTGTATGTAATTTTAATTAAATTCTAATTCAGACACACCACTTTCTCAGAATTAAAGACTCCATTACTTTCAGCTTGACCTGGGCTGGGCTAACTTTTGTCATTGTGGACTGTCTTCATTCATTCATTCAATCAATCATTTATTTATTCATTTGATAAACAACTACTAAGTAGTTGCTATGGGCCAGCCTGGTGGGACCCAGAGGGAGCTGGCCAGGCCCAATCCCTGCCCTAAAGCAGCCTGCAGTCTGGTTGGGCAAAGAAGTACTTTTACAAGCCTCTCATACACCAGCTGAATGCAAGTGCATGCTACACAAACAGACTTTTATCAGTCGCTTAAAAATGTCTACAGCATCTTTATCATTAATTATTTCCATAGTTAGTACTTGAAAGAAATGTAATACACCTCTTAAAGTAGAAACTCTATTACCCAGAATTCTCACATAATATAACCTTTCCTACAACTCAGTCCAAATAACTGAAATAACGTTAAATGTCTCTATTGAGTTCTCGAATATTTCTCAATGTGGGGATTTTAAGCAAAAGCAAAAGGACGGGGGAAAAACCCACCAAAGCGTGAACAGAAACCATATAATGAAAACTACTTAACAGGAAGATGGAAAGCACCTACAGGTGATGAAGGCTGGAAGGCATGAACTAATCACAGCCATTGGAAATCTCTGAATAATAACAGTAACATTGTATTCAGAGCTACCTGAAAGAAACCAAAAGATTTATACATAAAGGAATAGAATCATCACATTTACCTCTTTCACCAGTAAACTTTCTGCTTTGTTCGCTGCATCTTCAGGTACTGTTGAGTACAAGGTTCGGATATCCCAAGATACGGTGGCTGTCTGAGAAGAACAAGGAAAATAAATTAAGCCCTTCAATTTAAAAGCATTGAGCAGACCACCAAACTACAAATACAATGGGGAAGCTATTTTATATCTTCACATTTAAGGATAACAGAAGTTTTAACGTAGAAACTTCTCTAGTTCTTACCAAGTTAATCTCTAGGGTGGGAGATCTGAACATTCCTTTATCACTACTGGCATTATTACAGCTACTGTTTTACCATTGAAGTTCACAACTGTGAGCTCAGTTTCCCTCCCTACAGAAAACAATAACTTCGGCATCTATATTTTTTGACTTTGGTGTATTTCTATTGGTACCTTTATTTTATTTTTAATAATGCTAGAACCAATAGGAAGTGAGAAAACTTCAAAAGTAGGCGTTACTTTAATCCTATGGTAAACACCTTTTTGAATAACCACAGATTAAACTTGGCCCCTTTTAGAAGGAGTGTGTGTGTGTGTGTGTGCGTGTGCGCGTGTGTGTGCGTGTGTGTGCGTGTGTGTGCGTGTGTGTGCGTGTGTGTGTGTGTAGGGGGTATGTGAGGAGCCCTCTTTTTGTTGTCTTTTTTTCATTGAAACAAACAAAATATTTTCTAACCTCAATGCCAATCAAACAGTCTATTGAATGAATATACACAAACTAAAAGTATGAAGTATACTTTGATTAAAACCTCCAAAACAGAATTTCATGGATTGTGTCCTCTTTACAGATCTTTAACTCCATCCAGCTGGGGAGAAAGAGATGTGCCAGAACAATAAGCTTCCATCACCAGCCATCTGCTTCGTTTAGTCTGCACTCCTCGCCATTTCAGGGTTGCTAGGATGATCAATCTGTTAACACCCACAGTACCAACACTGTGACCTGTTGTACTGCACGTCCCCGAAAACTACAAATGATTCATCGGGATTTCTAAAGCACAAATTAAAGTTTATTTAAACTGCTCTGCATGAAGGCTATTTTTCTAGCCTAAATTGTTGGAACAGATGAGTCTCAAGAGCGATCCTTCATTTCAGAGAAGATGGGTAGGGAAGGGGTCAGGGGATTTCAGTCTCCTGAGTTCACAGCTGCTGCTGATGCAGCCTCTGCCACTAAGTGCCACTATCATCCCCTTGCTTCCAACCTAGCCTTTTATTTTCTTCAGATCTCCCTTTTTCTTCATCCCTGAAGTCAGCTCCATGAGAGCAAGGCATTTTGTTTGTTTTCTTCACTGGTACAACCTTAGTGCCAAATAAGGTACTTAAATAATTTTTTGTTGAATTTGTTGAGTTTGTGTGAGCATATCTGCGAGAGTATGTGTGTGTTTCTGTGTGAACATGTGGCATGTGAGAGTGTTACTCTATATGTGTGGTTAGTGAGTGTGCATGGTGAATGTGTATGGTGTGTGGTATGTGTGTGTCTATGTGGGTCCATGTTTGCACGAGTATGTATAAATGGGTAGTGTGTGACTGTGAGTCAGTGTGAGTGTGTATGTGTGCTAATGTTAGTACGTGTGTGTAGTGATTATGAGTGTCTATGTGAGTGGTGTGTCGTAAGTGAGTGTGTGTCTGTGTTATGTGTGTGGTTTGTGAGAATGTGCATGTGTGGTATGTGCATGTGTTATGTGATTCTGAGTGTGTGTGGTATGTGAGCGTGTGACTGTGAGTGGTACGTGAATGGAAATGTGTGTCTGTGGGAGTCTGTGTTTCTGTGTATGTGTGTGGTGGGTATATGAGTATGTGTATGGTGAGTGTACGAGTACTGTGTGGTATGTGTGTGCATGGTGTTTTTTTGCGTGTGCATGTCTGTATGAGAATGTGTGAGTGGGTGGTGTGTGATTTTGAGTCTGTGTGAGCATGTACGTACTGGGGAACATGGGGTTGGACATAGTGAAAGAGGAAGAGAGCATCATGTGAATCTAACAAGATTAGAAGATGAAAAATAATCAGAAAACTATGTCCTAGATACATTAAGGAGCCTGGTGGTGCAGTGGTTAAGAGCTTGGCTGCTAACCAGAAGGTTAGCAGTTCAAATCCACCAGCGAATCCTTGGAAACCCTACGGGCAGTTCTACAGTATGAGTCAGAATCCACTCAACGGCAACAGGTTAGATACATTAAACCAAACCAAAAACCAAACCCTTTGCTGAGCAGTCAATTCATAGTGACCCTACAGGACAGAGTAGAACGGCCCCCGCAGGGTTTCCAAGGCTGTAAATTTTTACAGAAGCTGACTGCCACATCTTTCTCCCATGGAGTGGCTGGTGAGCTTGAACCACTGACCTTTCAGTTAGCAGCCAAGCGCTTAACCACTGTGCTACCAGCACTCCCAAATCCATTGCCGTTGAGTTGATTCCACTGATCCTAAGTCAGTGCTGAAATCTGAGGTCCCTGGGTAGGCACCTTCCCCAGGACTTGACCGCTGTGGGGTGAACAGAGCTCAGAAGTGCTGTCTAAACAGTCGTGGCCACCTAGGCAAAGTGAGAGAAAATACATGCACACGGAGCAATTGCTTCCTACGTGAAGTAGGACAAGGCCAACCTATGGCTTATTATGTAGATTTTACAGTTTCAATTCCTTTTGATTTCCTCCTTCAAGTTGCTTCTTTTATGTTACTCACTCTGATAGAAGATAAGCAGTAATTAAAGTCTACTGAAAAGTTTGGAGTAGAAGATTAAAAATAATGCCTAAAATGAGTTTTGGGGGTTACCACTGGATTTCAATTATCTGAAGATAACTTCGTTTCCTGTTTGGACAGATAATTCACAGAAACTCTGTAACTTGCTTGGTTTCCAGGGAACATTACATATTACAATCTACTGGCAAGATTAGGGCTATTTTTTTCTCTAATTAAAATTTTTTCTACATTATTTTATAATTTTATACAAAAACAGACACAAGATATTTCTCTTTCTCATTACCTTATTGAATTCTTGCCTTTATTTTTTTTTTAAATAATAGCTGCTATAAAATACTCTAAATTTGGTGGAGAACAGAGCGACATGGTTCAAAATTAAGCTTCCTGTTTAGTTACTGTAAGCCTACTGTGTCACCAAGACCATGATCTGTGGCATAATATGGCAGAATCAACACTTAGCTGGTTTAAGAAGCTGTTTTTTGCTTTGCTTTTTAAAAACATTTTTTAATAGTAAGTTTCTTGAATATGGACTCAGATTTCCAATAATCTCTGCAAGCCTCTAATACAGGAGGCAGTGACATGACTACCTGATTAGTGATGTCATAGAGCAAAGACAACCCCCCAGATACATCAGCTAATACTCATACGCAAATGCATGAGATTTGAAGTTTATTCAGAGTAAGGTTATAAAAACTGCCCAATCATGCACACAATGGCTGTGAAAAATTACTTCTAGTTATAGTGATGCTGATTCTTTACAAAATAAGACAACTGGGGCTGAATTACACTCATGTAACTATAAGTCTAAAAATGTATTGTACTGCAGGTGTGCATTTACTATACATCAAATACCTTTTACTGAATACCTCAGGTATAAGACAAAGTATACATATATAATGCATGCCTATAATGCCTATTATCTTAGTTCAATCATGTTGTAATACTAGAGCATTTCCCTGAAAAAGCACAGGGCCTCTAAAAAGCTTCAAGTTTAAGAATTGTGGCACTTCTACTCATTTTTGATTTCGTTAAAGTGTCTCTGTTGAAGCAAAAATAAATTGATAAAATAAGGAGGAAAGTTGAAAGAACTGTATTGTTAGTGGTATTAATATGGTTACAAAGAATTTCTCTTCTGAGAATCAGATGCTTTCAGACCACTACAAATTGCCTTGGCCACAAGAGACTTCCTGTTCTATTTTAGAAACCCCTTTTGCTCGACAATTAGTATAGCTCAATAGCATGAAACGGATCTGGGGCTGCACTGGAACCCAGCCTAGCTCCTCTTCTGGTGGTAAAGCTTTATAAGGGGTCTATTGTCCAGAGATGAGGCATTGAGAAATAAAATCTGTCATGAAATGATGCACCCTAGCCTGCGTTTGGAACTTCAGGTCCGTGATATTCAAACATCTTCAGCTGCAGCCCTGTCACTTTCTGGTTCTTTCTCTTTTGTGATGAGTAGTCTTTGTGGTTATGCTACAGCCCCATTCTGCTGGCTAAACTGACTAATGACGACTTCATTCTAAGCACATCAAGGCCATTTCTCAACGGGCCAACACTTAGCCAAAAGCCACTGTCAGTGTCTAAAATAAAGACTGCTTTTCCAATTCTGGGGCTGAGAAAGGCTTCCTCCAGGGGCATTTTAAGTTTCACCTGCTCAGCTTGAGAAGTCAACAAGGAGTCTCACGACAGGGAACTATTAACTACCACTCAGTGAGCAATTCTCATCTACGCAGGTGCTTAAAAATGATCTTCACCTAAATGTCTCAGATTACGGCACTGGTACTCCCTCGTATTCCATTAGAGAAGACACTTAAATGACACTAGTTGCTTGGAATTCTTTTTTTTTTTTTTTTTGCCACATTCAGAAAAATATCTTTGTTGTGGTTTTATTTTTTTAAAATACATGAGAATGCCATTTTAATATCTTCATTGTGCTTGAAAAAAGAAGGTCCTTATTTTGCCAAGTGAAACTATGTCAGAAACGCACAAATAGTGAGCTGTGGCCCAAAATTGGACAGTTATCACAATCCGGCCAAGCTGCACATGAGGACTCAGCCATCATAGTATATAGATCAAGAAGTAAGGAGTCCCTCAGTGGTACAAATGGTTAATACGTCTGGCTGCTAAATGAAAAGTTGGAAGTTTGAATCGACCCAGGGGAGCCTCGGAAAAAAGACTTGGTGATCTACTTCTGAAAAATCAGCCATTGAAAACCCTATGGAGCACGGTTCTATTCTGATTACCCATGAGGTCACTTTGAGTCAGAATTGACTCAATGGCAACTGTTTTTTTTTTTTGTTTTTTGTTTCTTATATAAGCAAGCCACATTAAATCTATTTTGGGAATAAAATGTAACAATAAATGAAATAAATTTTGGCACATTCTTTATTGTTCCTTTAGTTCCTTTTTATGATTCTTTTGTTCCCTTCCTCTGGTGCAACGGTTAAGTGCTTGGCTGTTAACTGAATGGTTGGCAGTTCGAACTCACCCAGAAGCTCTGCGGGAGAAAGAACTGGCCATCTGCTCCTGTAAAGATTACGACCTAGAAAACCCTATGGGACAGTTCTTCTCTGTCACATGGTGTTGCTATGAGTCGAGACAGACTCCACTTGCCCTAATAACAACAATCACAACCCCAATACTTAATACAATCACATTTTTTTTACAACAGCATTATTGAGATATAACATACCATAAAATTCACTGTTAAAGTGTACAATTCATTCGTTTTTAGTATATTCACAGAGCTGTGCGACCATCACTGCTACCTGATTTCAGAATATTTTCATCACCCCAAATAGTAAAGTCCATACACATTAGCAGTCACTCCCCATTTCCTCTTCCCCTCAGCCTGTGGCAAACATTGATCTACTTTTTGTGTCTGTATTTTTCTATTCTGGACATTTCATCTAAATGGAAACATACACTATCTAGTCTTATTCTTGGCTTCTTTCACTTAGCCTGATGTTTTCAAGGTTCATCCATGTTGTAGCATGTATCAATACTTCATCTCTTCTTAATGCCAAATACTATTCCATTGCATGGATAGTCCACATTTTGTTTATTCATTCAGCAGCTGATGGACTTTGGGGTTGTTTCCACTTTTTGGCTTTTATGAATAATTCTGCTGTGAACACTCACGTGTAAGTCATTGCGTGGATATGTTCCTAGTGTGATCTTATGTACAGAGCAGAGCCTTCACATATTCACACTGAGTTAAACACTCTAGAATCACTTCACTGCAGTACTGATCTTCTAATGGTGTCACTCACTGTGGCATTTATGGAGTTAATATTCCCTCAAATCACGCACCTTATATTTTTAGCAAGTGTCCAGTCAAAAGTGTGCTGTTTAGACAGAAACTCTAATAACACAAGAGTCAGGTTTGATTCCTGGCCTCTCAGTTGCTCTACATCCTTGGATAAGAGCCTTTCCAAACCTTAGCTTCAATAGCTGTTAAATGAGAAAACATTAGAACTTAGAAAGACGTTAGACGAAAACTATTACTTAGCTTTTAAATTGCAATTACAGTGTTCCGTATGAACCCTATGAACCATGTAAATTCTGCTTTTCAGGCTCAGAAGCCAAGGGTTAAAGAGAGGCTGAGATTCCTATAAAATGTTAATGTCAGAGAAGCAAGCAGAAAAAAATGAAAACTCATGACCTTTCTGCTTTGCAATTTAAAACCTATTAAGGTCTTTCTGCTTCCTCCCATAAAATGACCCGTGCAGCTGAATCTGGAAGTCCCCAGATGCCAGACGCTTTTTGTAGCTAAAAACATACTATGAAAAGACAAGTCACTGGTATGTCATGACATCTGCAACACATCCAGTTTTAACGGTCAGCCATGAAAGATGACGGATTCCACCAGAGAACACTAGAGCTCTGATTCTAGGCTGCTAGTATGAAGATGGGATTTGAGAAGATCATGGAACTCTTCCTGATAGGCTATTTCAGTCATGCAACACAGACGTTTGACTTTGAAAATGGCACTGCTCTTTTAAGTTTCAGGTAAAGGCCTGAAACCTTTCAAGAGTCAGCACTGCTTCTTGTTCATACTGGTGTCCTTGATATATTCTGCTTGGCTCACGGAAGGTGTTCCACGAAGCTCAGCTGAAATAGGGCAGTTTGGGTAGCACTGAAATATAGGTAATAGGGTAGCCTTTCCACAGTGGACAGTATTCCTAGTTTCAGACCTCTGTACTCTCTTACTTACTGTTTTGTACCTCCCAGAAATGATTCCACTTCAGACTTTCTGAATCTTTTGCTCAGCAAGAAACTCATTTCTGACTGTCTCATTTTTTATTGTGCTATTTATAATTAGTCTCTACTTAAGCTGAATCCTTTGATAATATGATTCAGTGTGTTCTTCAAACTGTTCTTTAACACTAGCTTTCTTTCCCCACTCTTCTTATCTATTTTCCTAAGACATATTTGGGTGACTATGCTCTTTGTTTTTTTGTCTTAAGTTTCTATTCTCATCAACTTAAAAAAGAATGATGAGAGAAACAAGAGTAGCAAATATGATTAGCGTAGTAGTACAGGTTTTTGGAATGAATGGGTTAACAAACACAAACATATACATATATATATGGCTTACTCCTAGTGAATTATTCTGATACAGGTAGTATGTTAAGTCCAAGCACCTGGTTCCAGAACTTATGTATAAGGTGGATAGTTTCTACCAGGTATACCAAGAAAAAGGAAAACGCTTCTACTTCAGTCCCTTCACCTGGACAATCTTTACTGAACTAGACATTGTGTTGAACACTTGAAGTACGGATGTGAACTGACCTCTCTGACCTCTCCCTTGTCTAGTAATAGAAAACAAGTGAATGAGTCAGTGAATAGCTACATTAAAGTGTTACATGGAGAAAGCTAGCCTTTGGTAAATATTGACTATGTGCCAGGTACTGGGATGAGGATTTGGAGAAGGGGGAATCATAATCTTAGTGCTGCTTTTTTAAGGTGACATGCTCAACTGTGTCAAAGAGGAAAGTTTCTTATTAATGATCCTTTTTCTTATCATTAAAGAAAGCCAATTACTTCATTCTCTTCAATTCTAGGGATTCCATTTCAGAATTGTTCCTACAGGTTCTCAAATGATTAAACTTCTGCTCAAAACAATAACTGTTTCTTAGAGCTAATTCATGAAATAAATATTCATTTTCCACCTGCTTTGTGCTGCTCTAGTTGCCAAGGGTCCAGCAACCGTCAAGATAGCAGAGATCCCTGTCCTCCTGGAGGCTACTCTCCAATGGCCAGAAACAGGCGATCAAGGAGGAAACAAGCAAAACCAGATCTTCCCAGGTAGTGAAAAGTCCTCTAAAGAGAAGCAAACAAGGTGATTTGACAAAAAGTGACTCGGGTGGGAGTGGGCTAATGCAGGTGGGAAGTCAGCAAGGCCTCTTTGAAGTGGTGACATTTGAACTGAGTCCTGAGAAGAAACAGGAAGTAGCTGTGCAGAGAAAGTAAAGGCCTTACAGGGAGTTGAGCTTCGCAAGTCTAGGGAATAGATAGAGTGCTAGGTGTCTGTGTAGTAACCCAGGGGAACGGGACCAGGAGATGGGGCCTCATAGATGGCCAAGAAGCCAGATGAAGGACAATGGCGAAGAGTTTGATTTGATTCTCAAGGTAACAGGAAGTCAAGGGACAGTGCAAGCAGAGGCATGCCATGATCCAATTTGTATTTCTAAAAGTTGCCTTTGACTATTGTGTGTGAACGAGTCAATGTGCAGCAAGAGAGAACGCAGGAAGACCAGTTAAAAGACCATTCTTTGATCCAGGCAAAAAAGGATGATTTTAGCTTGAGACTAGGAAATAGAAACATAGACATGTTGATGTCCATGTTGACAATGTAAAAACACTGCCTTGATAAAAGAGATAATAATCCCCTTTTCAGTGTATCAAGTACCAGGTGAAGCCCTTGTTTCTTGATACTCCTTAAGCATATGCATTTTGAATCAACTTAATGTTTCAACCATATTAGGGCACAATCTCCTTAAAGACAAGGCTGTGCTTTTCTTGTCAGCCTCACTCTTCTAGGAAGTGCTGTTCTATATTTGGCATCTTGTGAGTGCTGAATAAATATTGATTAAACAAATCAAATAATGAATCATGTCTCCTGCAAGTATGGATGCTTCATAATGGTGAGACATGGAAGTGAGCTGGAGTCTCCAATCCGCAGGGCTAAACTGGACTAACAACACTTGGAGGGTGGGTGGGGAGTTTGGAGCCGATGCCCCTCCTACCACGCTGCAATTCTCCGGGATTGGGGTGGTCATTCCATCACCGCTTCCCACTAGGGGAGTGGAGACTATCCACACACATCCAGAGAAGCCTATCCACTGTTCAAGGATGAAACTGGAAAACGATATACTTGCCAAGGGCTTGCCTTCAGTGAAATACCCCTACCATGTGACACAGGCTGTGGATGGAGCAGATAATGGCAGAGGGAACTTAAACGATGGCCTTACTTCACAGAGGGCAAGGAAAAACACCTAACGCAGTTGTACTCTATAGCAGGATTGGCAAACTTATTCTGTAAAGGGCCAGGTAGTCAATATTTGGGTTTTTGCAGGTCATATGCCCCTGTGGCAACTACTCTGTCACTGTAGCATGAACACAGTCATTGACAATAGGTAAATCTACAGGTGCCACTGTGTTCCAGTAACACTGTAATTATGGATACTGAAATTTGAATTTCATATTTTCACGTCACAAAATATCTTTCTTTTTAAAAAAACTATTTAATTTCATTCTTGACACACCCAACAACAGGCCACCCATGAGCCATAGGGAGAACAATTTATATTAATATTATTCAAAAACTTGTAATCTTGTAAGGTAATAATATTCAATACTATGTTTTTGTTCATCAGTTGAGTTCCTTAACGCCAATTAAAGTTTAGCCTCTTGTAGGATATGACACTTTCTGAAAATGGGGATTGCTGTTTTTGTTAGCTGCTGTCAAGTCAGACCCCAGCTCCTGGTGAGCCCATACACTTGCACAATGAAAAGAAACTCTGCCCAGTCCTGTGCTGTCCTCATGATAGGTCGCGGGCTGGACCATTGTGATCTACAGGGTTTTAATTGACTGATTTTTGGAAGTAGATTACCAGGTCTTTTTTCTTAGTCTGTCTTAGGCTGGAATTTCCACTGAAACTTGTTCAGCATCATAGTAACACACAAGCCTCCACTGACAGATGGGTGGTGGCTGTGCATGAGGTTTATTGGCCAGGAACTGAAGTTAGGTCTTCACATGCAAGGTGAGAATTCTACCACTGAACCACCACTGCTTTCTAATAGGGACTAGCTGACATCAAATAGTTCTTGAGGCTATACTAAGTGGGAGCTACTCTTCCAGCTGGCTTCTGAGCTTCTTCTACCCTCTGCAAAATACATTCTCCACACAGAGACCATATGAACTTTAATAACTGCAATGTGATTGATTACTTTTGTGTGTAGCCTTTCTAGCCATGGTCTTGTAACTCCCACCCAGGTGACTGGGCGGGACTGTGCAATAGGGTAATTGTACCCTACCAAGGGGATTGGTCAGTTTTGCCTTAAAAGAGAGCCAACTCTGGAGCAGAGAGGAGGATCCTACCACCACCAAAGAAGAACAGCCCGGACCAGGGATCCCCGCACTGAGAAGCTCCTGGAAGCAGGAGACAGAGACTGAGAGAGAGAGAGACAGACAGACAGACAGAGAACAAGCTGTAACCCTGACGACGGTGAGAAGCGGTGGCAGCAGAGACTCAGCAGCAGGAGATGGAGTGGTGGACTTCCTAGCCCACGGAGAGAGAAAGCTGAGTGCCTCTGGGGAGAGGCCTAGGGCTAGGAGAGGTGTGCCTGCGAGCACAGCTGAAAAGAGGCTGTCCTGATGGAAGACCTGTATCCTGAATGTTCCTGAGCCTGAAATGTAACTATTATTTCCCTAATAAACCCCATAATTTTGAGTATAGTTTGTGAGCCCTGTGTGGCCACTGCAATGAATTTTTGAACCTAGTAGAGAGTGCTGCGGGAGGGACAGTTGGTGTCAGAACTGGTAAAGATGGTGGAGACAAGAGGCATGTTCTGACTCCTGCCTCATAGGAATCAGCCTTGGGCTGTTGATCCTAGTTCTTTCCCCCTTGTGGGGCTGGAAGAGATCAGACACTGCTCCCAAGCCGTTTTAATAATAATATTCACAGACCACTTGTTCCCTTTCTTGAAACACTTGACTTCTCACTTGTATTTAGAATAAGATGCAAATGCCTTATCTTGGTCCTTGCCCAACCTCATCCCTGACGACTCTCTCTTCAAGTCTCACACCCATCTTCAATCTCAGAGCTGCTCCAGGACCTTTGTACCATCTATTCATTCCTTCCACCTGAAACACTCCATCCCCAGCTTTCAGCATGGCTGGTTCTCCTTGGGAAACTAGGACCCAGGTCCATGTCACTTCATCCTAGGTGCTGTCTTGACCACCAACTCTGTCTTAGTTCTCTAATGCTGTGTCAGGGATTGAATTGTGTCCCCCAAAAATATCTGTCAACTTGGCTGAGTCATGATTCCCAGTATTGTGTAACTGTGTACCATTTTGTGATCTGATGTGATCTCCTTATGTTTTGTAAATTCAGTCACTATGATCTAATAAGATGGATTAGTGGCAGTTATACTGATGAGGTATACAAGATTGGATAGTGTCTTAAGCCAATCTCTTTTGAGATATAAAAGAGAGAAGTGAGCAGAGACACATGGGAACCTCATACCACCTAGAAAGCAGTTCCAGGAGCAGAGTGCATCCTTTGGACCTGAGGTTCCTGCACTGGGATGCTCCCAGACCAAGGGAAGACTGAAGCATCACAAGGACCTTCCACCAGAGGCAAAAGAGAGAGAGGGCCTTCTCCTGGAGCTGATGCCCTGAATTTGGACTTGTAGCCTACTAGACTGTAAGAGAATAAACTTCTCTTTGTTAAAGCCACCCACTTGTGGTATTTGTTATAGCAGCACTAGATGACTAAGACACACTGCTATAACAGAAATACCACAAGTGGGTGGCTTTAACAAATAGAAATTTATTTTCACTCAGTTAGGAGGCTAGAAGTCTTAAACCAGGGAGCCGGCTCTAGGGGAAGTCTTCTCTCTCTGTCAACTCTGGGAAAAGGTCTCTGTCTCTTCAGCTTCTATTCCTTGGCTCCTACCTTCCCTCATCTCTGCTTGCATCTCTATGCCTAATCTGCTCTTTTTATATCTCAAAAGAGACTGACTCAAGACACACCCTACCCAAATACTGCCTCATTAACATAAAGACAACCCACTCCCAAATGGGATTATGACCAGGAGTTAGGATTTACAATATATATTTTTGGGGGACACAATTCAAACCATAACATAGTCCAAATTAGTTCTTCCCCTCTTAAGTCTCTATCACACCTCCCTGTTTTATTTTCCTCATAGAGCTGATCTTTTTCTGCATTATCTTGGTAACTAATTCATTTACTTATTTTCTGCCTGACTCCTCCCAGAAAAAGGTAAACTTCATTAGAACAAGGTAATTTCTGCTATCTCCCCATGTCTAGAATAATGTTACCATGCAGAATTATATATTCATATTTATTAAATGACTAAAGGAAGGTAATACTTACACATGTGTTATAGAATGACATACTCAGAATTATGCAAGTATTTTATCCCAGTTGGGGATGAGGGTGACTGTGTGGGGTGGGAGTGGGGTCGTGGTGGGAGGGAAGACAGCCTTGAGAGATGGGACCAGAGAAGCAGCCAAGCACCGGATCCTGGAGAAGTCCTTGAGCCATGCTAAGATATTTGTACTTTATTCTGAAGGCAGTGGGGAGCCACAGAGGGTTCTAAGCAGATGGATAATAGAGTTCTGTGTATTTACCGGAATGTTCATGTGGGTAAAATAAATGTTATGTTATTACATGTTCTGTTTACACCACCATCGGTTTGTCATACTGTGGTGGCTTATATTTGCTCTGATGCTAGAAGCTATGCCACTGGTATTTCAAATACCAGCAGTGTCACCCATGGTGGGCAGGTTTCAGTGGAGCTTCCAGAGTAAGACAGACTAGGAAGAAAGGCTTAGCCATCTAATTCCAAAAATTAGTCAATGAAAACCCAATAGATCACAACACAATACTGTCCGATATAGTGCTGGAAGGTGAGCCCCTAAGGTTGGAAGGCACCACAATAGCCACAACAATGAACTCAAACATACTAATGATCATGAAGATGGTGCAGGACTGGGCAATGTTTCATTCTGTTGTACATTAGGTCACCATGAGTTGGAGCCAATTGGACGGCAACTAACAACAAGAATTATGCCACTAAAGATGTCAAAGTCAAACAAGAATCAGGGACAATCCCTAACTTAAATGAAAATTGAAAGATGCCAACACATGAATTCAAATTCAGTGCAAATGTTACATTCCACCCAGACTCCTCCACTCTCTTGTTGAGCTAGTGACCCTTCAAGTAGTCTTAGACATATTTCTACATGATAGCACTAGAAGAAACGACACTTCAAATTTTAAGCTTGTTTGTGATATTTGACATAAACAGGCTGCTCGTCAAGGCTTACCTTCAGCGGAATTAAAAAAAAAAAAATGTGGTTCAACTTTGTGCTCGTAGTTCAAGCCCTGGTGGCCTGATCCAACCAAGGAAATGAGGTTTCTGCATGAAATGAGCCTCTCTCAAAATGGGCCAAACACTAAAGTGGGAGCCATTTAAAAAAGAAAAAAGAGAAAGCAAAACAAAACAGAATAGAAGAGGTTCTCTTTTCCTACGTACAGATTTTTCTTCCTTCTTCAACCATTTTGCATACTTGGAACAGAAAAACACTAATGTTCCTCTACCTCCTCTTTAATTACTCCATGGAGGAAGGTGAAAAAAATAACCATTTAGAATTCTGAAGCCAAATCTTCCCCAAAGGTAAGAGGGGAACCAAGGTTTGAGGCTGTTCAGGATGGAAGTGCAGCTGCTGAGGCCCTGCTCCCCTTCAGAAGCTTTAGTGGACAAGGGCTGTTTCACAGGGTTACCCTCGAGTTGCCTTTTCACCTGCTTTAGATGTTGATGTTTGTGACATCTGAGACCACCTCTCTTTTAGGACAAAACCAGAAAAGGTTACCAGTTGTCCACTGAGATCTCTCTTTACATAGTTAGATATTCGCAATTTAAACATATTTGCAATGACCACAAATAACAGTATTGAGTGTCTGGAACATGTGGATGCTCACCGTCCATAGCTTTACTGTGTGTTTCCAAAACTAGTTTCCTTTTTATTCAGTCCTTCTGCCACCCTCAGAGGCATTCTATGTGGTGATAAGCACTGTCCTAAAGGGTACATGTCTAAGATCATAAATCCCTCTATGAAGATGTGTTTGCCCGTCTATATTTGCCCCATCAAAAGTCAACATCTCCTTATAAAAGGACCATTAAGGGTGACTTTTAAGAATTTGCATCTTTTGTGCCAATAGATCCCCACATTTGGTGTCGGTTGGTTCCAATTGCTTGGAAGCTTTCAGTTAGAAATGGCCTGCGAGAGAGAGTGCTGTGAGTCAAGTCAATTCCATCTCATGGAGACCCCATGTGTTACAGAGTAGAAATGTGCTCCATAGGATTTTCTTGGCTGTAATCTTTACGAAAGCAGATCGCCATGACTTTCTTCTACAGTGCCACTGGGTGGGTCCAAATTGCCAACCTTTTTGTTAGCAGATGAGCGAAAACCATTTGTACCACCCAGGGACCCAGGTAAAATTTTACCCAGGTAAAATCTACCCGCTGCCTGGGGCGTGAGTACCAGCTGCAACCAAACAGCACCCTCTGCCACTCCTGTCCCAAGTGGTCACTGAGTCACTGAGCCTCTGACCCATCCAATGTTAGGAGGTCCTTAGATACTTTCTATTGCTGATGAGGACACTCACTTCGGAAGCAGTTAAACTACGTGCAAAGACAGTGACTCAATTATGAAGGATCTTCAAACACCCCTGGGGCCCTCCTGAACTTAGACGGTCTGAGAAGAGGACACTTACTGAAAAGTCGTCATTGGGGAAGAACAGGAGCTCTCGAAGAGGATCATTCCCATAGGTCTTCTCAAGTTCTTCAATGACAGTTTCATAATTCAAAGGCTCAAGAAGCCTAGGCTTTTCCTGCTGTAGAAAAAGAAAATATAATCACTTGCTTATATAGTCTCAGGTCTTCTCAATGCCAAGTTGGATTTCATTTCTTAGCATCACCCAGGCTTTGGCATTGCATGATCCTTCCAGTGGAGTCACAGAGCTGTGAAGTCTTTAGGGTAAAGCCACGTAACTATTACTTCCAGATATGAAATAATAGAAGAAGATCCTGAAATACTTGACATTTCTCTCACTAATTTAAGCCATTCGCACTGAGCTACCAAGGCTTATGGCAACCAAGTCCATCACTTTCCTATGTGGGCATTATCTTTGTCAACTTGAAGAAAGGCCTTCTGCTTACCTGTTATAGTGCTATGATGGTAATTATTTTTGCTGGATTAGACTCTTCCCTCTGAGTTTTACTAGGATCAATTTTAAAATATTGGCACCCTGCTAGCAACCCAAGTACCACAGACTGTCTTAGGTGTCACTGAAGCATGGATCCTGTGTCAGGATTAATTACTTGGCTCTTAGCCTCCTTGCTGCTACAGACAGAAGCTGGATAATTCTTTAATAGAAGTGCACAACACAACTATTATGGATTTAGTGTGGTGAAAATGGAGAAGAGTCTGGAAAAGTAGCCAGATAACACAGTGCATTAAAATTCTGGAGTCACAAGCAAAAGCACCCCCTCTCAAAGAAGCTAGCCACGGAGCCAAAGAAATAAATGCCAGTGGGATAAGGTATGATTGTTTCATGATAGGGTTGATGTGTGTTCCAAACTGTACAGAATTCACAAATTGAGAAAAAATGGATACCCAAATAAAGAATAAAACCTTAAGAAATAGAAAACAGAAGACACATTCTGAGTTCCTTAGCCCTTTGATGAAGCATTTAAGCAACCTAAATAAAAAGTGATGGCTCTCTGGGTTAATTGTGGGCTACTGGCAACTAGAGCAGTTACCATAAAAACATGGATGCTGCCGTCGAGTCAATTCCAACTCATAGCAACCCTACAGGACAGAGTAGAACTGCCCCATAGGGTTTTTAAAGAGCAGCTGGTGGATTTCAACTGCCGACTTTTTGGCTAGCAGCCATAGCTCTTAACCATTGCACCACCAGGGCACCGTTTATGTAAAACAAAACATATATATATATTTTGTTTTACATATCTCTCTCTCTCTCTATATATATATATATATACACATATATATACACATATACACATATATATAAATATAAATATATATGTATATATATATATATATAGGTTTTGTTTTGTTTTATATAAATGGCAACAACAGATGCTTCCCACCAGCCTCACCCCTTGCCAGGCCTCAGCACTCCAAAAAATGCAGATTTAGCTTTGATTTCCAGGCCTTCTTGGAAGGTAAGAACCCAACTTTCACTGACATTTTAATAATTGCTAATGGGCTCCTCAAAGTAGCAGTCAATGTTTCTTTTGATGATTTTCCAAATATAAAAAACAAAACAGAACAAAATGTGAATACACTGGGACAAGAACAAGGATCTCCATACACTTTCTGCATTAAAATAAATAAATAAATAAAGCCCATTGTACAAATACTTAAGTAATAAACTAAGGACAAGGTAAGGTGAATATTTTCTTTGGAAGGAGGATTGCTAGATTTAGCCAATAAAAATACAGGATCCCATGCAATAGTTGGGATATACTTATACTAAAAAGTGATTTGTTGTTTATCTGAAACTCAAATTTAACTGTGAGTTCTATATTTTATTTGACAAACCAACTGCATTAGTTCATTTCAGAGCTAAGGAAATAGAGACAGAAAGAATAAATTTAATTTCCCAGCATAATCTACTTAGTGAAGGAGCTGTGAGGCACTCAATATTTTGAGGTAGAAGATACAGATGCACTATGCCATGACTTTGATAATTAAAACCAAACAAAACCAAAACTGTCCTTCTAGAATCCCTGTCTTTTAAAAAAGAAAAACAGACAATATTTAATGAGCACAGTATTTATCAAACTTTAGTGTGCAAAGGAATCACTTGACTCAATAGGCCTGGGCTGGGGCCCTAGACTCTGCATTTCTGTAAGCTCTCAGATAGTGATAATGCTGCCAGTACAGAAACCACACTTCAAGACGTAAAGGTGTAGAGTGTGAGCTTTCTGTAATGCAGAGCTACTTTTCATGCTTCTGAAGTCTAAAAATGACCAGTGGGGTCAAAAGTCCTTGACACAAATAGCTCTTGAATACAGCAGGAGAATCCCTGCCTTTTGAAGCTATTACTCTGCATAGATTTAAGTTCCACTTCCCTGTTTCCCAGACAGAGCACAAATTGTTAGCTCAAGAGGCAAATGCAGGCGTGAGATGTGTTTGGTTTTTGCTAGAACGTCTAGTTTATTTTATTTTTAATTGGAATTGAAAGTCTTTAAGTAGTAGAACTTCAAACTAGTCCACTAACCAAAACCTGTCACCACTGAGTCGATTCCAACTCATAGCAACCCTACAGAACAGAGCAGAACTGCCCCATCGGACTTCCAAGGAGCAGCTGGTGGATTTGAACTTAGCAGCCAAGCCCTTAACCACTGGGCCACCAGGATTCCTGTCCAACTACAGGCTTTAGTCATACTTATCTATTACCACATACCCTACAAAGTCACATGTTTATGTTACCAACCTGCCTCCAAAAGTCATTGAGTCTGAAACCGCTGGCTTATTCTGAAAAAACAAAAAACAAAAAATTTCTTCTATTATTGTAACTGTATGTGTGGCATGCAGCAAATAAAATGCTCAGTAAAACCCTGTCAGGAAGCTCTTATCTCTGCCACAGATTGGGTTGTTTACGTCTCTTTCCCTCATAAAGCTTCTTCACTTTTAAGTGTATGATACCCTTCAATACTTGTAGTAACAGCCCATGATGTGGCTATTAACACTATTCCCTCCCCACCCCTTCCTCACACGGACATGAGTATGAGCATCAGAGTGCAGATTTACTGTGTGTTTCAATTTATAGATATAAAGGCAAACTGACATAATGATGTTGTAAGGCACCTTCTACAATCTGGTCCTCACCATCTTTTTAATTTTATCTCTCATTTATCCCAAACTTGGACATCAATAAACAAGCAGGGGACAAGCAGACCTTTAAAGAAGATCTTTTATTGGGGTTCAAAACTACCTAAAATTAATTCCATCAAAATCAGTACAATACGCTAATCAGAGCTCACAAGTCATAGGTTATTAATAGAACCACAGAGAAACTAAATCCTAAACTCTACTCGATATACTCGATAAAAGGCGTAACCTGCCAACATCTGTTGGAAGGCATATTTTTATGTTTTCCTATCAGGCTATGACGTTCTGACTCAATTAATGAATGACACTTATTAGGTCTTTCTTGTTTAAAATGTCACACTGGAGTCATCTTGACATAAGGCTGCAAAACCTTGCAGATCTGCTTCATATAATTTATTACTATTGTGCCTTTGGGGGAATATATTAATTAATTTCTATTGTTCCAGGGAATTTGTTCATCAAGGTGTCACTTTGAAGATAGCCAATGTTTCATAATTTTGTGGATGTGTTTAAAAATAAAAATACCAATGATGTATACCATAGCACCAAGAGCCTAGGATTTGGCAAAACTTGCCACTAATGCTTTTTGTATCTGTAAATGGGATAATCCAGGTTATACAACCAGTAGTTCTCTCTGGAGCAAGGGAGTTGTCTGCTCACCGTTTCAGACAAAGAGACAAATGTATGCAAGGATGGTGGGATCCGTTAATTTCTCACTACTGCTCCTTGCAGAGATGTTGAGTGAAACTGGGAACTGAGCAGCATTGATTTATAGCTTTAACAATGGCTGGGTTGTCCCTCCTGAATTTAATGTGTCTGTTGCTTTTGGAAATGCACCAACTGGGATGAGGCATGTGCCAAGACTACCCTGAATTGGACTGAATTTTTATAGTGCTTTTTACTCTTACTCTTTTTCAAATGAGTAATGAATTTCATTAGCTATTCTAAAATCACTCCAAGCATGGGAAAAGGCACCCACCAGTACTTGCTATTATGCAGTAGCGGTGGTGTTGCACCACGGTGGTAATAGGCCCTATTCGTTTTATACAGTATTAAGAGATTTGTTGGTTTAGTTCCCCAAATTCACAGCTCTCCTCCAAGTCAACTTCACAGCAGAAGAATGGGCTCCTGTCACAAAAACAAATGCTTTCTCCTCTTCTGCTTATTCCACAACTTCTCATGGAAGCCCAACACAATAGCTAAGCCCTGGAGTGGTGAACCTGCCATCTTGGTAATAGCCAGGGTTACCAAGAATGTTTAATTGGTCTAAAGCAAGCACATGTCCTTGCCCAAACTAAAGATTCTAATTTCAAGTATACGATGTTCCTCTACAAAGCTTTGTGTTATTTTCATAATATAATTCAAGATCAAATGGGTGAAGAAATGACATGGAAGAAATAAGAATTTGAAGTATGCAGCACTGAAAAAGTAAATGATTAAATCACCAATCTAGACCTTCCTCCAGATTATAAGTACAGTCTAACTATGGAGTAGCCTAGACTACCCAGCCTTGTTTTAGGAAAGTCCAAAGTCCAAGGGATGGAGTAATTACAGATTACAGATTCTCTGGGTTAATATGCAACAGAGATTATAGCAAGTTCTGTCATTGCCACTATGAAATATGAAATGTTGGGCATGTTAATTAAAATCTCTATTGTACACATGGGGAAACTGAGGCATAAACGCCTTAGTAGGACCTACCTCATAGGATTAAATGAGGTAGTATTTGTGCAGCCCTTAGAACAGTACCATACCTATAGTACTCATTACATAAGTGTCAAACAGATAAAGGCTGTGAGTTTTAAGTTTTCACTAGTAATGGATTTAAATCACCTCTTTGTACAGTTAATATGTACCAAAAACAAACAGTAGGTATTCACTGAGTATTTGTATTTGTTGAATAAATAAGTTTATAGCTTTTTTTCCGCCAGGAGTCCCTTTTCTGGGAATCTATCTTAAAGAAACAATCAGACATATAATTCAAGATTTACATAAAAGGATATTTTTGCAGCATTATCTTTGTGACAAGATGGAGAAAACACATTCATCTTAATCTAAGAGGGATAAGAAAGGCAGGCTGCTGGAGGCTACATTCCACAAGTGAAGGGACCAATGAGCCTGTTTAAAAAAATGGTCTATTTTTGGTTTAAGGTTTAAAGATTATCTCAGCGCAATAGTTTCAGGGGTTCATCCAACCTCCATGGCTCCAGAAAGCCTGTATTCCATGAGAAATGAAATTCTGTTCTGCATTTCCCCCCTTTTGATTGGGATTCTTCTATAGAAATTTTGATCGAAATTTCAGTAACAGTAGCCAGGCACCATCTAGTTCTTCTGGTCTCGTGGCAAAGGAGGCAGATGTTCATGGACACATTAGCCATGCAATCCATTTCCTCCTCCTATTTCTGACTCTCCTTTTTCCTCTGTTGCTCCAGGTGAACAGAGACCAATTTTTGTACCTGGACTAAAATCAAAAAGTAGTTTAGCTTAACTAGAAAAGAATGTCTGCCTTGAGCATTGTGCTCTTTTAAGATCTACCTAAATGGGATCAATCTGACAACAGCAACTCGAAAGATCAGATAGGAAACTTAGGGAGCAGTGAGTTTATTTTAATTGGGGAGGAACAACTCAGAAAGGAGGTGAGAATGGTTGTACAACTTAAAGAATGTAATCAATGTCACTGAATTGTACACGTAGAAATTGCTGAATTGGTATGTGTTTTGCTGTGTATATTCTCAACAAAACAAAAAAATAAATTATATAAAAAAAGTACTCCATACTTTTTCAGAGAACTTTGTATACTGGAGAGAGGTTTAATGCTGTGATGAGCTTTTGGAAGAATAATGAAAATAGAACAGTAAATCAGTGAATAACTGTGTCATAAATGCTATGATTTCTCCTTGCAAACTCTTCAATTCTCCAGTAAAGTAAGTTAACACACAACATTTTGCATATGCTTGGCTTTCTCATGGAAAACATGAGTAGGCTGGGACCACGATCAAGATGGCAAGCATTGCTCCAAGAGTAAAGACAAAGAAAGGCACTACCTCAGAAGGAAGGAAGTTCAGAATCACATCTTGACCATATTATAACATTAGAGTTTGAATCCAGAATACCTAAATCTCTAAGGGGTAGTAATGGCTGAAGGGCAAGACCAGATAAAAAATTGAAAAAAGAAATCATCAAAGATAAGGAATGATTAGGAAATTATGGCACAGTTCATCCTAGAAAACATTACATACACATTAAAAATGAGTTTTTTGATGTTTGTAATAACAAGCAAAATTGCTTTTGTATTAATGTTAAAGTGGGAATAAACATTGCATATCTAGGATAACTGCACAAGATTTAAAAACTAAAAGAAAAGAAGATTAGATATCTATATCCAAATATTATCAGTTATTGTATTTGGGTGGTGGGATAATTAGTATTTTGTTATTTTAACTTCTCTGTATTTCCCGAATTTTCTCTAATGAACGTGTATTGCTAATGTAAACCATTCATAATGGCAAAAAAATCAACATGGCTTTCCAAAACTCTTATGTCTCCAGAGAAACACTTGGGAGTTATTTTATTTTCAAATCATTTACCCTTGAAAGTTCACCAGAGAGGGAGCTTAGAAAATCACAGCTAGGACTTCACAGAGAAGTTCAACTACCAACAGCTTCAAGTAATCTAAAATAAATAAATAAATAAACACAGAACACTGGGGAAAGAAGACCAGAAAACTAATTACAGAACAGCGTGTGGTTCTAGAAGCTAATGCTAGCAAAAAAGGGAAGTACAATGAGTTATTCATGAACTAAGTTATGTTCAGCCGTGTAGGCAACCACAAACATCTGGTAGGTTACTTAAACACCTGTGTGCATCAATCCCTACCACAAATAGTTAGAAATCAGAATATTTAGTTGGAAGTTCAGGGTCTTTTACTGACAAAACTAAAACCAAACCTGTTGCAGTTGGGTGGATTCACACTCATGGCAGCCCCATGTGTTGCAGAGTAGAACCGCTCAACAGGGTTTGCTCAGTTACACCCTTTAAGGAAGTAGTTTGCCAGGCCTTTTTAGGTGGTGCCACTGGGTGGTTTCGAACCACCAAACTTCAGGTTGGTAGCTGATTCCAAACCACTTAAGTCAACCAGGGACCTTCTTTTACCTACTAGCAATGGGATTTGGGGAGCCCTGGTGGTGCAGCAGTTAAGGATTCGGCTACTAATCGAAAGGTCAGTGGTTTGAACTCACCAGCCACTCCATTGGAGAAAGATGTGGCAATACGCTTCTGTAAAGATTACAGACTTGGAAACCCTATGAGACAGTCCTAATCGGTCCTGTATGGTCACTATGAGTCATAACCGACTTGATGGCAAAGGGTTATGTGATTTGGATGCGTCATGAATGCCCTCTGAGACTTGGCTAACGTTGAGGTTGTTGTTAGCTGCCATCCAGTCCACCTTGACTCATGGTGACTCCATGCACCATGAGATCAGACCATTGTGATCCATAGGGCTTTCACGGGCTGAATTTTAGAAGCAGATTGTCAGGCCTTTCTTCCTAGTCCATCTTAGTTTGTAAGCTCTGCTGAAGCCTGTTCAGCATCGAAGCAACAGGCCAGCCTCCGCTGACAGGTAGTGGCTGACTCTGAGATGCTGAGGTAAATGGGCTAAAAGGCTACTTCCTGCTTATAATAGTGTTGTTAGAAGGATCAAGGAGGTAGAGAATGTGAAAGTGCTAAACAAATTTCGAGACGTCGTTCAGATTTTTATTTATTTGAAAACAATCGAAATTTACCCAAAATGTTTTACCCCCTAAAATATACCAAAACCAAGTCAAAGCAACCAACCTAGCAAACTCCATCAATTGCCTCATGTACCAGGAACGGTGATAAATGTATTTATATTTATTATCTAAATTTTCTTTTTAAGAAACCTGAGAGCTAATGGTTCTAGTGGAGGCAAAAGAGGTAATAACAAAGTCACTGAAATATAAAAAGGCAGCTTCTCCTCCATGAATCTCCTGAATCATATCAGTCTGCTCTATTCCCCATAAGAAGGCAATCTACCTAATCTACCTAAAAGAGGGCAAATGAAGTGACTTGGAAAGTCTCTTTTCTTTAAGAAATAGCCTAGAAACTATTTTTCATGTATTTATACTGCCAGATCAAAAAAAAGGGATTCAATTTAGACATTCATTTAGTATTAGTTTAGGATTAAATTTATCAGCTTTGCAAATAGACTTACCAGAAGTACAATCAAAATTAGAGATACTTAGAATTTCTTTTTGTAGTTTTAACCACATATGTGGCATGCTTTATCAGTACTGAGGAGTTGATAGGAGCCCTGAGCACTAATCTGGGAAGAGGGATTGATGGAGCTAGGAAGGAAGAACAATCTCTAGAGTGAATACCTTGTGTTTAAAAAAAAACAAAAACCCAAACCCACTACTGATGAGTCAATTCCGACTCATATGGATCCTACAGGATAGAGCAGAACTGCCCCATAGAGTTTCCAAGGAGCGCCTGGTGGATTCGAACTGCTGATCTTTTGGCTAGCAGTCATAGCTCTTAACTACTACGTCACCAGGGTTTCCTACCTTGTGTTTAGGCACCACATATTTGGGTTCTAAATTTTAAGTGTAATTAGGGAGCCAAGCCTTGGTTTACTCACTCTTATGTTTACTCTAGCTTTGTGATCTGCACTAGTCCTCTTGGTTCTCCTTTTCAGAAAAGCAGATCTTTTCAAGAAACACTTACTATGAAAAGAGTTTTCTCCCCTACCTTTGAGAAGTTTTATATTCTTTCTGTGACATGCAATGATGCAAGGTGGACTTCCTCAATCTTTCTCAATCACTCCCTGTTGTTTCTAGATAGCTAAATCTTTCTTCTAATTTGAATATTCATAACAGAATTAATGCTATATCTCAATGCCTTCCTCAGCTTACAAAACTACTCATCCTGGTTAATGACACAGAGAAACAAACAAAAATAGATATTTACTTTAGGACCAATCGAGTAGGCTCTACTGGAGCATCATGACATGCCAACTGTTTAAAATCTTTTCACATCTTGGCATATAGACAAGCAAACAGCTAACAGTGATGATCCATAGGGTCTTTAGAAAGACCCTGAAAGGAATTCCAATCTTGCAATCTCCGAAACAAATTAGACACAACACAGCTGTTAACTAATTTCAGTGTTATCAAGATAACTGATTAAACTTTAGAAGAAATAGAAGATCTAAGTGACACATGGATTCTTTAGACCTTAACTTAACCCAGAACCCTTTGGACTTCATGCAACTGGAATGGAACCAACTTCCACACGATTCGTGTTTGGAACAAATGAGAAGATTGGAGAGAGTTAGTACAGCTGGATCCATGGCCATAGCTGTCAGTCCGTGGTCTTGTGACAGATTTAATTTAGCCTTTCATCAGTGGGAGTGTTCCACTGGACAACCTCTCAAATGTTTGAGCTACAGAAAGCAAGATGAACTTTTCCTACCCAAAAGGAAATGATTGAATAGGAAATAAGCCATATTATGCTGACCCTTTAACCTTCTCTCTGTTTGAACCACACAGTTTCAGGAGAATGGAAAAACACTAGCTGAATCGAAGTTAAGAACCGTACAGCTGGGCAAGCTCAGATTAGACTGAATTTGGAAATGGTTCCCTTGGTAACAAAGACAGACATAAATCTCAAAAGACATCAACCAGTAGTAACTCTTTAAACGTCTTAGTCCATTTTAGTGATATAAAGGAGGTTCAGCTTGGTAAACTATAAAGCCCTTTCAAATAGAAGGGATGATTAGCCATTATATTCAACATAAGCATTATTGTTAGAAAAATCAGAATATTCTGTTTTGTTAACCCTTAATTTCATTAGGGAAACCAATGACACAAATGAGCTTGATAGGCTTCATGATGTAAGATGTACTCTCCAACTGAATTTAGACTTCTGGGGTCTTATTTTCTTTTTAAGCAAATTTAGAATCTGACCATCCCTCTCTAATGAACACGTCAAAATTCACACTTTTTTTTTTTTTGGGGGGGGGGGGTGTCTGGCAAATAAAAAAAAATTGGCTACTTCTCGGTCTAATGCCAGTACTTGGAAAGATGTAGAAAATATCCAAGATCTAAATCAAATTAAATTACATGGCTCACTTAGTTTTTTAGAAACACTTGAAAATAATAAATATCATTACAAATACATCACAACCCAATTACAAGTCTGCTTGACACCAGGGGAATGAATGCATCAGAGAAACTGCTGAGGATTTTAGATTAATGTATATAAAGTCTGTGATGAAAGCTGCCACTGGCTTAAGTTCTGATGCTATTTTAGTGCTTTAACATTCACACAAATGAACTTTCACTCACAGGTCAAATGCAGTTTGTGTGCGTACACACATATACATGTACACATATATGCACACATATATACACAAGCAAATGTAAAGAGTTTAACAATATCTATCCTATATTTTCAATAAACCATCCCATGATGATAGCTAACTCTTTTTCTTACCCTGGGCCACGTGAAATTGAATACACATGGTGGGTTTTTGTTGCTTTATGGCTTACCCAGCACCCATCCTGCTTTTTTCTTTTTTTTTTTTAGCATTTTAATTTTCTTTGGAGGGTTCACTTGTCTCCCCTCTCCACCCACACTAGGAACATCCTTACTGGGGCTGACAATCAAAGGGCTCTGCTTTTCTGTGGTCAAGGGTATGTGACCCAAGGAAGGCTCCTTCAACCCTTCCCTCCAGAGCTCCAAATCTTGACTGGGGTGATGCAAAAATAGAGAAAAAGATTGGAATTTGTTCATTTCTGGGTCTGTACTCTCACAAGACTGTCCATTAGTTCCAACCACCAAGACCATCTGCTTCCCACTTTCCCAAGATGCTCTGATTCCATTCCTGGTTCTTTTCTGAGCCTGTCTTTCCATCCTTCCTTCTGTTTACTTCTCTGGACTGTGCTTGTCAGAGTATGTTCCTTCTACTTCCAACTACAGAGCTCTAATACAATATAAATCAAGGAAAAAAACAACCGTCGCTGTTGAGTTAATTCTGACTCATGGCGACCCCACATGTTGCAGAGTAGAACTGCGCTCCATAGGGTTTTCAAAGCTGTGACCTTTTGAAAGCGGATTGCCAAGACCTTCTTCCAAGATACCTTGAGCGCTTAACTGTTTGTGCCACCCAGAAACTACATAATACAAGGTGCAGCAGTATAATAAGGGACTATTATCTTTTCAGTTGATGTTTATTTAGATTGGAATGGTCTTAAAGGACAACCTCCCGTAGCCAATGACTCCTATCTTTGGCGTGCAGGAATTTAGGTTTAGCAAACTCATGTACTAAAAGCCCGAAAGGCTGGCAGTTCGAACCTACCCAACCACTCCACAGGAAAAAGACCCAGTGATCTGCTTCCATAAAGATTATAGCCAAGAAAACCCTATACAAAAGTTCTACTCTGTCATATGGGATTGCTATGAGTCAGAATTGACTTGATGGCACACAACAACAACAAAACGCATGTGTTACTAATGTATTCCAACATCCTCTCATAAGTTAAAAGTATATCAGATATCAAGCAACCAAAGTTATCTGCTTGGTTTTCCAAGGTAATGTACATAGTGCAGCTAACCCTAACTTTTCTACTAACCTTGACTCATTCAACTTATCATTCTCCTATCACACTGGAAATCAAAATATGAGTTTATATCTACCTTTGCCTCTCAGTGCTGACAATGTCACATACTATAATTTTGCCTCTGTTAGAAGATACCAGGTCGTATTAGAAGTGCTGGCATACCACTATGGTATAGGATAGACCAGGCGTTTCTTAGCCATTGCTAGCCCCACATCACCTTCCTTCCTTCTGTCATTTCCTTCTTAAGGGTCACATTTGCTATATTTGTTATATTAAAACTCACTCACTAATGTCTGCTTGTGGAAACAGCACAGTAATACCAAATCATTTAATAATAGTAGCAACAACAGTAAAAACCATTTTTTATAATTTATCCCATAAATGCTAATAATAGTTATTATTTTTCTATTACTACCATCATGATCACATGGCAAGAACCATGATAAGTATTTAAAACCTTCTCTCATTGAATATCCTCATCAACCTTCGAAAAGATTGCCTTTGCTTTATTTTATAGATGAGAAAACTTGGTCAGCAACTTGGCAGCAGAACTGGTATCTCAACCCAGCTCAGACTCTGAAGGCTTTGTCCACTCCAACTAGCAAAGAACACAGCCTTGCAGAAATTGAAAAATGGATTTTTTTTTTTCCTTTTGGTAAGATTCTGGAACAGAGCTGTCATTTAGGGTATGATTCCTGTTCCATTTGTGAGGTTCTACAATGATGGACTTTAGAAAGCAAGGGACAGTTGTGAGATCACTGGGCATCTCAGGGAAGGCAGGGGTAAGTCCAGACAACAAAATATATATATATATATGTATATATATATACCTATATTTTTAAGAGGGTGTTACGGATTGAATTGTATCCCCAAAAAACGTGTGTCAACTTGGCTAGGCCATGATTCCCAGTATTGTGAGACTATCCATCATTTTGTCATCTGACATGATTTTCCTTTGTGTTGTAAATCCTACCTCAATGATGTTAATGAGGCAGGATTAGAGGCAGTTATGTTAATGAAAGCAAGATTCCATCTACAAGATTAGGTTGTATATTGAGTCAGTCTCTTTTGAGATACAAAAGAGAGAAGAAAGCAAAGAAAGAGAGGGACTTCATACCACCAAGAAAGTAATGCCAGTGACAGAGCATGTCCTTTGGACCCGGGGTCCCTGCGCTGAGACACTCCTAGACCAGGGGATGATTCATGACAAAGACTTTCCCCCAGAACTGACAGAGAAAGAAAGCCTTCCCCTGGAGCTGGCACCCTGAAATAAGACTTCTAGCCTTCTAAACCGTGAGTGAATAAATTTCTCTTTGTTAAAGCCATTTACTTGGGGTATTTCTGTTATAGCAGCACTAGATAACTAAGACAGAGGATAAGGAAGATGAAGAAAAGGAAATGTAACGGTAGATTAGGAACCACAGGATGAATGTTAGACAGCGTTTGGGTCAAAAACCACAATGGAAACTGCCACTCACCGAGAGACTATCTAAATTCAGAAAGTTCTGTCCCATACCCACCATACCAGGAAATAAAGAGGTGTTGGGATCACAGCCTTACTTCCTGTCCATTTTGGCACTTCTCCTCTCTAACAAGAAATCCACTTCATGCCATATAGTTGTAAAATGCTAGACATATAGGTAAGTCCTGCCTATGTTGGCAGACATGTCAACTCTTCTCTGCCTTGCTTCTCTCTCCTGGTTCAAATCTTTTCCCTCCCTTCACGGTCAGCCTTCAGGGAAGTCAGGTCATTCCTGGTTAAGCTGCAGGTACTTCTCCTAAATCGATTTTGAAAGTGACTTCTCAGCAGATGCCTGGGCTCTGAGCTAGCTGCTCTCTATTGCTATAGCCCCCAGACAGAATCCTCTGATCTATGCTCGCCTAGAGTCTTAGGCCAGATCAAGCTTCAATTTATACTTCTCCATTTCTGTGGCCTGGATTGAATTCGGATCTCTGGTTTCTCCTGCTGCTTTGCGTTCTTCAGTCCTTCCATTTATAACTTCCATCCCTGCCTTCGGTTGTGTTTCATTCCTAATTTGGTCTCATTTCACAGCTCCTGGAGCTTCAAGGACCCAGAGTTCCTGAGACACATCCTTGTGCCTCATTACATAGATGGTGCCCCGTGAATGTTTGCATAAAACAAGGGCAATGATAAGGAATGAAATACAGACGACCAGGGAGGAGGACTGTTCACATCAACATGGTTGAAAAACTGACTGGAAAGAAAACAGCACAATACAATGCAAAACCAGAGGGAGATATGTTAAAGGCATTCCGATCCTCTGTGTGAAGTTTTCATTTTCATTTGTCTATTAAGTGCTAACTGAATAGTACTAAAGAGGACAGGAGGAATTTTCACATGTATCCAAAGTTTTCCAAATACTTTGAAATCCTGCAGATTAATGATTTACAGTTCTGTAACAACTTAGAAATAACAAATCCCATTTATTAATTTATTTATTTCACATTTATGTCTCCTTTTTTTCTGACTGTGCAGATGATTGACATAATAATTCAACTTAATTGTGTATTTAAGCTTTCCAAATTAGGATATACGACTTAGGAAAGAAATTATCTTTTTATTGACTTCCTATGCACCAGAGATCATACTGAATGATTCTGGTGGAACAAAGTAAAATAAAACAGAAAAGTTAAAAAGCAAATAATCAACTACAGAACACTATATATATTTCCAAAATTAAGGGAAGTGGTTCTACTTGATGATTTAAGAAGTAAGTTTCATTTTCCTTGAACTTTTCTTATAATGCAATTGCATTCTTGTTTCACATTGTCTGCTGTCCGTGATAAGTAAATTAAAATATGTGAATGCATTTCCTAGAAAATACACTTGAAAATTGGATTAATAAAGGATACTTCCAAAATAATTAAAAATCCAACAGAGTAAAATACAGAGCTTCTAACAGCAATTTGAAGAAAACAGCATAAACCAAACTGTCAGTCTGGGTCACGAGGGCAAAAAGATTGGGTTGCATACTTCTAAGGAAGTCACCAAGTTCCGAAGAAGCTTTCTAGATTACTATGAAATTAAACCATTATTAAATTTGCCTTGGACCAAGAAATAATTTGTTGAGTTCAAAATCCACATGATCAAACTACCATATGACCCAAAAATCCCAAATCTAGGTATATTCCCAGAAGAAGTGAAAGCAGGAACTCAAACAGAAACCTGTACACCAATGTCCACAATAGGCAAAAGGTAGAAACGACCAAAATGTCTCTCAACAGACAAATGAATAAACAAAATGTGGTATACACATACAATGGAATATTACTCAGCCATAAGGAGGAATGAAGTCCTGATGCATGCCACAACATGGATGAACCTTGAAAACATCACGATGAGCAAAATAAGCCAGTTGCAAGAGGACAAATACTGCACGATCTCATTTATATGAAATAAGCAATTATATAAAACCCAAAAACTAATAGTGGCAACCAGGGGTGGGAGGGAGAGGGAAATGGGGAGTTTTTGCTTAGGGGGCAGCGAGTTTATGTTAATGGTGGCAGAATAATTTCGAAAAGGAGAGGGAGAATGGTCGCACAACTTGAAGAATATAATCAATGTGACTGAATTGTACATTTAGAAATTGTTGAATTGGCATGTTTTGTTGTTATGTATTTTCACCACACACACACACACACACAAACACATGATCATTATAAAGACACATAATCTGTGATAACTATCTCCAATAATCACTATATCTCCTACAATGTAACATATGAGTATTGTCTAAAAGTTCAAAAAAATTACTGTTTTTTTCTCTAACGTAACTTTAGGTCTCATCTTCATGTGTTGGGCATTTTGTCACTTGAAGTGCTTCTTCCTTATAACCTATTGAGTCAGCTCTGAAACCAGTCTAGGGATGTTAGTTTAGATTTCAGAAAGGTGAGATCAGCGTGCTGTGGAACATCTACTCTGGTTTTGAGTGGGCTTCTGATAAGCTGGTCTTGGGGAGGAGGAAGAAAACATGACATTTGTGAGGCAAAACTCATTGACACATAGAGCTACATGGAACCCCCAAGCACTCAGCCAGATGTACTTGAGAATTGTGTCTACTCAGTGGCTTTGTCACTGACAAAGGCTCCCAGGAGGAAGGCGTCGCCTATGATCCAGTGGTTTCAATAGTCACAGTCATTGAAAAGACATGTCCATCCTGTGGCACAGTGGTTAAGTTCTATGGCTGCTAACCAAAAGGTCAGCAGTTCAAATCCACCAGGTGCTCCTTGGAAACGCAATGGGGCAGTTCTACTCTGTACTGTAGGGTTGCTATGAGTCAGAACCGACTCGACAGCAATGGGTTTGGTTTTTGTTTTTTTTTTTTCTTTTTTCCTTGCCTTTGGAAATAGAAATGTTTTACGTGATTTTAATAATACTACATAGCATTTATAACTCTTTACGGTGTTCAGTAATGCACATTATCAAATTTAATACATATAAACAATCCTAAGGCAGGACAGGGATCACTATGGGCACTTTAAAGAGGATGAAGCTTATGCACAGAGTGATTTAAGTAACCTGCCCAAGGTCAGAGACTGTAGGTGGGTAGATGGAAGGGTCAAATAGAATGACTCCAAAACATTTGTTTCAAAGACTAGGGCTCAAATTACTCATTTCACTTTCTTGGGTTCTCTGTTTTCCAGAATGAAAACCACATCTCAGGGTAATACTTGAAGGATGAATTCAACAATCCCTTACTCAATGGAAGAGACAACCTGCAAAAGTAGATATGCCTATCTTACACAGACCAAAAGCAGACAACAGTAGCAGGAAAGTCCCCAGCGTCTTCCCTAGAAGAAAACGAATCACTCTATGAATGATCTTAATTAAATGTGAATGCATTGCTACTGAATGCTGTGGGAAAACACTGCCTCCTGACTGGCTGTTGTCCCCACAGTACTCAGTAGCAATACATTCAGATTCAATTAAGATCATTCATATAGTGATTAGCTTCATTATATGGTGAGACACAGGGACCTGTTCCATTGTCAATACTGTATGTGTGTTCTGTGTAAGACAAACATGTTCTTCTCTTGTGTGTTGTCTCTTTCAGTGGACCCACGAAGAAGTAAATCTCATGGTAACATAACCCTTGGCAATTCTAAATTCTATTGAGAGATACGCAGCTATGCAGCAGGGAAATTATTATTATTATTTTTGGACTGTTCTAAAGATGAAAATAATCCCAAACCAAACAAGTTTTTCAAATAGCTATTCTCTTTAGCAGGCTGATGGTAAACAGCTAATGAGGCTCTCAGGAAGCCAACAGAGAGGCCACGACTGGACTCCGATTTCTGGCCAATGGGGAATAAGAACATAGGCCCCAGACTCTGCATATTAAAGTTACAAAATGCTGAGCAGGAAGATTCCAGCTACATCCATGGTAGCAAGTTTGAGGGGTCCAATTGTGTGTGTTCCCCTAAGAGAGATATCACTACTGAGATAGAAACCGACCAAACAACAACCCGGCACCAACATCACGAGCCAGACCTCTGATATGTTCTATTCACATTAAATCGCTACCAGATAGACTGTAAGTATAAAGAAAACTGCTATTAATGGAAAGGGCTGAGGGACCACTCATTAATTTGACAGTTCATTTTGACTCAATGACTACTCAGAAATAACCACAACGTCATTACATACATACATATAAATATAAATAGTTTGTAAAAGGCCACTTCTGTTTTCTGATTAAAGAGTTTGTAAGACCCGAAAGATTCTTTATCCCTAGAACAGCGGTTCTCAAATAGGGCTGATTCTCCTCTCCCTCCTAGGGGCCATTTGGCAGTGTCTGGAGACACTTTTTGTTTGTCACAATTGGGGAGAGAGTGCCACTGGCATCTAGTGGGTAGAGATCAGGGATGCTGCTAAACCTCCTACAATGCACAGGACAGTCCCCCCCACAACAAAGAATTCTCCTGTCCAAAATGGCAATCCTGCCCAGGTTGAAAACCTGCCCTAGAATAAAGTAAGCCAGAGTTGAACCACCTGCAAAATGAATATTCCTGTAAGATGAGCGACCTGATAATGTTGTTACAGCCATTATCTTAATAAAGTATGCCTTTCACATTACACGTGAATCACTTAAGCGCTCCAGCAAATGGCTCTGATATTCAACCGTTGGTAATTTTGACAGATATAAATCTAGCGTTCTATAATAAATACAAGTCTCCAGAGCTCTCATTTGGTTTGCAAACAATAATAAGGCAGAAATGTTTTTTGACAGTCAAACAAAACCAAATATTTTTAATCTTTAAAACTCATCAATTATTACTTTCTTCCTTAGTGCTATTAATAGAATACTTATTTCTACATTCTTTAATATTTTGGATTGTTCTTTCGAAGAATTTTAAAATAAATATTTAATGGTATCTAATTAAAATAGAACAGTTATACTTTTTAGAAACCCAATTATATATAAGTCATCAATCGGGGTCTTAAGTTAGGCAATTAATTGTAGACTTTCCTTTAATAAAGAGAATAAATGCTCAAGAAATTACAATTTGTACCATCATATTAAGATGATCTTAGGAAATTTCCAAATATCCTAGTAATGCTTTAACTATTTAAATGTTCTATTAGTTTGTTTAAAAGAATTATATATAGTTTGAAAAGGATGTGACTTCAACAAAAATAACATAAGTAAAAGAGGACATTTATGAGTCTAATTCAACGTATCTTCTGCTCCATATAGGACTTTGCCCAAGAGCCAATGTTAGAATACCACTCCAGAGCTAAACTTTTTTTAAAATAAAGTTTGAAGAGAAGATGGAAAGTAAAAGATCGACATTTGGATACCTACACAACTAAGTCTGTAGACTTCTCCTTGGTTTATCCTCCTCACTGTTCGTCTCTTCTTCCAAAATTCACTGGGCTCCCGTTTAAAAACCTTTCCTCGGAAACTCATTGTACTGCTGTGATTCAAGTCAAAAATAGTTGAAATTATCAATCTCTTTAAACCTTTCCTTCTGAAGCTCCACTAGGCTGAACAAATCTTTCTTCTCTGGTGAAAAGGGGAAATGTCGTGGTACGTTAACATAACTGAACAGAAAGGAAAAGAAAACCGACAAGTTACCGCTTCCTGTGAGTACCTAACTACCAACTGTTCAGACACTCTTGTACATATATTCACTCTAACTGCCTGCTTTAAATCAATACAAAAGCTACTTTGGATGTTCAAGAGAAGTGCTCACAACTAAATAAATCATATGATGTAGAAACACCCACAGAACCAAATCAAGAATGAATCAAAGAAGAAATTTACTAGAGAGATCCATGTCTGTCACTAAAACAGCCATCCAAATTGTACAAAACTGGCTAGGTCCCAGAGGTAAAATGTAATAATACACCTAGGGTACGAGAATTCCATTTAAAGCAGTTGTTCATGTAAGTGGAGACTAAATTAGTGGCCTCCTAAGGAAGGCAATCAAGGTAAAAGAGAAAAATATTAAAATTCAATTTATGTTGGTTATCTAACTAAAGAAATTATATTTTACTAATATTTAATCTCCATCACCCATCTGTCAGTTTGCTGTACTGTGGTGCCTTGCATGCTGCTATCATTCTGGAAGCTATGCCATCAGTATTTTGAATAACAGCAGGATCACCCACGGTGGACAGGTGTCAGCAGAGCTTCCAGACTAAGACAAAGAAGGAAGAAAGACCTGGTGATCTACTTCTGAAAATTAACCAATAAAAATTTCTGGATCACAACAGAATATTGTCCGATATAGTGCTAGAAGATGAACCCCCTAGGTTGGAAGGCACTCAAAATTCACAATGGTCACAACAATGGACTTGAGCATACCAACAATTGTGAAGATGGCGCAGGACTGGGCAACGTTTCTTTCTGTTCTACATGGGTCATCATGAGTCAGAAATGACTCAAAGGAAACTAACAACAACAAAAACAGTGTTTAATATAATATACAGTGGCATAGACACCTTCAGTCTGTGTGTCAGATGGTTACAAACAGCAACATAATTCATTCCCTAAGCTTTACTCATTTTCCTAGTGGAGCTTTTAAAACGGCAACTCTCCCCTGAAACCCACTTGAATGTTCTTTCCTGTTTTCTTCCTCTCCATAGCACTTACTACCATGTGACACTACTATACATTTTATTTACTTATTTTACTTATGGTGTTTCTTCCTTCACTAGACTCTAAGCTCCATGAGAGTAGAGATTTTTGTCTGCTTTTCTCACTGTGTCCTCAGTGTCGGGAACAGTGCTGGGCACCTAGAAGGTTCTCAATATATATTTGTTAGATTTCATGAAAGAATGAATGAGGGCCTTACATTATTGTGTTTAACAAATGAACCTTGTTCTGTATGTATATTGTGCTTTGAAATATTAGCTATTGATAAGAACTATATAGCTTATAAAAATATAGAATACAGAATGAACTCCATTTTTTTTCCACTAAGCTCGTGAAAATAAAACAAAAGTTAGAGAGACCACAAAACCAGGAAATAATTTATTAGATTAGATATTTGAAAGATTGGTTCTAGAAATGACTGTGGTGGTTGGAATTATTGGTTCTAAAAAAGACAGTCATTCAGATTCAGTTTCATCATCTGCAGGATGGTCCTACTCAATAGAGTTGCCTATCAGGTTGACCGAGATGTTAAAAGAACTATTGCTTGCCCATGATGCTCCATATGGGTTATAAAAATGGTTCATGGTGTATTTTCACTGAAGACTGGCATCCATGGCCATCTGCATAGAGGAAGAAAGTCCTACTGGATAGAAGAAGAACATTCTGCCAACTCTTCAGTAATTAAGTAATTAAGAAAGTCCCAAGGAAGAGATACTATGATGTTACTATGAACAGGGTAATTTTGCCCTCTTTTCCTATATCAGAGAGTGTCAGTTCCAAGACATTTATTAAGGACACCTTTGTGCAAGGCACTGTATTATGTACACCGTAGATACAAAGACAAGTTGATTTACTAGGAGAACAGCTTACATGCAAATGGTTCTCAATATTCTGTGAGTTTTCAACTTTAAGAAAGAAAACTAACAGGGCTGGTAGTGAGCTGACAGATTTCATTCATGTCTTAGCTGAAGTCAGAATTCTGGCTTCAGACAGAAAGGGGAAGGGTAACAAGAAGGGGGGAAATAATGAGTAAATGTCCTGGTTTTTTGTGGAAGTTCTTGTTTCAGAGCCTTGTCTTCTCCTTCTAGTGCTCAACAGGCAACATGTTGTAATGGTGCAGGCTGTATGATATCAGACAGTGTTATGGGTTGAATTGTCTCCCCCAGGAAAAGATATGCTTATGTCTTAAACCCTAGTACCTGTGAATGTGACCTTATTTGGAAATAGGGTCTTTGAAGGTATAATTAGTTAACATGAGGTCATCTTGAAGTAGGAGGGGCCCTAGTCCACCATGACTGGTGTCCTTTCAAAGAGGGTAGAAGAGACACAGCGATACAGACATACAAGGAGAAAGACAGGTGAAGATGCTGAGGGAAGATGGCTTCGTGAAGAGAGGCAGAAACTAGAGTGATGCAGCTAAAACCAAGGAACGCCTGGGGCTACCAGACTCTGGAAGGGGCAAGGGAGGATCTTCCCCTAGAGACTTCGGAGGAAGCAAGGCCCTGCTGATACCCTGAATCTGAGCTTCTAGCCTCCAGAACTCTTTCTGTTGTTTTAAGCCATTCAGTTTGTGGTACTTTGTTATGGCAGTTCTAGGAAACTAATACGGATAGTCACAGATGCCCTTATGGATTTTTCCTAACCTCCTTCATGTCTTTCCTTAAATATCTCCTCCTCAGTAAAGCCTCCTCTGACCATCAATTTAAAACTGTGGCCCTCTCTCCCAAACACCCTTGATCCCATTCTCCTACCTGGGGGTTGTTGTTTCCATAGAGAAAACAGAGTAAGACACTTTCATTTCACTCTGAGAAGCCATTTCAGCAAACATAGTTCTGACACTGTTTTGAAGGTGGCAATCCCCAGGGAAACCCTCATTTACCTAGGTAATACCAACAACAAGAGCTTGACTAGATGTCATCTGCTTACTAATAACCTTGCCCTTTACCACCTCTGCTGTTTACAGATACAGGCCATTCCCGTTTCCCCAATAAATCAGATTTAGCTAAAACACATATACATACCCCTGACTTGAGCCACTCCTGTATCTCTGCCTTTTCATGCAGTGACTTGTGCCAGACAGGTAAAAGGGATACTGACCATCCCTTTTCTAAACATGGAGACTGAGGTGTCTTCTTACAGAAGACCATCAGAGAAATAGTAGGATGCTATAAAAAAGAACAACTGGAGAAGTAAACACCATTTTTCTGTAATTGGTTTAAGTAGACAACCAAGTTCACTGAGCTGAAGTCTGTTGATCTATGATCATTGGATATTTAGAAATTCCACTGTGTTTCTTTATCTTTAAACAGATTTCACTCTCTAAGTAACTCTTTAACATCTTTTAGATGTGCAGGTACCTGGAGAATTTTCAGATTTAATTTTTTTTCCTTGCATATTATTATGACAGTCTTCCTCTGGGTCACCTGCTTTCCTGGGATAAGATGATGCATCTATTCTAATGGTTGAAAATAGTCTTTTACGACCCTCTTTGGACCATGGACTTATTTGAGACTCTAGTGAAAGTTATAGGCCCATTCCCCAGAAAAACAGAAGTACCCAGAAAATTTGCATGTATGGTCAAGGGTCACAAATCTTTGAAGCCATCCATCCATTGACCCTCCTGTCAGGGCCCCCTAAGTCCCCAAGAATCACTTATAAGGAAGCACTTAATAATACTGACCAACTCTTAAGCAACTTCCCCTCTTTCTTATATTTGCATTTATTTTCTTCTCTAATCCTGTTTAGGCGCCACAGTTCCGTATCACGCAGTACCTCTCACCCCTCAACTTCTGCAATACAAGGATGACTCATTTCTCCCTTTACTTAGCTGTTGGCCTTTGCTTCCTTAAATACTGGCAAAGGGAGGCATTGCTAGGCAGCATGTGGGAATGTACCTTGGTCATGTGGTAGGCAGAATTTTGAGACGGTCCCCAAGATTTCTGGCCCCTGGTGTATGTGCCCTGTATAACCCCTTCTTGAGCATGGGTGGGATTGTGAATAGGATGCCTTTCACTCTAATGTTAAGTTATGCCATTTGAATATGGCGAAAAGATTTTGCATGGAATTAAGCCTTCAAACAGGTGGACAGTTAATTATCAAAAGGGAGACTATGGTAGGTGGGCCTGACCTAATAAGTCCCTTAAAAGGGACTGGGCCCATTATGAAGGAAGAGATTTGACCTGTGAGATAAATTCTCATACTGGCCTCAAAGGAGCAAATGCCCATGTTGTGAGGGGACCACATGGCAGGAAGCTGCGGGCAGCCTCTAAGAGCTGAGGGCAGCCCCTAGCTGACAGCCAGCAGTTCCTAAATCTCATTTCTATGGCTACGAAGAGTTGAATCCTGCAAATAACCACGTGAGATTAAAAGAGTATCCATCGTTTCATATGAGACCACAGCACCAGCTGACACCTTTACTCCAGCCTGGCAAAACCCTGATCAGAGAACCCAGCAATACTGTGCACAGATTTCTGACTTGCAGAACTGTGAGATAATAAATGTGCATTATTTATACCACTTAGTTTCTTGCCATTTGCTACCCTGCAGTGGAAAACTAATATAGCTGCCAAACAACTACTACTCGTGTTGTCCACACACTCGTTCCTAACTTACTTATTTTTTTGTAGAACAGAGTTATGCAAATCGTAAAATTCAGCAATTTCTTTGCATAAAGTTATTTTGTGATTCTGTAATAGGTATATTGAGTATGCTTCATCTCTCCAACATGTATACTCTGCTGCATGGCTCTACTCTAACCAGAGGAATCTTTTAGCTTTCAAGGACTCAAGTGATTAAATTGGGTCCACCCAGATGAATTATGGTGTGGGCAATGAATTTCGAATATACAATGCACTGCTAGAAGAACGAACAAATCTGTCTTTGAAATGAAGAAGTACAGCCAGAATGCTCCTTAGAAGCGAGGAAGGCAAGACTTCATCTCACATACTTTGGACATGTTATTAAGAGGGACCAGTCCCTAGAGAAAGACATCATGCTTATAAAGTAGAGGGTCAATGAAAAAGAGGAAGACCCTCAATGAGATGGATTGACACAGTGTCTGCAACAATGAGCTCAAACACAGCAAGACTGTGAGGACGATGCAGGATTGGGCAGTGTTACATTCTGTTGTACACAGTGTTGCCATGAGTCAAAACCAACTAGACAGCACCTAACAACAAAAATAACAACTCAGATGATCAAGGATAATCTTCCTGTCTTGAGGTTTACAACCTCAATCACTTCTGCAAAGGCCCTTCACACTAGTACCTAGATTAGTATTTAATTGAATAACCAGGGTATGGAAATCTTGAAGGGTGAGATCTTTAGTATTCTTTCTCCCACAACTTGTTTTTGTGTTTATCTTTTAAAAATAATTTTAATATCAAGAACGTGCTGAGAAGAAAGGGTAGGTGAGGAGGTTATTCATGGCTTTTGAGTGTGGTTCCCACTGAGCAGTGGGATGGGATCCAGGTTGCAGTGGAACTGAGAAATGAGGGAGAAGAATAAATCATGTACTAGAAAAGAAAACTGAAAGTGAAATAAAGGTATGAAATAGAATGGCAGTTGCGGGGAGGGGCAGCAGAACCAAACAGACAAAACTGGATGACTAGAAGAAGAATGGGGATAGAGAAGTAATAGAAATACATGTTGGGTTGTTGTTGGGTGCCGTCCGGTTGACTGTGAGTCATAGTGACCCCATGTGACAGAGTAGAACTGCCCCATAGGATGTTCCAGACTGTAACATATAAACACAGAAAACAAACTAAGGCAACAGGCTATCAGACCATCTTTAAAATGTTCATCTATATGTGTATATTTGAATAGACTGTACAATGTGCAAATGACATCATCTCCAAATCTACGAAACCAGAAGGCAGAAACTTGGCTTTCTTTGACAATGCGCCTGAACCCACAAAATAAAAATTACCTAAAAAGTACCATGAGGAATTTACAGTAACTGAAAACTTGGTGGTTAAGGTTTAGAAAAGTACACACAATGTCATACTTGAACATATTAATCCTAATTTAAGCAACTGGTAGAGCGCTTCCTATTCTTTTCCACCTGTCTCTATTCACCACCTCTTTGTTCCATGCTTATCTTCATTTCAGTTTATATCATCTGTTAGCTTTTCAGCAGTTGGCATGACCACCTCCTCATTGTTTGATAACGTTTTCATAACTCATTTCATCTTATATTTTTCTCTTCTCCATCCAAAAGATTTCTCCTTTGCCAGCAGGTTTTGTTTGCTGCACAACCATCCCCTTCTCAGGAAAAAAAAAAGAAGTTGGCCCGCAGTGAATCTGTGGGTTTAGCTCACCACTGTGCACCTTGTATAAAGGAAGTAAAGCAGAAAGTAGCTACTTCCTCCTTCACTGTGGTCTGTCCTGAACCTGGCCCCTGCAGACGTACTCTGAAAGTTAGTAGCACTGAAGCTCACTACTTCCTGCTAGAAAGGTAAATCCAACTGAACAGCTCCAAGTTACCAATGAAAGAGACTTAGATTCCTCTGAGGGAACTGAAGTAAGCACATCAGAACCTCTTTTTCTAAATGTAGAGCTTTCAGTGGACAATATCTATGGAACACAACAGTTTTTCCTGTCAGCTGTCTCCCTAAGCGCACATAGTATTGCCTTTAGTATAAAATATTTAGAAACTTGAAGGAAATCAATGAGTGCCATGCAGTATGAATTGCACTGAGGGAGATTGTTAGACAAAGCGACAACAAACACAGATGGCAGTTGTATATGTGTCGTGTGTATGATAAGTGTGTGTCCGTGCACACACAGAGGCATAAATTATCTTCATTGCTTTAAAATAATTTATAATATTCTATTCATAGCCCTTCAGATATATCAATTTGTAATGATATTTGCTTATATTGTTGAATTTAAATAGGATCCAGGAAGTAAAAATTCTTATTTAATAAGGATTTGATGGGTGAGGGAGATAAGGAACTAATTTCTTACATATTAATTTTTAGATTAATTCTCACAGAAATTAGTGAGCCCATCTCAGAATCTAATAGCAAGCAGGGAGGGGGTTACACTTCTCATCTTTTCCATAATGCACTTTAATATTGGTCATAGACTCCCATCTATAGAAGGGAAAAAAAAAAAAAAGTAGCCCAGAGGTACTCATATATCTCACCAACAAGTATCTTATTGTGATATTTAGAAAATGAGAAACATTTATTTTAGGGTTTACTTTTTTCTCAATTTACTGATCAGTATTTAGATACTTAAGGAGCCCTGGTGGTACAAATGGTTAAGCATTGGACTGCTAACCGGAAGGTTGGCAGTTCAAATCGACACAGCAGCTCCATAGGAGAAAGATCTGGAGATCTGCTTCCATAAAGGTTACAGCCAAAAAAACTCTATCAGGCAGTTCTACTGTGTCACATGGAGTTGCGATGAATTGGAATCAACTTAGCGGCACCTAACAACATTTAGGTACTTATCACTCATCTCAAATTTTTTGCTGTTTTACCATAAAGGCATCCAACCATCTTCAAGAGGACATGTGTATTTTAATAATTCCAGCTTCAACCTGGTCTATTGTAAAAAAAGAAATCTCCAAGAGGCAAATTTGCATTCTTAGGACTCAATCCCTAGAGCCAGGGATCACAATGACAACAACAACAAAAATGCCACAGCTAGGATTTTCCAAGCTTATGTTTCATACCAATATATCCAGCCGGATTGTTAATTCTCTTTAAAAAGTCACAGAGCTAATTTTTCACCTAGAACATACTATTCTTCTCCTATTAGAAAAGAAACAAAAACAAAAGCAACAAATCTTTCACTGGAATACTATTCCTTTCTCTTTTAAAGAAGATTGAAAGGCATCCTAGGCTGAGGCAGATCATTTCTTCCACAAACGATGAAGTGAGGCACAAAAATATAACCTTCCTGAAACTGGGGGCTGAGAGACTCTAAATCAATCCTATTATCTTTTATCATATAGAGACTGTGCCCAACAGTCATTTTCCCAGAGACAAAGGCCTTGCTTGCTGGCTTGGATTCCACTCCAGCTTCCAATCACTGGCAAAATTAACTACAGACCAGAGTTATTTCTTTTAAGATAAAACAAGCACCTAAAATTGCCCTCATGTATTCATTCCAGTTGCTAATTACCTTGCTTTCAATATGAATGTCATCTACTGTCAATAATTACCCTGAAAATCACACTGCACACAAGTTTTATGAGGAGGCCAAAAACCAAACCCATTGGCAACAAGTCAATTCCGACTCACAGTGACCCTATAGGACAGAGTAGAACTGCCTCATAGGGTTTAAAGGAGCAGCTGGTAGATTTGAACTGCTGACCTTTTGGTTAGCAGCCAAGCTCTTAACCACTGGGCCACCAGGGCTCCATGGGAAGGCCAAGGTCTTTTAAATCGTTACTGGCACCCTTATCGGTGAATTGGTGAAGCTTTAATGGAAATATTGGCTTAATTATATAACATCGGGATTATGTATGCTTCACTCTTGTGGTGATCTTTTTACTGCAGAAGAATGTGTCTTTACAGAGAGCAATAAAGCATTTTAGCTAAGTTATTTTGATGAGGAAACAAATTGTCATGTAAATGCCAAACCCTGAGCATCCATGCAACCAGCTATTGTGATCCATAGTCCCTTGCTAGTAGATCAGAATGTTAGCCTAGGTACCATCTCTGCAGCCAGCCAACCCCATAAAACACATTTTTAATGGTGACAAAATGCATTTGTGCTTGTAAGGCCTCCATGAGGAGGAGACGAGGCTAACATAATTTTTTGATTTAAGCATTTAATGCCTTGCATTTTGGAAACTGGAGAATACTGGAAGTGTCTTGACTTTTCAATGAAAAGCTCCTTTGTGTTTTGCTGAGAATTAACTGCTGGATTTCCTTTATTTAGCTGTGCACAGTGCAGTGAAGTCTTAACCTTTGGTTGTGCACTCAAGGTCCCCAGTTAAAGGACAAAGTAATCTCTCGCTATCTGCCCTGCACCTCATCAGGTAGACAAGAAGGACTAAAACAACAGGAAAACAAGGACTAGATAGCTCTGATAAGGGTGTCAAACCAAAAACCAAACCCACTGCCATCAAGTCAATACTGACTCATAGTGACCCTACATGACAGAGTAAAACTGCCCCCATAGGGTTTCCACGGAGTGGTGGATTTGAACTGTTGACCTTTTGGTTAGCAGCCAAGCTCTTAACCACTGTACCACCAGGGCTACAATAAGGGCATGGTGCCTGTACCTATTTAACTGGCTCTATGAGAATGAGTTTTCCAGGATGGCGAGACTTTGCCTCACTTACTTTGCACCCATCAGGAAAGACCAGCTGCTGGAACGGGACATCATGATTAATAAAGTAGAAAGTCAGAGAAAATAAGGAAAACCCTCAATGACAACTGTCATTTTTAGAACCAGTCTTTCTAATGTTTAATCTAATAAGTTATTTCCTTGTTTTGTGGCCTCAAAACTTTTTTTTTTAATCTCACATGTGTAGTAGGAAAAACAAAATGAGCTCACTTGTAATTTAATTTATAAACTATATATTTCTTATAAATAGCTAATATTTCAAAGCACAATATACATGTAGGACAAAGTTTATTGTTAAACACAATAATATAAGCCTCTCATTCATTTTTCATTAAATTTAACAAGTATATACCAAGAGCCTTTTGGGTGCCTGGCACTGTTCTCATCACTGAGAATGCAGTGAACAAAGCAGACAAAAATCTCTACTCTCACGGAGCATTAGAGACTAGTGGAGGAAGACACACCATAAATAAAACAAATTAGTAAAATGTATGCTGTGTCTTATGGTGATAAGTGTTCTGGAGAGAAAGAAAACAGGAAAGAACGATCAGGTGGGTTTCAAGGGAGAGTTCCCATTTTACAAGCTTCAGAGAGAAAGTGAGCAAAGACCTGGTGATCTACTTTAGAAAATTAGCCAATGGAAACCCTATGCATCACAACAGGACACTGCCCGATACAGTGCCTGAAGATGCACGATGATGCACAGGACCAGGCAACATTTCGTTCTGTTATACACAGAGTCGCCATGTGTCAGAGCTGACTCAGCGGCAGCAAACAACGACTAACGACATCACACTGCCTGGAAGAGATGCAAAGCCATAATATCCTTCAACAACAGCATGCCATCGTTAGAAGGGGCAAGCTGGTTACCTACGCAAAGGTGCAAGGAATTGGGGATAAGGATATACATTTTAATGGATAAAGTTGGGAGTGTGCTATTTGCCATTGTGGTTGAGATAACTGAGCTGTGTTTCCTTTCTGGTTTTCCAACTTACTTGCTGGCGGCCTCTGGGTAAGTTACCCAACTCTCTGAACTTCAGTTTCCTGATCTGTAAAATGAGGATAAATGAGGATAAACATAGTACCTATATCAATAGGGAGCCCTGGTGGTGCAGTGGTTAAGAGCTCGGCTGCTAACCAGAAGGTTAGCAGTTCAAATCCACCAGCCACTCCTTGGCAACTCCATGGGGCAGTTCTGCATCGTCCTGCAGGGTTGTTGTGAGTCAGAATCAACTCGATGGCGAAGGGCTTGGTTTTGGTTATCTCATTAGGTGTTGTGAGGCTTAATAAGAGCACATTTATAAAGTGCATGGCACAGTGCTTGGAAGAGAGTAAAATGCTTCATGAATGGTAGCTGTGTGGTTGTGAGGCATTTCAGTCGAGGAGGTGGTCTGAAACTGGGCTTCTACGGTACGTGTACTGGAGGAGGGTGCGGGAAGGGCCTAGCTTTTTGGGCACTGGGCCTGAAACAGGGAAGAGCTGGGGGCACAAGAAGGACACGAGCTGCTTTGAAACTTTGAAAGCAGCCATGACAAGGATAAGAAGTTCCGAAAGTGAAAGGAGCAGCCAGACGACCCTTTGGCTTGGATGTGGCTCATTAGGTTATACAGTCCCTCCCACGCACACTCAGTCCCTCTACCACTGACCTCTTTGTGCTCATTGTGTCTTGCAACACTGGTTATTTCATCTTAAATCCTTGTTGTGCACAACAACAAAAGCTTCCAGTTATCCTGTTCCTGTCATCTCCCTTCATCCCACACCAAAGACCCAAATGCCAAGGAAGTTAAGAGAACTAAGATTTAACCAATATCATACACTTTTTTTCAAACTTTTCTTGGTTACTTTTTTGCCTAAGCAAGACTGTGAATTCCCAGAGCCCTAAACAGTATCCTCTTTATGTCTGAACTGTGCTGGGTCTCCTACTGGCATGTGGCAAATACCAACGTTGTAATTACCAATTCGATGTCATGAACAGGAGAAAGGGCATTGAAGTTTCTTTTGCTCCCTCTTCCATTTCTCCCTTTCCACAACCCTCCAAGGCCACTGAAAGGTATTAAAGTACACTGACAAGGAGACATTTAATCCGGCTTTGCTCTCTTTTGCAAGGGTGTCATACATTGGGAAGGAGATCTGTTACCTAGATTGCATCAAACTATCTTTGGCAGTATTTAAAACTGTCAATTAGCATCTCTCTTTCTTTGGTTGGCACCAAGAGTCATATTTTCAAAAACCAGTTTTGAATTTGGGCTCACTTCTTTTCTCTCAGTGTCCATAACTACTGAATGAAGACTGCTATCAATAACTAATTTTTTTTTTTTTTAGGCAGAGCACATCTGTGTTCACAAGAAGAAGGGCATTGGATGGCAGTCAGGAGGCCACCGGTATTAAAAAAAAATAATAATACATTCACTGATGAGCTGAGTGACCTTGGGCAAAACAATAACCTCTATGGTCCTCTCTGTCCTAAAGCTTTCTTCATCTCTAAAATTCTATGTTTTTAAATAAAAACAATTTGCTTTATCCATTTTCAGATAGAACAAGGACTGGACTGAGAGAATAGCTTTTGCTTTTTTAATGTAAACTGTCAATTGGAAGAGAAAGACCATCTGGAATCAAAGCACCTCTCTGTCAACACCTAGTCCAGATGTTCTACCCCAAAAGATGCCCCACGTTTTTCACTGGTTGCTAGATTTCATTTCATAAGTAAACAGCTGAGCCCTCTCACTAGATGACACTGCCCTTGACATGGTTTGTAAGCAGAGCACTGAAAAGAAGGTTGGCACTGTTCTCACATCCACTTATTTTGCTGGAATTATCTTGATTAAATCTGAAAATTCAGATTTTTTTATATGTAGAGTTACTTCTGCCTTGTGTGTAGATGCAAAACAGCAGCCAGCCCTGGGAAAACAGTCCTTTGAAGAAATGCCTGATGTTTCATTTTGTCCCACTCTGCTCTTTGGACTGATTTCATGCGTCCATTGCCAACACTGAGTCTTGGTATAAAAGCCTGAGCTTTGAGTCTGGCAGGAGAGGAGGACACAGTTAATATGGCCCTGACACTTATTCTCTGTGCCCGTGTTGTCATAAGGACACTTTACTTCTCAGGGGAACATCTCCTCTACCCCTTCACCTCCCGTAACACCCAGTCTTGACAGCACATCAAACAAGGTGCCGGCCCACATTTAGACCCACCAGGCCATCTTCCCTGAGTTTGAGCTGTGAGAAGAATGATACAGGGCAGGAAACAGACATGATTTATGCCAAAGACAGGGCCCTGAACACTGTACATTAGTTCCTGGGGCCCTGTTCCACCCTGTGCCCACTAAGCTCTGCTGCTGAGCCCCCCACTTCAGTATGATGGGCTATACTTTGCTCCTTAGTTCCCTAATTTACTAGTCTTAGTTGCCATTGAATCGACTCCAATTCATGGCGATCCTATGTGTGCCAGAGGACTGTGTTCCAAAGGGTTTTCAATGGTTGACTTTTTAGAAGTAGACTGCCAGGGCTTTCTTCTATGGTGCCTCTGGGTGGACTTGAACTTCCAACCTTTCAATTAGCAGCTGAGCACCTTAACCATTTGTGCCACCTTGATTAGCCAAGGTCAATTTCTGTTTGGAGCCCTGGTGGCGTAGTGGTCACGAGCTTGGCTGCTAACCAAAGGACTGGCAGTTCAAATCCACCAGCTGCTCCTTGGAAACCCTACGGGGTGGTTCTTCTCTGTCCTACAGGGTCGCTATGAGTCAGAACTGACTCAACGGCACCTAATAACAACACTATACAACTGTTAGAAACTTTTATTTTCTCTGTATATAGGTATAGCTATTATGCTAAATACTGAGGATAGCCAGAAAAATAAAGTATCTTATTTGCCTTTACAAAGGTTAGAGGAGATGGTTTGGCAAATGCTGTAAAGTGTGGTTTGCATTAGAAAGCACTAAAATGAAAACAAAGAAAAAGCCCATTACTTTTCCTTCCAAAAATTCTTTGATGTTGACTTTATCTAATTAATAGTGTTACCATCCACCTAGAAGACAAAATTGGGAACATGATACTCATTTCTAATTCCTGTTATTCCTTATGTCCTGAGCCAATCCGTCATTCCATCTTTATTATTATATATTTTCTTTTAATCATTGTTCTCATTGCAAATCTTTCTAAAGCCAGGTTTGACCATGTTATTTCCAAGCTCAGATGCATCAGATAGTAACCCCTTTCTCTACACTAGTGTTTCTCAAATTATGTTCTAGAGTTCTATAATGTGTGTTGTCAGTGTTCCAGACAAAAGACTACCAGTGTCAAAATAAAGTTGAGAAACACTGAACTGAACCAAGTTAAACTGGCCTCGTCACTGCAGAACTCCCCAGAGCTTTAGGTTTCCAATGTGCAGCATGAATGTCTCGGTGGGGGGGCAGGTATAGTATGTCATATTTCCCACACTCATTTGTGCATGGAAGCATTTTCTTGGACAGCACACCTATCATTTGTATAACACAGTTGGGTAAGTTGTCTGTGCAGTGAGGCACCTGGTCAGATAGAATTAAAAATGATTTAGCAAGAGAAGATGGCAGAGGCGTCTTCTCCAGGGTAAACAGGAATTGCAGGAGTTTACGTGGGGATGCAGGAAAGTCTGAACTAGGGTGTTTGCTAGGCTGTGTTGATGCTAAAAGAAGAGATGATGGCAAGGTACCCAGTTGACAGACTTCAGGGGAAGACCTCTGCCCTTGCCCTCATTGCTTCCCTAAAGTAAAAACCCATTGCCATTGAATGGATTCTGACACATGGCAACCCCTGGTGTATCAGAGTAGAACTGTGCTCCATAGGGTTTTCAATGGCTGATTTTTCTGAGATCAGCCCACCTTTTTTCTAAGGTTCCTTTGGGTAGACTCGAACCTCTAACCTTTCAGTTAGCAGCCAAGTGCATTAACCATTTACACTACCACGGGACTCCTCCCTGGGGTGAGCACTGACTAAATTACTCAGCTCTTCCAGGATGGACTTTTCATAACAATATGACCGAGATATTTGTCTCTACATATTGTGCACATCTGTTAGGGAAAGCATACTTTAAATAGAGTGATTTTCCTAAACTGGGCAAAAGGTGATGGCTATTCTGGTATGTAGCTTTTGGTTTACCGGGCTTCCGTGAAACCTCAGCCTAATAGGATGAAGCATGGATGAATTTTCACGGTTGTGTAGTAAGCACTGAATAAGCACTGTCATCAGCATGGAAAATAATTCATGACCCAGTTAAGTTGAAAACATGGAACATCTGAGTCCTTCCTCTGTCCCCACTCCACTACCCTATCCTTCAGTGGCCAGCGATATATCTAGTCTGGTTTGTAAACAGATTTGTTGATTTTGATACATTAGTATCCACATCTTCTACTTGCATTATGCTGCTGAAAATTAAATTAAAAGTCAGATATTTATTACCACATTCCTCTTTTATTGTTTTATAGTCAAGAAAAGGATAGACTGACTTGTTATTATTCCATTATACCTGTGGAAATCTTTCTGAATTAGGAACAGAAGTGCCCATTTCTTGAAGTCAAAATATAATCCTTAGTCCTACATTTATAGTAACCTCAAAATCATTTTCCACTCTGGTCAGCCAAACATATAGTAATGTATTGCAGGTAGTATAGTTCTCATTGGTTCCTTAAAGTGAAATAGAATTAATGTGGAACTCAAAATTTTGCAAGAGAGTCACAATCTGGCAGTCTATGACTCAACTTGGTCCCACAATGGTTTTTCAGCCAATAAAAAAAAACAAAAATCAAACCTGTTGCCATTGAGTTGATTCCAAATCACAGCGACCCTACAGGACAGGGTGGAACTGCCCTATAGAGTCTCCAAGGCTGTAATCTTTATGTAATCTTTATGCCACATCTTTCTCTCGCGGAGTGGCTGGTGGGTTTGAATCACCAGTCTTTTGGTTAGTAGCTGAGAGCTTAATCACGGCGCCACCAGGGTTCCATTTCTCAGCCAACAGAGTGTGTTAAAATATATGCATTAGTTGCCAGCCTTTAAAAATTGGGAGATTTTATATGACATTCTTGGTTATGAGTTTGTCTTCGGAATATTCAAGATCTGACCATACTGACACAACCTTCTGACATGGAAACAGCTGGTCCATGCTGAGCAATGGCCATGCCTTCTTTGATAAGCTATGCTCCCCACCACGCTTGTCTAGTCTTCACTTTGTTCCCTGCTAGGCTTCCAGACATTTGAGTTTGGACACCTTGACTTAAAGTCACATTTATGATAATCTCTTTTAGTAAGGCTACTGTGACTGGTATAAGCCTTGTTTGATCCTTCAACATTGGACAATAAACCTGAAGATTACTTGTTGTCACTGTTGTGTGCCATCGAGACAATTCCAACTTATAGTGATACTGTAGATTGCTACTGCCCATATACTGCAACTAAGCTAGTCCTGTATCAAAATGAACAATCCACCCCTGAGGATTCCCCAAATGTGAATAATGTGCCAATATTATTTAATGTAGTAATAAACATATGTTTGTGTCTAACATTCCAGACCAGAATGTGTCCTTCTTGAGTGTAAGGTCAAGAGAATATTTCTCATATTGATTAAGTCATAGAAAACTTCATACTGCAGTAAATTCCTTCTTTCATTTTGTAAAATAAAAACCATTTTTGATAGAGTCAGCTCCTATGAGAATTTGATGTGAAAATTTTATATTTCAATACCTTTTCATGTAAATGATGGGAATATGATGCTAAGAAAAACTTCTAAGAAATGAAAAGATATTAGTTTTAAAGAGGAAGTAATCATTTATTCAAGTAGTAATTTTATATTAATAAAAGATAAGAGCTTTAATATGAAAGATTACTCATGATATTACTAAGCTATTTGTCTATAAATTTAAAATAATGCCAGTTGCAGTTCCAGTGGGCTTGGAAGATGGAGCTGAAGCCCAGTGCCAAGGGGCCTCCATTCAGAATCTGGAGAGTGTGGCCAATACCTAGCGTCTGGAGGGCAGGGACACTGTCTAAATGGTCTCAGAGAACACAGGGTTATTTTCAAAGTCTTGAGGGCTAATGTAATGTGTTCTGCTGACTTGCTTGGTACCTGTTATCCCTTCTTTCCCTCTAATTTCTCCCACTTGTAATGGAAATGTCTACCTTGTGCCTGTTCCACCATTGTACTTTGGAAGCAGATAACTTGTATTCTTGATGTCACAGATGAAGAGGAATTTTTGGAATTTGGACTTGGAGTTGATTCAAGACTTCTGCTATGATATGATGGGGTGAATGTGTTTTTACATGTGGCAATGACGTATTTTGGGGGGCCAAAGGGTGGAATGTCATGGATTGAATGTGTCCCCAAAAACTATGTGTATCAATTTGGCTAGGCCATGATTCCCAGTATTGTGTGATTGTCTACCATTTTGTCATCTGATGTGATTTTCCTGTGTGTTGTAAATTCTATCACTATCATGTTACTGAGATGGATTAGTGGCAGTTATGTTGATGAGATCTACAAGATTAGATCGTTAGATTGTGTCTTAAGCCAATCTCTTTTGAGATACGAGAGAGAAGCGAGCCGAGAGACAGGGGGAGCTCGTACCAGCAAGAAAACAAGAGCCAGGAGAATAGTGCATCCTTTGGACCCTGGGTGCCTGCACTGAGAAGCTCCTTGGCCAGGAGAAGACTGATGACAAGGAACTTCCTCCAGAGCCAACAGAGAGAGGAAGCCTTTTCCTGGAGCTAATGCACTGAATTTGGACTTCTAGCCTACTAGACTATGAAAAAATAGTTTTCTCTTTGTTAAAGCCATCCACTTGTGGTATTTCTGTTATAGCAGCACTAGATAACTAAGACAATGCCCAACATATGTTTTTAGAAATATCTAATATCAGAGAAAGGAACTTAGCACCCGAGTTGATCATTTTCCCACATTCCATAGAAGAAACATGACATATTATAAATAATCTCCAAGGTACTTTATACCTCTAAAATCCTATTGTTATGGGAGTATAGTTATGAAAACTTAGCAGATGTTTTCATTTCTTCTCTACCCTTATTTCTGGAAAACTAATGAACTACTATTCTCCTTTCTTCATATAAGATCCCTGTATCAGTAATAAGGGAGGCCCTGGGTGGCACAAACACTTAAGCATTCAACTACTAGCCAAAACGTTGGTGTTTGAACCCACTCACAGGTGCCTCAGAAAGTAGGGCTGGGGATCTGCTTCTGAAAGCTCACATCTTTGAAAACCCTATGGAGCAGTTCTACTTTGCACTCTGGGGGTCGCCATGAGTCAGAATTGATTCGACAACAACTAACAATAACAAATAGTAGTAAGTCATGACAAAATACAAGAGTCTTTTGAAAAATTTAAGGACTTTATGGAACCATATTAGGCTATGCTGTTGTTGCATTTTCCTTACACTTTGTATGATGGTCAAGAGAAGATTCTGCCATACCTCATAGTCTCTAGTGACTGGACAGCCCTATTGGCATTTCTCCTGCTAATGTCAGAGAAGATTACTTAGTAATGTATTTATCCCAGAAAGTTCTCCATCAAATGTAGCCCATAATCCAGCCCTTCTTGGATGAATCCTTGTCTTCCTTATCCCTCGGTTGAACCTCATGGCACCGTCTTTGTTCTTCTCTGTGGTAACTTTCTTATTTCTCTTTGGGTTGGATTCATCTGAGTATAGGTCAAATGCCCAATGGCTGTGGTATCTTCTTAGACACTGAACTAGTTGCTTAATTAACCTCTATCTCTTGAAGTGCCTTAGTTTCAGATCATGAACACAGCAGGGGCTCCATAATTATTAAGAATTTAACTGGTTACCTCTGAAGCCTAAACCATTCTGTTTCTCGAGAACTGACTGGAAGATGCTTAAAGAAGAAACTGAATTATATCCATTTATGCAGAAAAGGCCAGAAGGCAGCATATAAAACCTTACAATATTTTCTTTTGTCATAAGATTATGTCCAGGGAAATAAATTTTGATTCAACCATGTTTCTGACATAAAAAAAAAAAAAAAGTACTTTTCAAAGAGCCAGATTTAAATGCCAAGTGGAATTCTACTTTTGGAAATTGGAATGTATTATTAATTATGCCACTGTGGCTTCCAGTGAACGTAATTACTTACTATCTATGGCAGAATTGAACTAACTGATTAACATTACCCTTTAAAAACACAAGTGGGCCCAACAGACTCTGTGACGCCTTCAGATATTTGGCAAATATTGTAAAGTGCTCAGCCTATACATCATCCACTCTTAGCCCTCTCTTTCCCTCAAATTATTTGGAAAGACATTTCTGAAGGCTCTGCATATATTTGATACCTAAACCTTATATGAGCAGCTAGGAAACATATAGATGGATAATGCTTCAGTTGTGGTCCTACTCCCACTACAGAAAGACAGCCTTATTTCATAAAATCCTGGCTTCTTTGCATTCACATACTATTTTGAAGATACAAAATAACTATCACAAAATATTCATGGTCTGTTAAGAGTTTTAAGAGACCGATTTTCTACTGTTATGCCATCGTAAATTCCAGAATGTAATTCCCAGGGCAACAAAAGGGAAACGTTTGTTTACCTCTATTTTCTAGAAATCTTAAGTCTTTATTTCCTCCTTCTGGAAATCAATAAGGCTACTACTGCCTCTGGCATGTGAATCATAAAACTGACCGTGCAGTCTTTAAATCTGATTAACTATCACACACTGTCTCTGTGAAACAGGAAAATAACTCTCGTTTTAAAGATGCAGCAAAGTGCTAAGTATGACAAAGAGCACAATGGTCTACAGTACAAGATCTTTGGAACTAGAACTTAACACTTCCTGGGTTTATGGCCAATTATGTTTTATTGAGGCTGTGAATAAACATGGATAAGCTCTTTAGTCTCAGCTAACTCACTGATAGAAAGTTAGATATCTCATCCTAAAGCAGATCTTCAGGTAAAAAGAGAGGCTTACAACTAAGTGCATCTGTAATGAAAGAGGCAGGTATAACCCATAGCTTTGGAAACCCTTAGGTCTAAAATATTGTAGGTGATAAAACAACTAAGAGTTCCTTCAATTCTCACTGAACGACCTTCTCCACTGGGCACCACACATCAGGATCAAACGGATAAAGTCCAGTCTACCTTCCAGACTTGCCCAGAGTTAAGAAGTTTGTCTTCTTATGGCTTGATTATCTCCATAATAAGTAAATATTTCCTTTTATGGCTGATGGCTTGGCACTGGGCAGGACATGCCCAAGGTCTCTTTTGTATTATTTTGCAATCAGGGGTTTGAAATTGCCATTCTACTTGGTGATCATGGCAGAAAATAGCTTATTTCAGTGACTATAAAAGGCCTTTTTACCAAGTGACGGTAGGAAATTAACTAAAAACTGGCTCTGGGTCCACACGTGCTGGGTGATGATCACATTTAATTTTGTGATTAAAAAGACTTCCCTTGGTGAGCCACATGCTTAGTGTCATATGCATCCATTTGTTAAAAAAATAAACCTTTATATGTATGGAGTCCCTGCGCAGTGCAAACGGTTAACCTGCTCAGGTGCTAACCAAAAGACAGGCTGTTCTAGTCTACACAGACACCTCAGAAGAAAGGCTTAGTGATATACTTCCAAAGAATCAGTCATTGAAAACCCTATGGAGTACAGTTCTACTCTGACACACATGGGGCCGCCATGAGTCAGAGTCGACTCAATTGTATATAATGGCTGTTTCCAAAGACTTGAGAGGGGTATGAATATGTGGGGAAGGAGTTTAAGGAAAACCCCTCAAATATTTTTATTTTTTACCTTGTACTAATACATTTTAATTTTTTTTTCAAAGTGTATTCCTCTTTCATATTTTAAGAAATATAAAAAGAAACAGTGAGAGGTTTTATTTTCACACTTCTGAACCTGCAGTTTTCCAATGCCTATTTATTACATTTTTTGGGAAAACATCTAAATAGAAACCATTAGCTAAATTTTGAGTTGATTCATCTAAACCTAAAATTCTGAATGTAGAGTCAGATAACCACTGGGAAAATAAAACAATGTTGAATTACAACCAGGATGATGTACATAAAAGGGAATTTGCTGGAAAATCAAGAGTGTGTTTAACAAAAATGCCAAGAGAAAGCTAATAAAAAATGCTTAGCATTTTTACTGAATGAAATAATGTCCATGTGGTATTTAAATAAGAGCACCAGAAAATAATCTCTAAGAACTAAGAATAGTTTAAACTTTGGATTTATAAAACCACAGGTAATATGAACCTACACACAAAATAATCCAAGGCAGGGCAGGTTCTGGGGCTAAGTAGACACCTGTCTGTCAGAAGGGCTTTGTAGTAGAAAGTTGAGGGCTGGGTCTCTTCTGGATATATGCAGTCGTTAATTCAAGAACCAGCAGTATTTTTATCAATAGCACAGGCAAAAAGGGACAAAATATGGTAGCCATTATGAAAGAAGAAATATTTTTTAGAAAATAAAAACCAGAGGAGGCCCATGCGGGTCTTCACCTCCTGCAACCTTCCCAGCCCTTACTCTCAATTTCCCACTATGCAGACCTTGGTTGTGGCCTTTTTTAACCCATTTGGTATTGAGTGGTCATCTCTGTAAAATGGTAATAATTAGACATTTACTGCTAGAAAGTGAGAGACTGAAAAAATGATATCTACTAAGACTTATGGATTTTGTCCTCACTGCCTTTATCTTTAAAAGGTTCAAAAATAACAGATTTAGTCTTAACTGGTTAAATAAGGCAGTAGATTACTCCTCCCCTCCCCCACACACAAGGCTCCATTTATAAATCCGGTTACCAGGCTAATAATGTAAAATCATAGCCAAGTCTTTATCTAACTATGTAACTACATGGCAGGCTCACACATACACATTAACAGTGTATACCAGTTGCCATTGAGTTGACTCCCATTCATGGCAACCTCACGTATGTCAGAGCAGAACTGTGCTTCATAGGGTTTTCAACGGCTGATTTTCTGGAAATAGATCACCAGGACTTTCTTCTAAGGTGCCTCTGGGTAGACTTAGACCTCCAACATTCCCCTAACCATTTACACCACCCAGGGACTTCATTAACTGTGTATACATGCACATCATGGGCCTGAAAGTTTAAAGACAACACAAGGTTTGAAAGTTTCTTTAACTGACGGTTAAACAGAGGCACAGATATGCACATGCATACAGATGTAACTACCGAAACTTCAACCAAACTGAGGCAGAAGTCTGGGAGAGTAGGGTGAAAAGTACAACCAACCCACTCATTGCCATCATGTCAATTCCGACTCATAGCAACCCTATAGGACAGAGAACTGCCCCATAGAATTCCTAAGGAGCACCTGCTGGATTTGAACTGCCGACTTTTTGGTTAGCAGCCACAGCACTTAACAACTACACCACCAGGGTTTCCTACTGGAAAGAAGGGCTTGCCAAATCCAGACCATAACACTTGCAGAGAAGCAGTTTCTTCTCCCAGAACTCCAGGGCAAAGCTGATCAGATCTAGTTTCTTTACTTCTCTGTGGTCTCAGTTTGAGATTGGGGTCACTGCTTTTGCCAAGGGAGTTTTCAAAACAGAGTGGTTTGAAGCAACAGCAGCCCACTCAATTTGAGGTAACAGGTTTCTTTCTGTATTTTTCATTTACTTAGTGATAACATAATCCCACAATCTTGTTTCTCTTTTCAATCTCCAAGTCTTCTGAAGCCTTGATAATCTTTAATGACCTAACCACATTTGTAGTGAAAAACACATTCCTCAATAACAGATCCGAAAAACATCTGAAGGAGAACTTGGATTTCCAAGGTGCTTACTGTTTTGTGATGAAACCACCTATGGTTCATAATTTATTTTTGTTATAGCTGGATAAAAAGATGAAGGAGCCCTGGTGGTGCAGTGGTTAAACGCTTGGCTGCTAACTGAAAGGTCGGTGGTTTGAACCCGTTAGCCACTCAGCAGAAAAAAGTTGTGGCAATCAGCTCCCATAAAGATTACAGCCTTACAGGGTCATGGAAGCTTCATAGACACATTCAAACACCCTGAGGGATCGAATTGTTGGGCTGGAGGCTGGAGGGACCATGGTCTCCGAGAACATCTAGCTCAGTTGGCATAACATAGTTTATAAAGGAAATGTTCTACATTCTACTTTGGTGAGTAGCCTCTGGGGTCTTAAAAGCTTGTGAGCAGCCATCTAAGATACTCCACTGGTCTCACCCTGTCAGGAGTAAGGGAGAATGAAGAAAACCAAAGACAAGGGAAGAATTAGTCCAAAGAACTAATTGACCACAAGTACCACAGCCTCCACCAGACTGAGTCCAGTATAACTGGATGGTGACCGGCTGCCACCGTCAACTGCTCTGACAGGGATCACAATGGAGCATCCCAGACAGAGCTGGAGAGAAATGTAGAACAAAATTCTAACTCACACACAAAAAACTAGACTTACTGGTCTGAAAGAGACTGGAGAAACCCCAAGAGTATGGCCCCCAGACACCCTTTAGCTCAGTAATTAAATCACTCCTGGGGTTCACCCTTCAGCCAAAGATTGGACAGGTCCATAAAACAAAATGAGACTAAAGGGGCACACCAGCCCAGAGGCAAGGACTAAAAGGAAGAAGGGGACAGGGAAGCTGGTAATAGGGAACCCAAGGTCGAGAAAGAAGAGTGTTGACATGTCGTGGGGTTGGTAATAATGTCACAAGTAAAAAAATAAAATAAAATTATAGCCTTGGAAATCCTATAGGGCAATCCCACTGTGTCCTACAGGGTAACTGTGAGTCGTAATAGACTGGACGACAATGTTTTTCTTTTTTGGTTTGTTCAAAAAGATATATTTAGAATTAGATTCTTTATTCTCCAATTCTCCAAAACTGAGCATCCCTAGGCTGCTAATCAAGACAACATTTCATTGGTTCATTTGCATGTCAGTAAAAACAAAAGCCTCCAAAGTCTATCACATCAGACCCTGAAGATGTGATACGACCCCAGTTCCATCATTTACAGATCTGCCATGCCCCACTTGGTTTTCAAAGCCAAGAGAAAGAAATGGATATTATATACAATCTTCAACTCAAGATGGAACAGCATTCTTTTTCAACCGCATGGGCACAAATAGGCAACAGATTAAAGAACGGACATTTTTAAGGAACTGAAAACCAGAGTCAAAGAATGACACAAACTGAAATGTCACATTGTTTTAGAGTAGCACGAAAGAAGACTGGTTTTAAAATCAGCCTGACAAACATACCCTGTAACAACCACATGCCACTTTGATTTGAGGAGACAGGAGAAAGCATTTCACACTTCATGTCTCTTCACACATGTCCCTCCCTAGTCTACATCTCTCTTCGCCCTTGATGCCTGTCTCTGCCTTTTGGTCTATTCACTTCTTCCAGTGGCTTCCATTGGAGTATATCACTTGGTTCAATGTTTTTTTTTTTTTTCCACTGAGTCTCTTTTTCTTTCTTAATAATTCTTGTTTACTTAATGAGTCCCTTACTTAACATTCTAGTTTGCTTATCTGGAGTAGAAGGAAGAATAGTCAAGCATACAAAGTGTCTTCTTAGGATTAACACAAAAAAACAGAGAATGTTTTTACCTTCAAAAGTCATTACACTAATTTCTACGATGCAGGTGGGCTGTAGGTATTTTCCTCATTTTACAAATGAAAAAGAGGGGCATTCCCTTCGTGAACTAGGTATTGTGCCAAGCCCTTTTCCTCATTTTTTCATTTAAACTTCATTTTTCATTTAAATTGTCAACAGCATTGTGAGAAATTATTGCCATGTTCCAAATCATGATACTGAGGCTCAGAGAATTCAAGGAAGTCTCCCAAAGCTCCGTATTTCTCCAATGGCACAAATCTGATGTTGAAACCCATGCTTGGCATCACCCTGTTTCTGTGATGGCCTGGCATTTCAGGATTCAGATACACGTCCGTTCTGTAAGTAGAATTGTCCCTGTCTTCATCTCTAGCCTGCATAATCTTTTTACTTTATTTATTTATTTATTTATTTTTGGCCCATTTGCCAACTTGATAAGAATGACATTTACCCACTTGAAAAGAATTTCTAGGGACAGGAGGAAAAAAAGATGAATTTTTAATTCACCACAAAACCTCATATTAACGGAAGTCCTGGTCTCCCTTTTCCCCTCTCCACTGCTTTAAAGAAGTTGAATGAAATCTGAAGATACTCTGTGAGTTACTGAATTTGTGTGTAAACTGCATGAAATCAAGGAAGACTACTGATTACGTAGTGAGCCCAGTGGCAGGGATGCTGATAACTGACCAGATGAATCTGTATTTCCTTTTCACTTCACATATTCCTGCTTTGTATTTTGATGACTCATAAGATATGGCTTCTACTTGTTCATTCATTCATCAAGCCTTTTATTGAGTATCTATTTGTAGAAGAATCAGATTCTGTAATTTTGAATTCCTAAGTTTTTTAACTGCTACAAATCTATATAAAAAATTACTCTATTCACATTGGAAACCACTGAAATAACTTTAAAATGACAAATAAGATACAGTCTATTCTTCATCTCTAAGTTAATAACTTCAATTGTCTCTATAGAACTTAAAATGCATGCCACTATACATCCATATTATTTTAATAAATGATGAAAACAAAAAGAAATCAAAAGTTAAAATTTTTAAAAAGTGACAGTTAGTGGATAGCAAAAAAGAGAAACAAATATAAATATTGTTTTAAAAATCTATTGGTGTGAATAATCTATTCAATAAATGTTACAATGCTCTGGTAAATAAGCTAACCTTGAATTTTCATTTCCTCACATTCTATGACCATTCCTATCAAGTAAATTCTGACTCATAGCGAACCTATAGGACAGGGTAGAACTGCCCCATAGGATTTCCAAGGAGCTGCTGGTGGATTTGAACCGCCGATCTTTTAGTTTAGCAGCCAAACTCTTAACCACTATGCTACCAGGGCTACCACATACTATGAAGCACAAATTAAGTTTCCTTTCAGCAGTTGAATTCTTTTTCCTAAAATATCTCTTTCGTGTAAATTAAATTTGTGGGGTTTCATTAGTTTCAACATGAGAATAAAAACAATAATAATGGCTAAATCTTAGTGACTTCTAAGTGTCAGACACTATTATAGGTTCTTCACTTGTGTTCATTCAGTCCTTAAGATAACCCCATGAGATAGTGTGGTAGTCAGAATAATGATTCCCAAAGATATCCACCTCCTAATCCCCAGAACCTGCAGATACGTTATGTTACATGGCAAGAGAGAATTAAGGTTGCAGATCAAATTAAGGTTGATCATCAGCTGATCTGGAGATGGAGAGATTATTCTGGATTATCCAGGTGGGTCCAATGTAATCACAAAGATTTTTAGAAATAAAAGAGGGAGGTGGAAGATCAGGGTCAAACTGAGGTTTGAAGATGTTACACTGCTGGCTTTAAAGATGGAGGAAGAGGATGAGGAGTCCAGGAATGAGGGTATCATCCTCTCTATGCTGGAAAAAGAAAGAAAATTAATTCTGCCCTCCCACTGCTGTTGAGGTGATTCCGACTCATAGCAACCATACAGAATAGAGTAGAACTGCTCCACAGAGTTTTCAAGATTGTAATCTTTATGGAAGCAGACTGCCGCATCCTTCTGTCATGGAGCAGCTGTTGGGTTCCAACCGCTGACCTTTTGGTTAGCAGCCGAAGTGTTTACCGACTGTGCCACCAAAAAGCAAACACCCAAACCCACTGCTGTCGAGTTGATGCTGACTCACAGCAACCCTACAGGACAGAGCAGAACTGCCCCATATGGATTCCAAGGAGTGGCTGGTGGATTTGAACTGCCAACCTTGTGGTTAGCAGCCAAGCTCTTAGCCTCTGCACCACCAAGGCTCCTTAAACTCTCCCCTAGAGAATTTCTCCCCATAAAGCAATGAAACCCTGCTGATTTTGCCTACTGAGACCATTTTGGACTTTAACCCTAGGAACTATAAGATAACAAGCAAATGTGTGCTGTTTTAGACCACTAACTTTGTGGTAATTAGTTACAGCAGAAATAGGAAGCTAACACAGTTGTTGCTGGGTGCCATCAAGTCAATTCTGACTCATAGTGACCCTACGTACAACAGAACAAAACACTGCCAGGTCCTGTGGTATCCTCACAATCACTGCTATGCTTGAGCCCATCGTGGCAGCAACTGTGTCAATCCATCTCCTTGAGGGTCTTCCTCTCTTTCGCTGACCCACTACTTTACCAAGCATGATGCCCTTCTTCAGGGACTCGTCCCTCCTGATAACATGTCCAAAGTACACATGAAGTCTCGCCGTCCTTGCTTCCAAGAAGCATTCTGGCTGTACTTATTCCAAGACAGATTTGTTCATTTTTCTGGCAGTCCATATTCAACATTCTTTGCCAACATCATAATTCAAAGGCACCAATTCTTCTTTTTGATCTTCCTTATTCATTGCCCAACTTTCATAAGTATACGAGGCAACTGAAAATACCAGGGCTTGCAATCTTTTTAAAAGATTATATATATATATGAGATCAAATTGATGGCAGTAACTCTAAAGCATAGATGAGAAGTTTAGGGGGGCAGTGAGTCTAAGTTAATCATGGTGAAACAATTTGAGATTGTCGGCACAAAGTGAAGAATGCAACCATTATCACAAACTATATGTGAAAAAAAATATTTTGCATGTTTCTTTCTGTACATTAGCAACAACAGCAACCAAAAAAAAAAAAAACTATGCAGCAAGAGGCCTGGTGGGATAGTGGTGAAGAGCTTGGCTGCTAACTGAAAGGTTTGATGTACGAATCCACCGGGCACTCTGCTGGAGAAAGAAATGGCAATCTGCCTCCATACAGATTTACAGCCTTGGAAACCTTATGGGGCAGTTCTACTCTGTCCTATAGGGTCACTAGGAGTTGGAATTGACTCAATGGCAGTGAGTTTTGGTTTTTTTGTTTGTTTGTTTTGGTTTTTTGGGTTATGGAGCACAGTTCTACTTTAACACACATGGGGCCACCACTTTAACACACATGGGGCCACCACAAGTCGGAACTGACTTGATGGCAACTTTTATTTATTTATTTATTTATTTTTAATTTGTTTTTCAGATCTCAGCTCAACCGCCACTTCCTTTAGGGAATCCTTCCCTGACTGCTTTGCTGCTTTGATGAGGTTGGATCCTCAACAGATACAGTCTTATGGTAGAATGTAACTCTTGTTTGAAGTACTTATCATGATTGCAATTTTGCAATGGTTTGTCCTGATTGCAATTTTACGTTGGTTTGATTCCTGTGAGTCTCCTCCACCCAACTGTAAGCTCCATGAGAGCAGGACAGCGGCTATCTATTGCCACCTGTGCTAGCGAAATACAAGGTGCAGCTGCCTCTCAGTTGTCTATCGTGTTTCTGATGCTGGACAACCCAACTGTGACAGATTCACCTCGTGCATATTGAATTCGGTGGGCAGGGTCTTAAAGAATAAAATACATTCCAGCAGAAGAAAGTAGATATGGGAAATGAATTTTTAAAATCCCAAGCTTTAGTCACTATCGAAATCAGCTCCATGAGGGCAAAATCTAATATAGTAAAACAACTATTCAGAAGAAGCTTGTTGAAACATGACAGAAATACTCTTCATATTTGGTTTCCCAAATCATGCATTTTATCCTCAACTTTATTACTCAAGTGTTTACAAGATATCATTATATTGAAGCCTGGTGTTTGGGGATAAGTCTAAAACCTACTCTTCTAGAAATCAAGAAAAGGAAAAAAGAAAAAAAAAACAGAAACAAGCATATCGGGCTTTTTCTATACTTCATTATGTTTACGGAGACTTTGTATTTCCAGTGATTTTTCTGCATCTATACTTCTGGAAACCCTGGTGATGTAGTGGTTAAGCTATAGCTGATAACCAAAAGGTCGGCAGTTCAAATCCACCGGGTGCTCCTTGGAAACTCTATGGAGCAGTTCTACTCTGTCCCATAGGGTCGCTATGAGTTGGAATCAACTTGATGGCAATTGGTTTGTTTGTTTTTTTTTGATACTTCTTCTAGTCATACAACTATATAGTTCTACTTGGTAATATAATCTTTCTGATCTTCACACCAGGAAGTACCCCAAAATACTTTTATCCACTAAAAGCATAATGTTCTATCTACTAGCTGAATTTCCAATTGTTTTTGGTTTGTTTCTGCGTATTGCTAATCCACCCCCTCCCACACACACACACACACACACACTCCCCCTTCCTGTTTCTTTCTTTCTCTCTCTGTGTCTCTCATACACACACTTGATTTTTTTCCACCATTCCTTGTCACTGTGGTGGTCTTACATTTGAAACATTTCTTTTTAGATTTTGTATGCTTTTTCCTTGTTCATTATCATTTCTAAGTATGGCATAATTCGGAGGACTAGAAAGATCCAAGATGATCTGGACAAGATGATGCCGGATGTAATTTGAGTTGAGCATGCCTCTGCCTCAAAGATTTGTGTTGCTAATTATGAAGTCTCAGATCATTTTCAATTAATTCTTTTACCCGTAGGTGGAGAAGCAATTCAATTCATTTGGCCATTTTCTGTGGCTTTGGGATTCAGCTCAAAAGCAGTTCACAAGGAAAAATAACTGTCAAAAATTCTCTGTGCTTTTAAGTTCCATGTTACGCTCATCTATGGCAGGACATTTAAAATCACCGTCCATACATACGCTGCCTTTTATATACGTGTATTCAAGATACAACCTCACTAAAATGAAATAAGAGCACAAACTCAGGGTTTAGCACTTGGAAGCTGTTTCTTCCTCATGCACCTATTCAAAAGTAAAAAACTGGGCAAAACATGTGAAAGCTTCTTTGCTACTAAAGTTTTCTTAGCTTAGAATACTTATTATAGGAATAAGAAGAGAGATCATTTTATTTTTTTGAAGTAGTTTCCATAGTAAATCTCTCTCTGGTTTTATTCATAGGATACACACGTAAACTAACGTATGTCCCAAAGATATAGAATTACTGTTTACATAAATAATTCATTTCCTTCATTTAGCTTCCTCCCTTGTCCCAGGTTTTCAAAGTGGTTGGCCAAGAAGGAAGGATTACTGTATTTATTGTACAGGAGGACGTACAAATGTGGAGATTTGAGGGTCAAAAAGTAAATCAAGTAGAGGCTTGATAACACCCTATTGGCCTCTCTTTTCTGGCCTCACTCACCCTACCACCATTCTAGAATGTATATGGAACAAACACAGTAAAACCCTAACAAAACCACCTCTCCACATTGCCAAGTTAGTTACCCAGTGGCTAAGGAACTCTCATTGGCACAGTGGCCTATGGTGGATCCCTGGTATGCCTACCTGCAAGTCTCTGTTGTAGGTAATTACTATAGTTTACAATGGGACTCTATTAACATTCTAGTGCTTCCAACAGACAAGACAGGTAATAGTCCTCATTTGATAGACTTGGAGACTCAGAGAAATAAGCAGGCATGTCCAAGTCATACAAGCTTTTATAAAATGACAAACTGGAAATTCTGATACCAGGTCTTTTACTTCTAGAATCTAGAATCCAGTATTAAATCACAATAGTTCTCAGATACTCAGGTGGAAGAAGAGGTAGCCAGGAAAACTCCAAATTCTGTGGCATCTAGTTAGGCCAGAACAGCAAATACATTGTAGAAGTCAAAGTTAAAGAAAAGAACTTTCCTTTGTGGCTGAGTCCACATCGTTCACCAGATCAGGGGTTGGCAAACTTTTTCTATAAACGGTCAGGCTGTAAATATTTCAGGCCACATACAGTTTCTTGTATATTCTTCTTCTCTCTTTTTTTTTTTTTTTTTTTTGTTGTTGTTGTTTTGTTTTATAACACTTTAAAATTGTGAAAATCATTCTTAGTTTGCAGGTCATACAAAAACAGGCCTTGGGCAGAATTTCACTAGCAGATTGTGGTTTGTTGACCTCTGCACCAGAGAACTGGACCCGGCAAATTTCAGAGGACCATTGGGGTAGTAACTGGAATTACCTTGCTCTGAAATGTTTATAAGTGCACATTCTTGACTCACATAAGGAATTTCACCTCCCTGACTCACCACAAGTTCGTTGTGTTGTTGATGGGTGCCGTCGAGTCAATTTTCGACTCATGGTAACATATCGTGACAGAGGAAAACTGCCCCATCGGGTTTCCTAGGCTGTAATCTCTACAGAAACAGATTGCCAAGTGTTTCTCCCGCGGAGTCACTGGGTGGGTTCGAACCACCGACCTTTAGGTCAGCAGCCGAGCACTTAACCATTGTGCTACCAAGGTTCCTAGACCATAAGTTTAGGCTATTATTATTGTTTTTTGTCTTTGACCAAAACTAGATCCTTTGAATTCACAAATTTAATATTTCTAGTTTCTACTATTTTAGAGATACCTCAAATGATTATTGGTTCGAATATGTTCACTTTTGAGTTGAGACCTGTGAATCTGGTGCATGGGAGTTCGTTATATAGCCAGTGAGTGAGCCAAGCAGACTGCCCAGTACTTGCTTCTCATTTTTCTCTTATGTCATGTCTACCTTATGGTCAACCAATAACTACTCTCTTTTTTGCAGGGGAGAAAAGCTCTGAAAACGAAGCCAATATCTAGGGTTGGTGATGAGTGAAATGGTGTAAGAAATTATAGATCTAACCAGAAAAATAACTCACCTATATAAATTAGTCAATGTCTAAGTCCTTTAATATGATATGTTATAAAGGAATTAAGAGAAAATAATTCATATAGAAGTATCTGTTATGTCTCTCATCAGAGCAAACATTGACAAGTAGGGATAAATTAGAGATTTGAAGGAATTTCTTACTTTTTTCCAACTAAATTTGACTACATTTTAATAGTAGGCCATTGTAATATTCTCAGATGTAAGGATTCACATATCCCTTGTAAATGCCAAGGATCTACAATAATTAATTTTGATGTTTAACAAGTCTCTCCACTTTGGACTACGCAGCTAAACTAAAATTGTGCCAGTCTAAAGCTTATCTTTGCAAAAAGACTCAGAACTTGGGCTATAGGAATAAGAGTCTTTGGCACAATCTTCCATAATGAAACATTGAATGCCAAAGCCTTGGGAAGAACATCAACATGACAAGCCCCTGGATTCATCTAGGTAGTTTTCTACATTCTTACTCCTCCTGGCCATTTCCATTAATGGTTAAGTGAGCAGCTTTATCAATTAAGCTTTCCATATCACTGTCAACTACTTAATTTCAAATCATTAATAAATACTTATTCTAGTCAGTATAAAAGAATTTTCTGGGCATCACTGGGGCATGCAGCTGACTCAGTTTCTGCCCAGTGTAGGTTTAAGGAGCCCTGGTGGTGCAATGGTTAAGCGCTTGGCTGCTAACCGAAAGGTAAGAGGTTCAAACTCACCCAGTCACTCCATGGGAGAAAGACCTGGCGATCTGCTCCCATAAAGATCAGAACCTAGAAAACCCTATGGCAGCAGCTCTATTCTATCACATGGGGTTGCTATGAGTTGAAATTGACTCAATGGCACCCAACAACAACAATATGCAGGTTTGTATCTACCAGTGATATTAGGGAAACATATAAATAATAAAGTAAATGCGGAGCCCTGGTGGTAGAGTGGTTAAGTGCTCAGCTGCTAAAGAAAAAGCTGGCAGTTTGACTCCACCAGCCGTTCCCTAGAAACCCTATAAGGCAGTTCTACTCGGTCCTATAGGGTCGCTATTAGTCGGAATCAATTCGATGGCAACGGGTTTGTTTCTCTTGGAAAGTAAATACATAAAAGTTCCATTAAATAGCTCAAGATATGTCAGAAGGCAATACATGATTAACTGGAAAATGGATTTGCACACTGTAAGTGACAGAGGAGATTAGAAGAGAGAGATCATTATTCATCCATCAATCATTTACTGGTATTTACAATGTGCCAAGCATTGTATCTCCTCTCTAGACTGTTCCTCAGAACTCCAGACTCACATATCCAACTTCCTACTTGGCATCTCCATGGATAGACCTAACAGGCATTTCAAACATATCTGATATTAAACTTAGATTCTCTCATCAAACTTTCTTCTCCTATACCTCCACATCTGAATAGCAACTCAGTCCTTCTGGTTGTTCGGGTAAAAAAAGAAAATGTACAGTCATTCCTGATGCCTCTCTTTCTTTCACACTTTATATTCAACTTGTAAGCAAAGTCTGGGTTCTACTTTTGAAATATATCCAGAATGCAACCACTTCTCACAACCTCAACAAGTACCATTCTGGTCTTTTTCTGGTATCATTGTAATAGCTTCCTGGTAAATGGTCTCTCTGCTTCAACCCTTGACCCTCTGCAGCCATTTGTCCTGTCACTCTTCTGCTTAAGATCCTCCAAATTAAAGAGACAGCAGTTGATATAGCACTTACTATTCACCAGGAGTCCCTGGATGGTACAAACGGTTAAGTGCTTCACTACTGGCTGAAAGCTTGGTGAGTCAAATCCACCCAGAGGTACCTCGAAAGAAAGTCCTGGCAATCTACTTCCAAAAGGTCACAGCCCTGACAACCCTATGGAGCAGTTCTACTCTGCACACATGGGGTTGCCATTCGTTGGAATCAACTCAACAGCAACTAACTACAACAGCCATCCACCAGGCACTGTTCGAAGATCTTTGTAAGTATTAACTTGTTGAATTTTCTCAATAACTTTACATGGCAGGAATCATTACTCTCCCTCTTTTATCAGCGAGGAAATGAAAGCATAAGGAGGACAAGTCATTTGTCAATATCACACAGCTAGTGAGTGGCAGAGTTAGGACTCAAACTCTGACATTCTGCCTCCACTGTCCATGCTCTTGACCTCGATGCCTGTACCCTCCACTGCCTTCCCTTCTCAGTCTTGGAAAAAGCCCAAGTCTGGATGACAGCCTGCAAAGTGTGACATGCTCTGGCTCCTATTACTTCGCTGATCTCTCCTTCTACTACCCTTCTGTTGGCTCACTCAGCCACATCGGCCTCCTCGCTCTTCCTCAAACACTCCAGGGTTCTTCTTGCCTTTAGGGCCTTGGTCCTGGCTAGTCCTTCTGCCTGAGACATTTCCCTGCAGAGTGTGGCATGGCTCACTCCCTCACTTCCATCAGGTCCTTCCTCAAATGTCACTTTTTCAGTTAAGAAGTCCCTGATATCCCTACTGAACATCTCACTACTATGCCCAGGCATTATTCAAGACCTTAACATACACATTACTTCATTAAATCATCACAACAGTTCTAGATTGATGAGATTGTTATCCTCACCTAATAGATGAGGAAAAGAAGCACAGAGAAGTTAAATAGTACATCCAAGGCCACATGGCTGGTAAGTGATGAAGTGAGGACTCCAACCTAGATGCTCTGGCTCCAGGTACAAAATCTTACCATAAAAATCAATATACAAAATTTAGTGACTAGTGGATATAGGAAGATGAGAGAGAAAAAATAATCCAAGTTTGTTCAGAAGCTTAGAACCCAGTGTGAAGACAATGGAACCATTAGCAAAAATAAGAACGTCAAGTTGAAGGAGGAAAGGAGATGAGTTTAGATTTTTGTTCCCAGTGGAATATGGTACAAGGTCTTCCTCCACCAGAATCAGCAAGGGGTGCTTGCTAAAAGTGCAGATTCCAAGGCACCACCCCAGATATTCTGAAATAGGACCTTTGGGGCCAGGAGCCCAGGGATTTACATAATAACTTCCAGGTGATCCTCAACCATATTAAAGTTTTCAAACCACCATCTTGGAAGGCCAGAATTATTTTCATTAACTTAAGTTTGTACCCTAAGCATCACAACCCTCATATAGCATTTCCATAACAACAACATTTGCAGAATGTGCTATCACTTTAAAGCTCTGCAATTTAGGACAGGGATCTTTGATAATTTTGTTCACTGGTGGATTCCAAACGCCTAGAATAGTAGGTGCCTGGCCCAGAGTGGGCCGGGAATAAATAATTATTGAATATGTAAATTTTGGAGTTTGCCCAGAGGAAACTTTCAAGATGCACAAGGCCTCTGTAGGAGCACAATTTACTCTGAGTGGTCCAAGATCCCCATCAAGCTCCTCATGAAAAATCAGTTTTATCAGTTGTATCATTAGTTCCTCTGGGGAGTGGATGGACTGAAAAGTACACCGGCCTTGGAATCACTGATCTAAGTGTGATTCCAGACTCTGGCATTTAGTAACCATGCGATGTTCACAAAATATTCAACCTTACTGAACCTCCGTTTTCTTCATCTGTCATTTCTTCACACCCGATTTAATGTCAATAAAGGCGGCATATAAATCAAAGATCCTTGAAAATATAATGTTATTAGGTGAATTAATTATTTTTTGATTTCTAAGTTATTTGAAATTCAATGCTTTTTTTTTTCAAATTCCTAGCTACAAAATTTTAGTCTAATTAATAAAATTATAAAAAATGATTATTTTAATGACTGATACGGCAGGAGCAACGCACATAGCTATAGACTGTGTTCATATCATTAACAAGAGTTGAACCAGGTAAACAAAAGTCTCTTTCATTTAATCTCAAAGTCTTTATAAATTTAATTTGTGGAAGCTTATGGGAATAAAGGGCATGAGAATATTCCTACTTAGTATTTTCAGTTATAGATAATCACAACTCAATAGTTCAAGAAAAATGCTGCTTTTTGAAAAGGAAATATTGATTTGCAGAAAAGGTTAGAATGTTACAGGTTAGTAATCTGTCACTCAGAAGGTACAGCCCAAGCCAAATGACTTTCATTTAGAAACTTTTAGAGTAACAGGTATTTTTCATTCATTATTCACTATATCCTTGATATCTGAACATTGAAATTGAAGAGAAAAAAGTTGATTGTGCTGAAACCACCTAGACTTCAATGTCTCCCCTATTTTGGAAACTTCAGCATGCTATCTTCATCCTCGTATGGCATTTCAGTGACTAAGCAGATCTCTGCCTAAACTTAAGGTGAGGAAAGACTCTATCCTCTAAGGTATTCTTGCTGATAAAATAGGTACATAAAGAAGGAGTAATATTGTCTATTATATTCAAACCACAGACAAAAATGCAATTTGACAAGTGGAAATAAACAGTTTCCTATTTTAAAAAAAAAAGGTGTTCCACAAAATTCTCCCTACTTTACTCTGATTTTCTGCTAAAGCATCTTAGAACTTTCCATTGCAGCGTCAGAAGTAAAAGCCCCAAAGACCCCGACATTAGACATCTAGTTATCAATACCTTCTACAACTTGATTGGATATACCTGACACACGGATCTGTTTTGGCTCTTCTTTCAAATTGGAGTTATAAAATAAAATCCACTTAATTACACCAAACTCCAAAATTTCTTTTTTTTTTTTCTTTCCTTCTTCATCAACGTTAACAACAGTATATAAAATGTTAGGCTGAAGGGAGTCTCTAACAGACCGATAAACTACACATTTTTTGCAACAGCTCAAAGAGAAAGAAAATCAGAGCTCTTCAAATAAGGGAAATAGTTCAGAAAGATTTTCCCCCAACAGCAAAATACAGTAGTAAACTCTTGGTTACACGTTTCTTTACATAAAGCCGAACACCAAAATCCATAAACTGCAACCTCTCTGTAATAACAGGGCAATCAACAGCTGACGCTGTTTTGCAAGGGTACTATACCATTATGATGAGGGTTCTGGGTCTACTCATTTCATCGTCGTTTTCCAGAGTCAAAATTTCGTGGGAGGGTTCCTCCTGGCATCGTCTACAAATGTGTGGACAGCTCCTCTGGACCACAGAGCGAAAAGCCTGAAGCAGAACAATGCTGGCAGTGCAGCCCATCGCTGCATCCTGGAGGCTACAAAATAACTTCTATGTTGATGCTATGTTTGAAAAACAGTGGCTCCTTGTCCCTGAAAACAGCCTACATTGCAGCTGCTGCCAGCTCACTCTCCAATCACTTCCTTGAGCTCTGATCATCTGATCACAGCCAAATAGCTTGGATGCAGAGATGGGAAAGATTTGATCCACTGAAACTGAACCGCACTCTGGAATATTAGAGCATTCTGCTCAGAGAGTATTTCTCAATTCATTTTGAGAGCATGTTTCCGGTTCATTACAATGACTTTCTTCCATTCTATGTTCAGAGGTCTGAATCAGTATATCCTTCTCAATTCAGACACTCAAATCATTCTTTTTCAAACGTAACCACTGAAAAGTCTGGCTTCACAAGGACATTGTTCCAAGGTAAATGAGCATCCTATAAAGAGTGTAGATGATGGTTGTTTAAAAATGTAAACACTTCCTGGCAGAAATCTTGCTAGACACCTCGCTAAGTGATTGGGGTTTCATTTTTCCTAGGTCCTAAGTTCCAGAAATGAATTCAGCTCGCCTGCAAAGTAAACTCCACAGAATCAAAACGATTATCAAAAGTATGCACACATTAACCAAACCCATGTGAGAGACACCAGTTTTCCCCTGCGATTTCCCTTCAATAGTATGGTTGTTTTCTTCCCACACAAGAACTTCTGCAGCCTAATACATTTTTATATTTACATAGGCGGCTGGTGGGGCTGAAAATATCTCTATAACTTAGGTCATTCAGTGATCTCCGCCAAGATGACCTTTTAGAAAACACAGCTGTAAAGCGTTTTAACATCTTATCAATAAGAATTCAAGGCTTCAGGAAGGACTCTGAGGTCTTTGGTAGTTAAGAGCCTAGTATTTGACTCCTGTTAGACTAGTCAGAAGAGGGAACTGACGAGATGCTTAGAAATCACGTGGGTTGCTTGGAATGGCCTCAAGATCTAATGGTATACTGTAAGAGAATAAGACATCAGGGGATGCTTGTACTAAAAATATCTCACGGAAAACGGATTTTGCTTACAAACGAGGAAAGTATGAAATCCCCATTAGGATCTTCAATGTGGGAATCTTTCTGTCAAGCTAAAACTTCCAGCGTTACCCTTGGAGGCTCAAAGAAAAAAAAAAAAAGTTTTCTCTGGTTTCCGGGCAGCTCAGTATGGAGGCTGCTGCAGGAAGTTTGGGGAAGGTTTGTTTTGCTGTAAGGTGTGGCCACCCCCAGCCCCGGTAAAGTTGCTTTCACAGAAGCTTCTAGCACTGTGCTCAAATAGGCATTAATTGCTCAGTAATCTGTCACAACACTGCATCGTTTTAATTGGTATGTTTGCCAGAGAAGTAAAACATGTTTGTTTTTTTTTTTTTTTTTCCTTTAAGAGGTTCTGGCTGCCAATAGATTTTCATCTCTTTCTGTTTTGAGAAAACATTTCAGTGCTGCTGGAAAAAAGAAAAAACATGCTAATGGTGCTGGCAAGTTCCCTAACTCCCTCTGGACCTTCGTCAGAGTGCCCGGGTGCTAATCTAAGCCATTTTTACTCCAAACAACTAGGGCATTGCTGAAGAGAGGCTACAACTCAGCCTGTCTGGTTGGTTATATCGAATATCTATGTAAGTGGTGTCCACCAGAAGCGAAGTACACGGTGCGCTTCTATGTTCGTGAATGCATGTTTTCAAATACGATTGCTCCTCTGGCTCCTGGTATGCAATGCCCACTCCTGTCTACCCACTCCTATCCTTAGGTTCTGATCTTCTGCTCATGACCACATGGCTCAAATGCAGCAAAGGGGCTGGCTGGAGGTGCTTAAACATTCTGTTGGGGAAAGGGTCTGCGTCTATGCTTCCCATCCTGACTGCCTAAATAAAGGCCTTGGGCCCAGAACATTCTCTGATAAGGAGGCTGGGAATTGGGTCTCTTTTTCTCTCATGTTTTTCTCCTTATCAGAGAAGCCGTCTCCCTGTTGTGGGCCCATGTTAACTTTCTCTGTCTCTTGCTCATGCGCGGGCACCCTATGGCACCTGGCCAACCCCACTTCTGTATCTGTTCTTGGTGGGGAGGGAACAGGGTCTCTCCAGTCTACCGCACAAGAGGGGTGTATGTAGGACATCCACCTTTCACCAGTCATACACGGGCAGGGATCCTGCTGGCCATGGAAGACAGGTGCACACTAGGAAATCTGATCTCGCTTTGTCTCTTTCCTACATAAGTAAAGCATTAGTCCATACACAAGTGGAGTATGAGTGTCTTTTGTTGGCAACCTTGCATCCTGGTATGACACGTTCCACCAGCTCCAGTTTGCAACTGGACTGGAAGATGGATCTCTCGGCCGCGCACCATGGGTTTGGCAAACAAGAAGCAGTTCACATCCCAACCTAGCCATGTCTTTCTAAATCTGGCTAACCTCTGGGGTGGCTTTTGTAGTCAGATATTTTGGCAGACGCCACAGTCTTTGGGGAAACAAATGAGATGCTTTCTAGCTATTAGATTCCTGTTTTCATCGATCCCGTTTGCCTCTGGGGAATTCACTCCTATCATTGATGAGCTGCTGTGGGGCTCTCAATATTCTTTCTCTCTTTTCCCCTCCCCCATCATCAAGCTCAAGAAAACTTCGAGGATGAGTTGTTTGGATATTCAATTCACACCAGTTACTCAATAAATATGAGACAAAGAAGATTAAAAGCAGGGAATAAGATTTGGACATGTTCCCCAACATTTTCTTATGTAAAATTTCAAACATTCAGGAAAGTTGCAAGAAAAGAGGCTGGATTCTGAGCTTGAAGTTCTACATAGTAAATGAAGCTGGGGTTGGGGTCGGGATTCATAGCCCCCAGAATCAACTTGATGGCAATGGGTTTGTTTTTAGTTTTGGGATCGGGGAGGAGGCAGAAATCAACCCTAAGAGATAAGGCCATTCAACCTCATGTTAAGCATACACGGTGATACACGGCAAGTATTAAAAAATGAGGTATAAACATTTCAGCTGGTGTCTGCTATTTTCACGTGAAATATTAGTAAGATGAATCATTAACTTGGCCTTCATGCATCAAAATGTGCATGCCTGACTAATCAATAATTTTTTGAGAATTTCCTTTGCTTTCTCCTCTGTCTTATTCCCCTGAGTCTTATTTCAAGATTCAATAAGATATTTATTAAACATAAAACCTAGACATATGATTTTTAACTTCTTGTCATAGATGAGAAAAGCGTATCACTAACAATTCGTAAGACTAAATTTTCTAAAGAAGTTGTGGGTAGTAGATTTCACTCTAGATTATAACATGCACGTGTGCATATAAGGTCCCTGGTTGGCACAAACAGTTTATGTTCGGCTAGTAACTGAAAAATGAGTCCTGATGGCGCAACGGTTAAGTGCCTGGCTACTAACAGAAAGGCTGGCAGTTCTAACCCACCCAGCGACTCTGTGGAAGAAAGACCTGAGTGTCCCTTTAAAGATTACAGCCTAGAAAACCCTATGGCAAAGTTCTATTCTGTCAGATGGGGTCAATATGGGTCAAAAACTGGCTTGAGAGCATCTAACAACAATAACAACTGAAAGGTTGGTGGTTCAAACCCGCCTAGCAGCACCATGGAAGAAAAGGACTGGTGATGTGCTTCCGTAAAGATTCTAGCAACGAAAACCCTACTCTGTAACATATGGGCTCATCATGAGTTGGAATCAATTCAACAGCACAAAACAAAAACAACATATATTTACACACAGACATACATGTTATGTCATATGTGTATATATATGTGTGTATATATATATACCAAAAAAAAAACCCAAAAAAACCCAAGCCTGTTGCTACTGCATCGATTCAGACTCATAGCAACTCTATAGCACACGGTAGAACTGTCCCATAAGGTTTCCAAGGAGCAGCTGGTGGATTCACACTGCCGACTGCTTGGTTAGCAACTGAGCTCTTAACCACTACACCACCAGGGCATATATACATACATATGTACACACATACACACACACACACGTATACACACACATATATAGTATCATTCATTCATTCACCTAGCATTTATGAAATCTTGAATTCATGTATAGTGCAAAAAACTTGCCTGTCTCAGAGTAGAGATGGCCATGCCATATAGATATGAAGTACTTCATGTGGATAAGAAACGGGAGGGGTGAAGGTAGAGATTATTTACAAGTAAGGTACAGCCTGGAAGAAAGCTAAACGTAGGAAGAAAAAGTAAGGCATTTTGGAGAGTAAAAGGAGGGCAAAGAGAAAAAAGGAAGAAGGAATGAAGGCACAGAAATAAGAACATTCCCAACAATATTCCTGAGTGCTAGGAGGGCCCTTGCACCTATCTCCAGGGATTGTTCACTGGACAGAAGGCCACTCACCTCTTTTAAATGAGTCCTGAGAAATGAATTTAGATTTTAGAGTAGTTTTCTAAAAATGTTTGGCCTAGGAATCATTTGACCCTAGATACAGATAGCTCTGCCATTGGAATAATACATCCAAAAAAGACCTTTTTATAATGGGCAAGGGAAATGCATATTTAATTTGAATAAATAATGCCTACTGAAAGTATTCAAACTTCTCAGCTTTGTTAAATTATGCAAGAGCAATATTTCTAAATCTGTCTAGAGATGTAGACTGTGTTCTATTGGATTGTGCTTGGGCAAGATGAAGCTCATGTCCTTCTCCCACCCAAAAGACCTGGTACACGTGCCCATTGGGCTTCTGAGTCTTTTCCTGATGCATAACGGCAGGCCTGCTTGAAAGGGGTAAGGTTTTCTTCCATTTTCTGTAAAGTGTCACGTACACTGAAAGGCACTGCTTATAACAATAGGTTGTCTTGTAAAAACAAAGGTGAGATCAGATGAAAATATTTTAGCTGAGAAATGAAGCATAACAAGATCAGCCATAATTGCTTTTTGGGTGCCCCTAATTCTGCCCTGAGTGGCACAAAAGGTTAAGTGCTCAGTTTCTAACTGAAAGTCTGGTGGTTTGAACCCACCGAGAGGTAACTCCCTCAGAAGAACAGCCTGGTGATTTACTTCCAAAAGGTCACAGCCATGAAAACCTTATGAACCACAGTTCTACTCTGAAATACTTGGGGTCACCATGAGTCAGAATCTACTTGATGGCAACTGGTTTAATTCTGCATGGCGTGGCATCACTGCTTAACATGCTACGAGTTGGGGGCTACTATTTCAAGAGGCTACTTAGTTCATGATTAGCACTTATTTATGAAGAGAAATTTATGGAAAGGTCCATGTTTTGAGAGTAAAAGACCTTGCCTAGAAAAACTATATTCCAACGTTGAAGTGTCAAGTGAATCATCACCTCCCCAGAGAAAAATTCTCAATCCCTCCAGGTTAAATTAATCCCACTTTCCTCCCTGTTCCCATAATACAAAGGCTCAGGAGTCCTCTGAGACCTTGCTTCTCGATGCACTTGCATGCCCTCTGAAAGTGGCCAGCAAAAAATGGTTTCCACTGTATTTGGTGTCCAGACACCCTGAACTCTATTCAAGATGGTGGATGAATCATGTTTATTTACCTCCCAACTTCCCAAAATCCTAGTAAAATGACAACAAAGCAATATAAAAGGGGGTCCTTCAGCAGAGGGGAGCTTTTGAGTATTTCTGAAATATGAAAACTGAATATCATCACATTGCTCAAAACCAAAAAGGAAGGGAACAGCAACAACCTACACGCACAGCAGGACGATGCAGAGAAGTGAGAGCCGCTGTTCTTAGCAGAGCCCAGGATGGCTGCAAGTTTTCAGAAAATAGGCTCTGGATGTAAGAAAGTAATTGAAGGATTGCCCTGGGACCCCATGAACAGAACACTAGACCACCTGGCAAGGACTCTCTAAAGAAAGGCAAGTGCTTCTAGAACACCTAGTATAGATGGCAGCATCTCAAGAAATGCCCTCATTACTTTGTCATTGACCAGCAGGTCAGGAGTGTGTGCCTAGCCTGCCAGCTTGGCTTACTCATCCTGAAATAAAGACTGCAATGGGGTCAGCTGCCAGTCTTCCCAGGAGAAGGAGGGTCCTCAAATGCTCTTCCTCTCTCTGTTCCTAGAGCTGGAAGGTAGAGCACTCTGGACACTCTAACTAAGCAGGGTCCTCCTTATCTGTTGATGCTGTTAGCTGCCGTCAAATCAGTCCCCGAATCATGGCAACCCCATGCACAATGGAACCAAATGCTTCCCAGTCCCGCACCATTCCCATGACTGGTTGCAGATCAGCCTGTTGTGATCCAGAGGGTTTTCATTGGCTGATTTTCAGAAGATGACCACCAGGCCTTTCTTCTTTGTCTGTCTTAGTCTGGAAGTGCCACTGAAATCTGTTCAGCATCATAGCAACACACAAGCCTCCAGTAACAGACAAATGGTGGCTGTGCATGAGGTACACTGGCCAGGAATCGAACCCAAGTCTCCCACAAGGAAGGCAAGAATTCTACCACTGAACCGTCAATGTCTCTTAGAATCCTGCTTGTATTTAATTTATAGAAAAGCAGACAGTACAGACCGTCAGTGTGTTCTGAGCATCATGGTCCCAGACTAAGTAGATCCTGTTGTGATGGCGGCATAGTGGAAGCTGCAGCCACTGGACGCCATGGAAAAGCTCACAATGAACTCCAGGGTCTGGTAGACTCATGCTGCAATCACAGATCTGGCCTGTGCAAGCTGTGTGATCCTGAGCAAGTGGACTTAACCTCTCTGAGCCTCAATAGTATCTGCTGTAGAATGGGATTACCATTACCCGTGTCAGGACATTAGAGGAAGTACATCCAGAATATCTCCTAGAAGCGAGGATGGTGAGACTTTGTCTCACTTACTTTGAATACATCATCAGGGAGGACCAATTGCTAGAGAAGGACATCATGTTTGGTAAAGCAGAAGGTCAGTGAAAAAGAGCGAGACCTTCCATGAGATGGACTGACACAGTGGCTGCAACAATGGGCTCAAACATAGCAATGATCGTGAGGATGGTGCAAGATGGGGCAGTGTTTCCTTCTGTTACACATAAGGTTGCCATGAGTTGGAGGTGACTCAGTGGTGCTAACAACAATAACAGGGTATTGGTGGGAGGAAAGTAACTGAAAAGACAAAAATACAGCCTAGCACATAATCATTCCATGATCAAGTGTGACGCTGCCACTGCTAGCAGTAATAACGGAGACTTGGTCTCCTCCCCCTCAGCATTCGGGGCTCAGCATAAACATAACACTGTGCAGGAGAAGCCTCCCCTCACAGATCTGAACTCAGTGCCTATTACTGTACTGTGGGTTTCCTTCCTAACACTGACATCAATTGTAATTACGTTCTGATTGGTTTAATTTTTAAATTATCTGTGTTTCCCCTCTCTGTAAGAGCTGGTGTTTATTTTGTTCACTATACACCCTGGCTCACCATAAAATAATTGCTCAGTGTATAATAACAGTAACATCTATGATAATAATAATTATGATGATGCAAGCTCTTACATATGTGCCAGGCACAAACTCAATCCATTTGACATATATTAATTCATTTAAACCTCTCTCTAGGTAATGCTATTGTCATCCCCATTTTACAGCTAAGGAAACTGAGGCACAGAGCAGTTAAGTGCCTTCCTCATAGAATCAGAGCTCATAAGTGAGTGGCCAGGACTTGAATTTAGCAAGTCCGTCTCCAGAGTCTGAGCTTTTAACCAATTCTAAATGCCAAATCTATGCCAAGTAAACCTTATACCTTTTAAAGGTAGCTTTATACCAGAAAAATCCTTGGCGCACAATAGGGTGTAGTGAAGCAACCCTGGTACACCCTTTGAGAGCCAGTATGTCCCTCATAAAGGAGTCCCCGGCTGGCACAAATGGTTAAGCGCCCAAATAAGGGTCTGAAAGGTTGACCAATCAAATCTATCCAGAGGTGCTTCGGAAGACAGGCTTGGTGATCTGCTTCCGAAAGGTCATAGCCTTGAAAAACCACAGTTCTACTCTGCACACATTAAGATTGCCATGAGTCGCAATCCACAACTAATGACAATAACAATATGGCTTGTAGAAAAATTTATGATATTTTCTTGGGTACCATTTCCAGAAAGCAGCTAGCAGTCATAGTAGATTGTTTTGGGGTGAGGATTTAAATTGTACTTTGATGGGAATTTAAACCATTTTTAAATATAATGAATTTATGGATAAGAGAATTTGTTTAAAATGTGTTGAGTCTACTGTTTGAAGTATTCACTTGCAGAGATGAGTCAACTATTCAAATTGTTTATAAAAGCACATATTTGGGATACAGAAATGTGATTTGTTCCTGTTTTAACTCCCTGGTGCAACAGCTGCCCCTAAGTGATATGTTAGTTAACACCCAAATGCCCCCGTCAAAGAGGCTACTTTGGGCCCAGCCAGAACTAGGCCACAATCCCAGGACATCTTTGAACCTGGGCATGCCCAGGAAGGAAGACCTCTGCTGCATGCTCTTGACTCAGCTGGAGGCTGGCCTGGTGCTCTTGAGAGTCTGCTGGCAGCTTGGACACATGGCTGCTGCATAGCGAACCAGCCACCTGCCTTCTTTAGCTAGTGTAAGGATCTAGGGGCTGACCAGATAGCTGATGGGAACGTGACGGGCTTGTGATTGATCAATCAATCTATCAATTGTGATCACTGCCGCACCTTCATTCTCAACCACCCGGGCTATTCTACACAGAGCCAGGTGATGGGAAAGGCCCTGGAAACCAAGGACGAGGTGTTAGAAAACTCCGTCAACTTATTTAAGCTGTAGCACAGCCTTTACACGTTGCTGTTGAGTTGCTCCAACTCATGGTAACCTTATGTATAACATAAGGAAACGTTGCTCAGTCCTGAGCCATCTTCACGATCGTTGGTATGTTTGAGCCCATTGTTGCAGCTATTGTGTCAATCCATCTCATTGGGTTCCCCTTGTTTTCCCTGACCCTCTACTTCACATAGCAGCCTTTACTTGGGGGCTCAAAAATGATGTGTAGAATAAATGAATCAATAAATATATAGTAAAAATCAAACAGTAATAATAAACTCTTAACCCTGTTGGGCTTCTCTGTAAATTTTCCAGAGGCAAAAAAATCATTTCCAAACCAAAGTGACCCAAAGAAGGAGAATCTCCATAGATTAATAATGACCGGGAATTAACCCCAAATTGAGGGAAACTAGGTCACAGAATTTGGCCATTTTCCAGGCCAGGGTTGGTGAGAATCTTTTTCCTGGTCTATTTCCAGATGGCTAAGACTCCTAAGTGTAAACGAATCAAGTGGCTAGAGAGAGTTAATCAGTGACTTCTTGTCCAAAAAGCAGAAAACACAAAACATTGAAATGATTCTTCAACCTGAGGCCTCCTTACCTCTTAACAGCTTGCACTTCTGCCTCTCCTAGTGCTACCTCTACTCAAAAACTTTGGATTTAAGTCTATTTTGGTAGTAACCCATGACTTCTTCTTTCCACATCTGTGACTGGTAGAGTTATTTCCTTTTAATTTCTGTCTTCACTTTCACTTAATGATAGTGGCCTCTTCTTTGCAGGCATCTTTCCCATGTGCTGATATTGACTGAGTTGTACAATGAATCACTTTGGAAATGGGCACATTGTTCTTTCGTTTTAAAAAGCCAGGTGCTGACTCCAAGCCCACCTTTATCTCCATTTTCCTACCTTTGGCATAAGCGCAGCTCAAAGGCAGATTATTCTTTTGTTGGTACGTTTCGATGTATCAGAAAATTATCCTTCATTAGTGTCTAAGGCAGCTTCCTTCATAAGTAGCTTCCTGCAGAGGGATAATTTAAATGTTCCATTAATGTCATACCTTACATTTCTCAGGCTATATTTGACTGAACTTTTCTCAACTCATAATAAATAGTTCTAGTTCTTAAGGAGCACAGTATAGGGGCAGTAGAGTATAGTGTGGTGCATAACGCAAAGACTCAGGAAGCAGATTGTCAAAATCGAAACCCCTGTTGAACCACTTTCTACCTGCTGGACTTTGAGCAAAATGTTTAAGTGTCAGTTTCCTCATCTGTTTAACTGAAGAGTACTCAGAAGGAGCTAATATCCGTGTCAAGTGCTTGGCACTGTGTCAGACACATGGTATGGATTCAATAAATGTTATTACTAGAAAAGAGAAGATTTAAGTTCTTTCACCACCACTCATCTGTCGGTTTGTCATACTGTGTTGGCTTGTATGTTGCTGTGATGCTGGAAGCTATGCCACTGGTATTTCAAACACCAGCAGGTTCACTCATGGTGTACAGGTTTCAACGGAGCTTCCAGACTAAAACAGACTAGGAAGAAAAGCTGGTGATCTACTTTCAAAAATTAGCTAATCAAAACCCCATGGATCACAGGAGAACATTGCCCAACTTGTTTGCTTTGGACACGTCATCAGGAAGGATCAATCACTGGAAGAAGACATCATGTTTGGTGAAACAGAGGGCCAGAAAGGGCAAGAGAGACCCTTGGTGAGATGGATTGGCACAATAGCCACAACAGATGGACTTGAACATGCTGGCAATAGTGAAGATGATGCAGGATCGGACAATGTTTCAGTCTGTTATACATACGGTTGCCATGAATCAGAGTTGACTCAATAAAAGCTATATGTCTGTCTGTCTGACTGTCCGTCTATCCATCCATACACCCACCCATCGATCCACCCATCCATCCATCCATCCATCCATCCATCCATCCATCCATCCATTTTCAGACATCACTCGTTTTCTCCCTCCCCACAAAATGGTAATTTTTACCACAGACTCTTGCCCAGGGACACAGAATGTTCCCTAGGTGATGGAGGGATTAGAGTGTTTGGGATGCTCCCTCTGTGCTTTGAAGTTAGCTCCCATGGTAACGTGAGACAAGTTATATAACCTCTTTCCAGCCCGTTTCCAAGAGTAAACATACTTGAAATAACAAAATAATAGCTCACTTATCCAGAGGTCACTCATTTTGCAACCTCAAATATTCTGATCACAGCCAAGTCCTGGGAAGCAACAGAAACAACTTCTGCAGAGCCGGAAAGAGACGGCATAAGATCCGTTCTATGAAGCTTAAGGGGACGGCTTGGAGAAGATGTCTTCATACGTTCACCATCTACAGTCACCTTGTTCAGGGTTCTAAAGACCTTGCTGAGCTCAGCTTGCAATGGTCTTTGATCCAAACCAATGTCATTCTGACCTGCCCCCACCCAGTGGGACTAAGAAGCAGCTGATTAGAACTGGAGGGATGCCCCTGCTGAAGCAGGAGTGTGGACAGCTGTCTGGCTGCTTCTTCAAGGAGTCATGGTGGGCAACAGCTGTTAGGCCAGCCCTCCAGGACTCAGTCCCTAGATGAGGCTGGAGGCTGTGTATCTGTGGTGGAAACGAGGGTGCACTGTTCCAGCCTGGTATCTGGGATGATCCAGAGCAATGAACATAAACATGGGGTTTGGAACTGGAGACCCAGGTCTGAACCCTATCTGTGTTGCCTTGGAACGTCACTTTTAATTATCTGAGCCTTATTTCCCTCAATTATACAATGGAACTAAGATCACCTCTTCCTCACTGTTGTTATAACAAAGATGCTATGTGTAAAACACTGGCATAAATAGTAGCTGTTACCATGCTTGACTACTATTATTAATATGGCTATTATTATTACAATATTTTCATTATTATTCTGAGTAAATACTAAAGAGGACAAGAAACAGCCCTACAAGCCAAGGGGCCAAGCTAAGACAGTCATGTGTACAAAGTAACTCAAACATAACTCGATGCTTGGCACTAGCATGAAACGCAAGGTCTAGAATGAGGTGAGGCAGGAAATGTCGTTGGCACAGAGTACATGGCCACGTCAGGCTAACTTAAAGGTTCCAGCCACCCACACATAACAGGACAGTCGGACAAAAATAAAGGGATAGAAGAAATCAATATCCACAGTATCTGGGACTAATCCATACTGTAAAGGACAATATAAATCGCAGTGTTCTAGCCCAGTACAATAAAGAGCGATCACAATGGTGACAAGGACACATTAAGGTAAATTAAACGATGTCCAATGGCCACAGTTAAAGGTGGAAGAGAAATCTGTGAAACATTCTAGATAAAATTTCCATCAGTGACTGCTTTTAATTTTTAAAAGTTTGGTAATTAAATGGGGTAAATTATGCTATCTTCAGGAGCTCCAGAGCGACACAAAGACTTAATCGCTCCACTCCTACCCGAAAGATTGGTGGTTCAAATCTACCCACAGGCACCTTGGAAAAAGGCCTGGCGATCTCCTTCTGAAAGGTCAAAGCCTTGAAAACCCTATGGAGCAGTTCTACTCTGCACACAAGGGGTCACCATGAGTCAGAATCCAACTTGACAGTAATGAACAACAAATGCTATCGTAAAAAGTTAGCCGTGTGGAATACATTTTCAGATGATGCTGGATAAATGAACTATTAACTGTACTTGCAGTCCTTGTTCTTTTTGATGTTTTCTGTTTATTTCTCCCCCGTGAATTGTGGCAAGAATTAACCACCCACATAGAGAACTTTCCCAGTGAAATCTAGTTTACAATAAGCCCAATTTGCTTTGCAAACATAAAAATGGCAGTCTTTACAAGTCATTTAAATGCATTATTTCCTAACAAATTTGAAGTTTGAAAGGATGTTGACAACCTGAACAAATCTTAACTTTACATTCTTTGCCAAGACACAGTAGAGTGGTGAACCATATCATTTTAGGGTTGGTGCACAGCACCCAGCATGAGGCTTTTGAAAGGAAATGAGGACAAGCAGAGGTTTAAACCAAGCAGGAATAGGAGGGGCAGGGCTATACTCAAAAGATTAACTTGATAAGATAATGTTGAGCTTCTCTTTAGAACCTAAACTGCAGGATGTGGAGTTTCAAAGTTGTTGTTCCTATTATCTACAATTTATCCTACTGTCAAATGAAGCTGTTGCACACGAGGAAGCGTGCCATCTTCACTTCAGTGTGATGTGGTGGAAAAAGCAGAGGAGGGGGTTCTGAGCTCCGACACTAAGTATCATTTTAGACAAGCTTTGTCACCTTTCTTTGGATCTACATTTGCTCATCCACAGAAGGTCAGAAGAGACCTTTGAGGTCTGGGATCCAACAGTTTATCTAACCACAAGACTCAAAGAGAACACCAATGACAAATATCTGGACTTCAGGGAAGACATAGAGGAGGAGTTGCTACTGGTATACACCATACTCTTCTACCAATATTTGTTGAAAAGATTATAGGATTATAGTGAACATCACAAGCAGTGTTGCAAAAGAGGTAAGGACACTGAAGAGTTAGAAGGAGAGGAAAGAATGGGAATGAGGGGGTGGAAAAGGGACCCAGCAAACCCATTTCCTTTGCTTAGAGACTCAGTCATTACCAAGTTAGAAGCCTGTAGGACTTTTTCTTACCTACTCCCTCCCCTGACCTGGCCCAATATATAGAAAAACCACTCCAAATAGCTTTAATGTGTAAACAGCTCTGCCCTCTGAACAGCCACTTTGTGGTTCAGATTGAGGAAATAGGTAATAAGAAAACCCAATCTGTCTCTCTTTGGAGGTATGATCAATCACTTCACTGTTCCACAAACCTGAATTTGTCATTACCTAGATTGGTGACCCATGGCAAATGACAGTTTGAGTTTTGTTTCCACACTGGTAAGATACAGATAATACCAGTATATTCTTATCTTACATGATGATAAGAAGTAAATGAGATACTCCAAATGAAGCACTTAACACAGTGCCTGGGACATTGTAAGAACCCAGTAAACCAAGAAGCTCTGCTATTTATGAACTCAGCTCTGGAATTTCCATAGATCACAGCCACACACCAAGTGAGTCAACCCCGTCTTTCACTACTGGGTGGTGTTAGCAATCATGGAAAAACAGAAAATGTCTTAAATCCAAGAAACCTCTGGGCTCCCAGCATTTTAGAACAGAAGAATGTAAGATGAGAATACAGGATGTTCATGTTTACCCTTCAGGCAAATTATTGTCATTCTGTTTTCTATTCAACAGCAGAAATGAGCTGAAGGAAGACTCACATATCATAACCAAAGGGAACTGAATTATGACTATAGGAAAGTCACCGCCCACCCTAACCCCCACCCACAGGGATGCAGGCACTCTGCTGTGCACTGGGGGACAGGCTACATATGTTCTGCCCAATCTTATGGCAGTTTGTTTCAACAGCCTAGACTCTTCTTATTAGAGGGTGGAGCACTCAGGGCAAAAATCAGCTGGAGCCCAGGCGGCCAAGCTGCCAGAAGGGCAACCTGCAGTCCAAATGGAGATTTTTTTCCAGGGCCGCTGGATATGTGGGGGTGAAATTCCAGCCACCATAATGGTTTTCCTTCTACACTGAAAAGTCTTTAAAGCCGGCCATTCACAAATTGCCCAAGTCTGACTGCATGTTCCCTTAGGTCTTTAGACACATAAGTGCAATCAGGATCTGATTCTATCACATTTTTAAAGGGAATGTAAACTATCTTAATGCAATTTTAGTAAAGGTTTAATCCCTACCCAACATGGAGATGAAGAGAAGGAACTGCCTATGAACATGCTTTGGCTTTTAATACACAGTTTATCACTAGAAATTTACGAATAGAAACAGTGACATTTCAGATCATTTTGTAGGGATTTAATATATAGGAAGATTTCTTTTTAAAAGAATAGCCTATCAATTTATATCTTGACAACCTTTATAGAAGTTAATTGTGATAGAAGTTTAAAATGAAGTTTAACCTTGTAGTCAGAGGCAGTATGCGTACTGGTTAAGATGGACTCTAGAATAAGTCATCTTGGATTTGAAAGTCAGATGTGTCCCTTACTAGCTTGGTAATCTTCAGCAAGTCACTTAAATCCTCTTGGGCTTCATACTTAGCTCAGGGAATTACTATGAGAATTAAGTGAGGTAATACATGTAAAACACTTAGCATGCTGGCAGACACTACTAAATGATCAATAAGTGCCAAGTACTATTACCCCTTCCAAAGAGTGGGAAATGCGGTCAATGAGAAAGGCTCCACCTCTATTTTATCTTACAGCTTATTCTGTGTCAAACATAATGATGACTAAAATATGCCCACAAAGAAGACTGCTTCTTCCTAGAAGATTCTCTCTTAATGTAACTTGATACATAACCATCATTGGTCAATATTTGTTGAGAGTCTCCTGGGAAGAGGTCATTGGTAGATGTTAGTACTGAGTTGGCAGACAAGATCTTCATCCCAACTGTCAGTTTCAGTGTATATGCTATATCATTCTTCTACCCACTTTCCATAGTCTCCTTCTAACTTACAAAGCAAATTCACACACACACACACGAAATGTATACATAAATCTGTGTAGTTATCTATTTCTGAATAGCACAATGCCCCAAAACTTAGTGGTTTTCAACAAAAATAAACATTTATCATCTCTCAGTTTCTGGTGGCTTGCTTACATTAAGATTACAGCCAGGAAAACTCTATGGAGCATTTCTACTCTGTAACACATGGGGTTACCATGAGTGGGAATCAACTTGATGGTAACTAACAGCAACAACAAGTTGGTATACTTAGTTTCCTTGTTTTACAGATGAGCCACATGGAAGTTAAGTCCCTTATCCACTGCTGCACGGCTGATAAGTGGCTGAGCCAGGACTTGAATACAGGCAGTCAAACCCAGAGCTCCAGTGTTTCACCACTACGCTTAGATCCGTGTTCGCTGTTGTTATTGATGTTAGGTGCCGTAGAGTCAGTTCCAACTCACTGTGACCCTATAGGACAGAGTAGAACTGCCCCATAAGGTTTCCAAGGAGCAACTTGTAGCTTTGAACTGCCAATCTTTTGGTTAGCAGCCGAGCTCTTAACCTCTACACCACCAGGGCTCCTCATGTTCACCAGCCCTTTTGAATTTTAATTTTGAACAGAAGCCTGGCCTTTTAGGATTTATTTCTATTACCAATTTAGTTCTGATATTTTGTGTCACACTAAGCAGCTTATTCTCTTTCATCCCCCTACAAGGGATGCAAGTGGCCCTAGTGGCCACCAGGCCCCACCATGCCAGGCTGGAGACACTAAATAGAAGGTGAGCTTTTAAAATGTGGCTGTTGTAAGGACATGAAGACAAATCCCCAGAAGGAAGACTGGTGGCCCAAGGAGTGGAGAGCCCAAGGGGGCATCAGAAAAGCAAGCAGGATGTGTGCGTTTGCACATATGTATGTGACATGTGTGTATGTGTATGTATTTGTGTATGTACATATGTGTGTGAATGTGTGCTCATGTATATACGTGTGAACACATGTGTATGTGTGTATGTATATACACATATGCATGTATGTGAATGTATGTATATGTATGAACGTGTGTATACATGTGAACGAGTATATGCATGTGCATTGTGAACATGTATGTGAACATTCATGAACACATGCATATGTATACATGTGTACAAACAAGTGTGTATATGTGAGTGAACTGTATGTGTGCATACATATATATTTGAACATGTTTGCATGTATAGATGCTTGTGAACATGTGTGTGTATGCAGGTACTCACATGTGTAACGTCTGTAGATGTGTGCATGTGTGAATGCATGTATATGTGTGAACGTGTGAACATGTGTGCATGTATTTGTTTGTGAGCACATTTGTATGATTATATGTATGTGAACATGTATATGTGTATATATGTGTGTGAACAAGTGTGTACTGTATACATATATATGTGAATGCATGTGTCTGTGTATGTATGTGTGACCGTGTGTGTGTTCACACACGGGGATCTTGACAATGTTTGGTCAAACACAGGTCACTCCAGCTATCTTCTGTCTAGGTTTTCACCAACGTATATTTCAAAAGCTGTGAACTTCTGTACCCTCAGATCTCCTAGTGACTCCTGAACACATTCCCATATTTCAATTCCCAGCCCTGCCACGCTGGTTCCCGTACTTATTACTTTCATTCTCACGATCCATCAGGGTCAAGAGCTAGACAAAGATGGCTAGAAAAATGCCAATCTATTTCCAATTTCCTATTAGAATGATGTCAATTATAAGTTGTTGGGTTTGTTTCATATATTTTTCTTAAAAGTTTGCAGCTATGACTACTTGTCTGTGATGGAGCATTAGAAGCTGAATACCAATGAATGAATAAGTAGCAAGCAAACATTAACAAAGTGACTCAGAAGCATCTGGTTTTTCTTGGCTCTGCACCTCGGCGTTGTTCGTATTATTGTTCTTTAGAAATATTTACCCACACCATGCCCATATTCTCCTCAGTGTCAGAGGCAATGGAAGCTTTCCCTTCCTCAGCCCAGTCTCCGTGCTCTGGTCTTTTCAGGGTCTTGCTCCAGCAATTATTTCTCTCCCCTCTCCTGGCTCCTGCCTTAGCAGCATAAAAGCCTCTCCCAAGATAATAACAAAAATAAAATGTCTTTCAACCCAGAAATTTCTATAGCTATGGCACCTTCTCGCCTTCCCTCATAGGCAAACAACTGGAAAGAATCATCTAAAGAGTTTATGGAAAGAATCATCTAAAGAGTCTATGCCTTCCCTTCCTATCCTCCCACTTGCTCAACCCAAGTCAATCTACTGCTAGCTCTCCACTGAAATCCTCCATCCAAGGCCACCAATCAGCCCTGCACTGAATTTTATTTAGAAAGAGATGGCTGAAGTCCTTAGATGTATTTTTTTTTTCCTCTTACCAAAGTATTGCTCTTGAAATTTCATTCACAGCATTAGATTTCTTGTGATCCCCTTCTCCCGTGGTTGCTTTAGCATTGCTATTCCAGTGAATGAGGTTGAGCTTACTTCTCTCCCTCTCTTCCTAGTTCCTTTTCTCCTTCCCTTCTGCCCTCCCTCCCTTCCTTCCTGCTTCTCTCCGTGTAATGAATAATTACTGAGTGCTAGTCTGTGTGTCTGTGTTGGGGGCATTATCCAAGTCCCTGGGGATATAGTAATGAACGCAAGACACAAGGGTCTTATCCCTTTGGAGCTTACATTCTAGTGTAAATCTCAAAATACAAATATGATTCCTTCTTGAGACAGTATTATCCACAAACACCATAATGGTGTGTTTTTTTTTTTGTTTTGTTTTTTTTGCGTGTATTCCTTAATCTAAAATGAACATTGTCTGGTTTAATGCCCTTAATTCCAGATAAAGAAAATAAAGCCCAAAGAAGTAATTTATCCCAGGTCCCCAACTTGTCGGTATGCAGCAGAAACTATTAAAAATTATGTATGGAATCCTACAACGAAAGCAAAAAATCAAACAAGTGGCTGTCAAGTCAATTCCTACTCATGGCAACCCAACATGTTTCAGAGTAGAACTGCACTCCCTAGGGTTTTCAATGTCTGTAACCTTCACGGAAGCAGATCACCAGGACTTTCTTCCAAGGCACCTCTGAGTGAATTCGAACTGCCAACCTTTCAGTTAGCTGTTGTTGCTACTAGATGCCATTGACTCTGTTCCAACTCACAGCGACCCCACGTACAACAGAATGAAACACTGCCCAGTCCTGTGAAATCCTCATACTTATTGCTACAGTTGAGCCCATTTTTGCAGCCACTGTATCAATCCATCTCCTTGAGGGTCTTCCTCTTTTTCAGTGACCCTCTACTTTACCAAGCATGATGTCGTTCTCCCGGGACTGGTTCCTCCTGATAACATGTCCAAAGTAAATGAGACGAAGTCTTGCCACCCTCGCCTCTAAGGAGCATTCTGGCTGTACTTCTTCCGAGACAGATTTATTTGTTCTTCTAGCAATCCACAGTATATTCAATATTCTTCGCCAACATCACAATTAAAAGGCATCAATTCTTCTTAGGTATTCCTTATTCATTGTCCAGCTTTCACATGCACGTGGGGCAACTGAAAATACCATGGCTTAGGTCAAGTGCACCTTAGTCCCCAAAAGCACATCTTTGCCTTTTAACAATTTAAAGAGGTCTTTTGCAGCAGACTTGCCCAGTGCAACACATGGTTTGATTTCTTGACTGCTGCTTCCATGGGCATTGATTGTGGATCCAAGTAAAATGAAATCCTTGACAACTTCACTCTTTTCTCCATTTATCTTGATGTTGCTTATTCATCTAGTTGTGAGGTTTTCTGTTTTCTTTATTTTAAGGTGTAATCCATACTGAAGGCTGTAGTCTTTGATCTTCATCAGGAAGTTCTTCAAGTCCTCTTCACTTTCAGCAATCAAGGTTGTGTTATCTGTGTATTGCAGGTAGTTAAGGAGTCTTCCTCCAATCCTGATCCCACGTTCTTCTTCATATAATCCTGCTTCTCGGATTATTTGCTCAGCATACAGATTGAATAAGCATGGTGAAAGATACAACCCTGACACACACCTTTCCTGATTTTATGTATTATAATGAAATATTATTTTCATTAGTAGCTGAGCACTTAAAAACGTTTGCACTACCCAGGGAATCAAAGCTTAGCTATGTACTGCAAACTTTTATGATGTGGGATGCAACAGTTTCCCCCTAATAATTCTTCAGAATGAATCCCGCATGATGTTACCAGGCAGAGGCAGTAATTGTTGCAGGTAACATTTTATCAGAAAATTACGGTACATCAAAACGTAAACGTGACTTTCAAATTTATAAATCTTTTATACAAAAATACAGCTAGCCTCAATAAACAGATTCGTGGTGAGTTTTCTGAAGTTACAAAGGTTATGTATTATTATTTATAAAACAGCACTGGGAACCACTCAAGTCACAAACACACACACACACACACACACACACACACACACCCTGCTACCATTACACTTCACAGAAAACCGACTCCAGTCTCACTGCTGAGATTTTTAATGGTTTCCATGGGTGGTTTCTAAAATAAAAGGAAAAGATGCACTGAAACTCTTCACGACCTCTGGAAACTCCTAGTGTCTAGAAATATGTACGCTGGTTCTTAGAGCAACTAATGGAATGTGTTTTCCACATATAAAAGTCCAAAGGGTGAATGCTCTAACAAGGAAAAACAACCCACTTTTCAACTGAAATGTTTTGAACCCCTTCAGCCCACAGCTCATGGAAAGCAATCAAGTTAGGGGACAAACAGAATTTCAACAAGTTCCCAATGCCCTGAGTGCGTCTGTGCCAACAAGAGCACAACATAAAGGGATTGAGAATGGTGACTCCACAAGCCAGCCATTGTTCTGGGTCTTTCACTCATGGAAAAGTTGCCCAAACCGTGCTCTAATTATTCCTAGAGAGAAAAATCAGTCATCAGAAAATGCTGCACTAATTTTTCACTGAAAGAGTTAACCTCTTGAACCGGTAGAGTGCTGTTTTGTGTCAACAGCAAGAAGCCAAGGATTATTATGGGCAGTGGTATCTTATCAGTTATGTCAAAGTTACTGGTTAGCCAGTAATCGTAGAATAGCAGTAGTTGTGGCAATCTTCCAGGGTATGTGTATTTATCCTACAAGTACATTAGAAGCCAATAGTAGGTGCTGGGACTTTGGTATGCCACAGGTGGAAAGAGGTACACGGGAGACAACAGAATTGCTATAATAGAGATTTATTCAAGGTACTTTGGAAAGACAGAGGGGAACACTTAATTCTTCTGGGGAGAGGAGAAGGTTAGGTGTGGCTTCCTAGAGGTTAAGATATTTCAGCTGTGTCGTAAAGGATGAATGAATGACAAGTGAGAGGAAAAATGAGGAAGATTATTTCAAACATGAGAGGCTATGTCCCTAGTGAAAATAGCCAACTTTTGGAACGTCAAATTCCACTCCTGTCAGTACGCTGAAATCGCCCTGTGTAAGTGACGCCCCCTGGTGTCCACTGTGAGAAGACGCCTCAAGTGCAAACAAACATTCATCCTCTCTATAAGAATCAGCAAACTGACATCCTCATTATTTAATCACATTATCATTTCTCCAGGTTTTGATTCCTAAATGGCAACACTGAAGGAACATTGGCACAGACCAAACCTTGCAGCAGCAACACCACCACCACCAAGCTTTCTCAATGAATTTAAATAGAAGTAAACCTGCTTCTTCTTCAGCTCCTTACTGACAGATATGAAAGAGAGTTATCCATGTATTTCTTTGGCCTTAGTAGCTGAGATGTGGTCAACCATTCAGCATTCCTTAACTTGTGAGTATACGGAGACACTGAAAGTGTTTCACTGAATCACAGTGTGACAATGGCCAGACCATCGCTCAAGGAGTTGGTCAAATGCCCAGTGTCTTAGTCATCTAGTGCTGCTGTAACAGAAATACCACAAGTGAATGGCTTTAACAAAGAGAAATTTATTCTCTCACAGTCTAGTAGGCTACAAGTCCAAATTCAGGGTTTCAGCTCCAGGGAAACACTTTTAGTGTCAGCTCTGGATGAAGGTCTGTGTCATCAGTCTTCCTTTGGTCTGGGAGCTTCTCTGTGCAGGAACCTCAGGTCCAAAGGATGCACTCTGCTCCCAGCACTGCTTTCTTGATGGTATGAGGCTCCCATGTGTCTCTGCTTGCTTCTCTCTTTTATATCTCAAAAGAGATTTGCTCAAGACACTACCCAATCTTGTAGACCTCATCAGTATAACTGCTGATAATCCACCTTATTACATCATAGTGATAGAGCTTACAACACATAAGGAAATCATATCAGATTACAAAATGGTACACAATCATACAGTACTGGGAATCATGGCCCAGCCAAATTGATACATACGTTTTTGGGGGGACATAATTCAATCCATGACACCCAGTGACTCCCAAGCCACTCGGAAGAAAAAGGCCATGTATTCCTTGTGTGAAATGCTCAAAGGCAACTGGAGTCTCATATCTGCTTGTCAGGTTTAATTTCAATAGATCTTATTGTTAAATGTAGTTAGGGCTACCGAAAGTAAATATTATAATGACAAAACAAAGGAATTGTTGAATAATGAAAACTGATGGTGATGACTAACATTTCTGTATCATGTCCTGTATGCTCAGCATTCTTTCATTTAATCTGTGATGCAAGGATATGATTGTCCTTTGTATTGGGTGGAATGGTGGCCCCCCAAAAGATATACCCCCATCCTAATCTCTGGAACTTGTGAATGTGACCTGATTTGGCAAAAGGGTCTTTGCATATGTTATGGAGTTAAGGATCTCAAGATGAAACCACCCTGGATTATCCATGTGCGCCTTAAATCCAATGACAAGTGTCCTCACACAGAAAAAGAGAAAACACACAGAGAAGGTCATGTGAAAATGGAGGCAGAGATTGGAGTTACATAGCTGTAAGCCAAGGAACGTTTGGAGCCCCAGAAGCTGGAAGAGGAATGAAGGATTCTCATCTATAATCTTTGGAAAGTGAAGTTCTTCCAACACTTTGATTTCAGATTTCTGGCCTGAGAAATTTATTCTGAGGGAATAAATTTTTGTTGCTATAAGCCCCCGAGTTTGTGGTAATTTGTTACAGCAGTGCTAGGAAATGAAAACATCCCTATTTTAAAGTTGAGAAGCCTGAAGCTCGGAGAAGTTAAATAATTTCCCAGGGTCATCGAGCCAGTATTAACATATGGTGGGGCCGTGTTTGAACTCATATCTTTCTGACTCAAGAATCTGTGTATTCAAAGTACAATGCGACAGGCTTGGCTAAACAGTTTGGTTTTCCTAAGAAAGACTCAAGAATGCTGAGTGCGGTGATGTAGGGCTTCAGGGAGCTTCTTCCAGCAGCTTCCTGCCTCCAGAATCAATTGTTTGCATTAAAAGAATCTTTAGGGTTTGGAGTTTGCCATCAGCAATTCAGTCCATGTGTAGCCCCACTTCATAACTCAGAGATAAAGATTCTTCTATGCTTGGCCCCCACAAGAGCAGTCCCTGCCTTGAGTTATTTCTCTAATCATAAGCATGATCGTCTTTACTCATCCTGGGCAATAATACAATGGAGAATGAACATTAAATTAAATCTATAAAGAGCCTGAAATCAATCAAGCCTTTCATGAAACTAATTTTAGAAAAGAGGCCATCAGATATATTAGAGTCTATGTTCTCTTTAGAAAAAACTTTCTTTCATCACAAAATAGGATTTTTATTACCTTCCATCAGGGTAGTACAGCCTCCAGAAAAAAAACTACAAGTCTCAAGTAGCCACAATAGTGATTTTATTTTCCAAGTAGAACTGGCCACCACTGCTGGCCACAAGAGAAGGGCAAAGAGCATTCGATTCTCTATAGGCCACCAGGCAAACCCTCAGTGAAACAAGAACATAAATTCAATAATTGGTAGATTCAGTGAAGGGGAAGACAAAGTTTTTAAAACATGTAAAGTTTGGCCATTTCAATTGGAACTTTCAATAGAGCAGTGTTGACTGAACAAATGCCAGTCATTCGTGTGCCTCCATCTTTATTTTTGCCAAACCCTTACAGTATTTTCTGTATTACTTAATAGATCTCTTGGTGGTGCAAATTGTTTGCACTTGACTGCTAACCTAAATGCTGGTTATTGAAGCCCAACTAGGTGCAGAAAAAAAGCCTGGCGATCTGCTTCCATAAGTATTACAGCCAGGAAAATCCTATGGAGCAGTTCTACTCTGTAAAACATAGCGTTGCCATAAGTCTGAATCAACTCAACAGCAATGGGTTGAGTTTGGTTTTTATATACTTAACATTCTTTAAATCAAAAACTTACATTTTCCATAAAATAAAATTGTTCAGTAAAGTAAAACCTTAACCATAAACAGAATACCAGCATCCTTTTCCATAAACAGAATAATAGAATATACTTAGAGAAACTCTACTTCCATTTAACTATTTTTATAGCAGGGTAGGACAAAATAAAAGTAAAGTAACTTCCCGTGCATAACAAATACAATATGCTCAATATGACCCAAAAGAGTAGAGTATAGCCATTGCTGGAAATTCATGGATATCAAGTATGACTCGATATAAGAAAGAATATTCTAGAAATAAAAGCTGTACCAATAATGGAATTAGCCATCCTGTCATTCATTTAACAAACATTTCTTGAGTGAAGACTCTTTGTTATACATAGTACTAGGTTTTGGGTTGTTGACATGTTTTCCTCTGAGCCAGTATTAAACCAATACCATAGGTTGACTTTCTGAGAATATTAATTCTTAAGAAGATACATAAAAGGCATACCATTTATGGTTTGGGGTTTTCAATAACAAGCTGGTCTTTTTAGGGTACCTTCTGTAGGCTGACCAAAATTTCATTTGGGTAACTACCTAAATTCATTTGGGTAACAACCTAAATTTCACTTGGGTAACTACCTAAATGTCCCTTGAATTAGCATTTGGGAGCACTATTTTCAGTTCCTCTACCAAACTGTACAGTACTATTGTTATGTTCCAAAGACCACAAATCACAGAACTGGTAGAATCTTGAAAGAAGTCAAGGCTAACCCTCTAATCATACAAATGAGGAAACTGAAATCTAAAGGAGAAAGTACCTTCTATACATGACATATCCGAAATGAGAGCACAGGTCCACTGAATCCAGCCCCGGAATTCTTTCTAATACTCCACAATCTGTCCCTACTATTCCACAGGTTACTGAGTGTTGACACAGAGATAGGTTAGAACTGAACTGAACAAACAGAACCACAATCATGTTAAACAAACACTATTGCCTCCTTCTGGAGACTGTCACATTTGCCATTAAGCTCAAACAAAATACATCCAGTAAGTCATGCCATTTATCATGTTAAAATATAGACTCTACTGCTGACAGATTTACTAAAATATTCCTATCTTGTAATCTAAATGACTTCAGCCTCACATGATATTACAGGGTCAGCAGCCAACACTGTAAAGACCATCATGACGTGAGAACATGGCGCCCTCTAGGGAGAACAATGTGAAAAGCCAGGTCGACTCGAAAATAAGGGGTCACAGATGACTAAGTTTAAATACCTGTCAAAATTTCATGTACCCTGTAGAAAGTTTTCACCAATAAAGAAGTGGTAGATTTTTAGCTAGTTTGTAATATTATAACAAAAACAAAACATCAATCATTGAATGAAAATATTAAAAATAGCCAAGAATAACCTCTATAAGAGTAAAACGTAGGCAGGGAAGCTGTCTGACCACTAAAATACTCTCAGCTGAATTTTTGAGCTAGTAAAATTACTTAGGAAATTTCCCTCTTGGAGATTTCAAACACAAGAGTGTAAAATATCCACTGCATCCATGTATTTGCTTCAGCCAAGTAAGAGGAGATTGATTTTACAATCATCCTTCACATAAAAGATTTGTTGACTCTGCCTCAGTGCCTTCCTGCAAATCTCATTTCACCTGGTGGCTCCTAGTGTGATGAGCTGAATGTCTGCAGAGCAGAAATATAGATAGAAGGATATGAAGGAACAAGAACCAAGCCAAACCCTAAAACTGTATTCCAAGTTTGCTTAAAAAAGTAAAACTCTCCAACAACAGATTAACTCAAACTGGCCCCTTGAAAGACCTGCTTACAAACGTTCATTTGGACTCAACAGTATGCTTGAGTTCTACCCACACTTAATGAATGATGTGGTTTAACTCCCCCAAGCTGCTGTAGTTATGATTTCAGAGACTGAGAAGGGCCTTTGTATTGCCCTCCTCCTGCTCAGCCGAGGCATTAGATTCCTTTAACAGGTGTACATTAGTTAGCTGTTGCTGAGTAACAAACCACCCCAAAACTCAGCAGCTTAACAAAAACACAGCTGTTTTTGACTTCCAAGGAGCCCATGGGGTGACTAGGGGATTCTTCTAGAACTGGCTGGGGATTCACTCATGTGTCTGCAGGAAGCTGCAGATCAGCCAGGCAGCTCTGCTGCTCTCTGGGCCTCAGCAGGAACAGCTGGGCAGACTGGGCTCATCTCCATACATGTCATTCTCCAGCAGCTAGCCCTGCATTGCCTTATGACAAAGGCGATGAGCAAGGGAGGAAGCAAAGGCACTCAAGAGCTTTTTCAACCTCTGTTTGTGTTGACTTTATTACTGTCTCACTGGCCAAAGCAGATCATAAGTCCAAGTTCAGAGTCAGGGTGAGAGGACACTGCCAAAGGGCTGGGGAGTGAAGGATAAGGACCATGAATACACCATGACAGGGGGCAGAATCTTATATTGTCCACCTAGAGAGAAAGCACATAAAGAACATACCTCGAAGGTGTCAATCACCGGTACTAGTGCCTCACATCAGTTTCTTTGGAAGAACGAGATTTGAGAAAGGGATGTGGCGCCAGGAAAGCAAAAGAAAGAGGGAGTCGGGGATGGGGAGGAAAATCAATGGTTCTCAAACTTCACTGCCCATCAGAATCACCTGGAGGGTTTGTTAAAACACAGAGTGCTGGGCCCCAGCCCCAGACCTCTGATTTAGTCAGTGACGGGTGTTGTTGTTGTGTGCCGTTAAGTCGATTCCGACCCATAGCGACCCTATAGGACAGAACAGAATGCCCCATCGGGTTTCCAAGGAACAGCTGGTGGATTCGAACTGCCAACCTTCTGGTTAGCAGCCTGAGCTCTTAACCACTTTGCCACCAGGGCACCATAGTGAAGAGTGAGACCTATTAATTTGCATTTCTAACAAGTTCCCAGGTGATGCTGAAGGTGCTAGTGAAGGACCACCTTTTGAGAACCACTGTTAAAGAAAGCCCAGGCTGGGCTCAGGAAAGAGCTTTAGCCACTTAACAGTTTGTTCTAATATCAGTTCAGCCACTTCATCTTTCAGTTGAAGTAAGACAGTTCATACAATTCTTTGAGTCATCATTTTTAAAGAATGAATTGGAGTTGGAAATCTTGATTTAACCTTGAAAAGTAGATACAGAAAAAAGAAAACAGTGTGTTAAAGGAGAGCGATTCAACGAATCCAGGATTAGAAACAGAACTTTCATAGTACTCAACCTGCAGAAATTTTCTTCTAAAGGAGCATTTAGCCTGTATTAAATGGACCAGCTAATAAGCGACATAGCACATCAAGAGCATACTAACCCCATCATTCTCACTGCTCTAACTCAAAAAAAATGTGAGTAAGAGGCCTGATAACTTCTTGACTGATGAGTCAAATATTTGGAAGGAAAACATGAAGAAACATTTCAGAACTCAGCTGCCTGACTATGAAACAAAATTGATTTATAACTCTGAAATGCTTCTAATGATAAAGCAAAAGTAGTGATACATGATAGCTCAAAGAACGTATGTGTATTGTCAAAGTTCTCTCATAGCAAATCTCACCAAATTAAGTTCAAACAAGATTCCATGCTAATGAAGATTATTACAAAGAAAAAAACAAAACAAAACCAGACTATATTGTGGCCATTGCCAAAAAGGACTGTGGCTTTACGTAGAAAAATCAGAGGTACGTTTTCCTTCCTTCCTTCTGGGAAGAAAAATTCTACTGTCATAACTTCCACATAACCAAACCTGCTAGAGTTATTCACATCAGAAGATTCCAGCTTCTAAAAGTGACTATCATTTATCAGCCAGAGATGCAAACGGTTAGAAAATCAAGGGCTTACACAGAGAGAGAAAAAGGAATAAGTGAAGGTAAACTGCTGTAAGGTTCTTATATTGTGAAGAGATATACTGATTTACTTTGTATATACTAATTGACTAATGAATATAATAAGTCAGGGTTTCCAAGGAGCAACTGGTGGATTCCAACTGCCAATCTTTTAGTTTGCAGCCAAGCCCTTAACCACTGTGCAACCAGGGCTCCAAGTCAAGAATAAATACTAAGAACTCTAGGGTATTATCCAATTCTGTAGCTACTAGCCACATGTGGCTACTGAGCACTTGAAAAGTGGCTGGTTCAAACTAAGATGCTCTCTAAGTGTAGAATATACACCAGATTTTAAATATATATTGATTACATGTTGAAATGGTTATGTCTTGGATATATCTGGTTAAACATAAACATTTAGTTATTAAAAAAAGAAAAGGAAAAAAAGAAAATCAAAAGCTTAAAGAACAAACACCAAGCTAACTTAGCTCTTAAAGGGTGTTCAATACTGAGATGGAACCCCGTGGCCAAATCAAGGCTAACAAGAGGTCGGTAGTTATGCATTCAGAACATGAATAGCTTTCCTACATAATAATAATAAAATGTTGGAAGCTTCATTGCAAATAAATCCATTAAAAATGAAATGCATTCATTTAATCCTGATCTTAAGGAGCCCTGGTGGCATGAAGGTTAAGCCCTGGGCTGCTAATCGAAAGGTTGGCAGTTCGAATACACCCAGGGGCTGAAAGAAGACAGACTGGCAATCCACTCCCATAAAGATTACAGCCTAGAAAACCCTATGGGCCAGTTCTACTTTGTCACATGATGTCACTATGATTCAAAAACTGACTTGAAGGTACCTAACAACAACCATCCTGATCTTATACAGAAAACAAAACGGTTCTAAGATTCTCTGTCCTTCAGAAAAGAAACTCAGCCAAAGTTAAGTCCAGAGCTGGGTGGGGTGGAGTTGAGTGAAAGGAAGCAGATTGCCACATCTTTCTCCCTTGGAGTGGCTGGTGGGTTTGAACCGCTGACCTTTCGGTTAGCAGCCAAGTGCTTAACCAATGGGCCACCAAGGCTCCAATAAAACCAAAAACCAAACCCACTGCCGTTGAGTCGATTCCATCTCATAGTGACCCTGTAGGACAGAGTAGAACTGCCCCATAGGGTTTCCAAGGAGCAGCTGGTGGATTTGAACTGCCGACCTTTTGGTTGGCAGCTGCACTCTTAACCACTACACCACCAGGGCTCCAACAGGAAGGGTGAAAACATCACCTCTGATTACACAACTGGGAAACGTAAGTCAAGAACACTAAGTCAACTTGCCACGGGTTGCACCTCGTGTCCTGGGCTCAAGACTCTCTTCTGGATTTCTGAACCTCTGCTCTGGACCAGACCGTAACAGACAGTAGTAAGACACGATCATTTCACACTTGCCAAGAGATAAAAGTATCCTAAATTATTTCTTGTTAAATAAGGAGGTTTCAAAACCATTGGAGGCATGCATGACAATTAGTCAGAGGGAATACATAAATCATTCAAAATACACATCTAAGTTCATTTTATTTCAGTAATAATTTCATACTAAATTCTACTGGCCTCCACTTTATTTAAAAAATAAGAGGAAGACAATTCCCAAATTATTTAATTTACTTGTACAACAACATCTGTTTTCTCAGTTCTGTACTCAGCTTTCAGAAAAATAAGTGCCAGCTGAAGTTGGCTTTTCCATCAGATAGTCAAAAAGATATTAACAATGAAATTAATATGCATAGCTCCTTAGAGTTGACAACGCACTTCCAGTTAACAAAGCAATTATCGCATTAGATGCCATAACTTGAATAATTATGAGCATTGACTGTATAACAGATACAATGCTAAACATCACTTGCTTTTTCTTAATCTTCACAAAAACTCTATACCACAAAAACAAACAAACCCGTTGCCATCAACTTGATTCCGACTCACAAAGCAGGTGCAATTGTTACTCCCATTTTTTTAGAGATGCGAAAACTGAGGCTCAGAAAGGTTTTGTTAGCTGTCTAAGGTCATACATGTCTAAGGTCATATCAAACCATTTAGAATGTATTTTTCTGGCTATCTATTTGTTGTTGTATGCCATAAAGTCGATTTGGACTCATAGTGACCCTATGTGATAAAGTAGAAATGACCTGTAGGGCTTCCTAGGCTGTTAATCTTTACCGAAGCAGGTAGACAGGTCTTTTCTCCCATGAAGCCACTGGTGGATTCAAACAGCCTACCTTTTGGTTAGCTGCCGAGTGCTTAACCACTGTGCCACCAGGGCTCCTTTGATTAGCTATAGCGGAGTCAAATCATAATTAGGTCTTAATTCATACTTTGAGTTAATTCACATTCAGGAAACTCCACAGATAATTTCCTTATTAAAATCAAGCCACACTTCCTCTTAGTGCGAATGTGTGGAGTTTTCAATACCCTAAAGAAAAACAGAAAAGGAATCATATAAATATTGGACAATAAGCATCATCAAAATTTCTTAAATGTAAAGGTCCCTGATCATTTTAAAAGCACATTCATCAGTGCTTGAATACTTAAATATGTTGCTTTGAAAGGTATGCTGAAGCTAACTGTATCCTGAAGTACTCTGTCCCTGAAATGGCTCTAGAAGAAACAGAATTAAACCCCATTCATCAATCTATGTTTCTCTTAACTGGTAAGAACACGAGCTGAAAGTTCATGATTCCAATACGAATTGAATGATGTAGGTCTGATCCAAAGTGAAGTGGAGAATTGAGATTATTCAAGCTAGAAATAGCCCATTCAGTACTTACTGTGCTTGGTTTGTGGCAACCTAACCTATCTGTGCCTTGGTGTTACATACTTAAGAGAATAAGCATCAGTGATGACATCCTACACGTTAATGCGGTTGTTGAAAGAGGAATTCAGAATCGCCTCTGGTTCTCATCAATTCAACCACCAGCTCTCCAAGACCATCGCCATGGCATAGAACTGAGGTAGAAAATTCAGCAGAGGATGAAGGGCTGTGTGTGTGTGAGAGAGAGAGAGAGAAAGAACGTGAGAGAGAGAAAAAAGAGAAAGGAAAATAGAAGGCAGTAGTAAGTGAGGAAAAGCACATAAGTAGCTTAAGAAATACCAAGCTTTCCAAGCATTTATGAGGATCCCTGGTGGCCCAGTGGTTAAGCAGCTTAGCTGCTAACAGAAACATTGACAGTTCAAACCCACCAGCCACTCTGAGGGAAATGTGGCAGTCTGCTTTTTTAAAGATTGCAGCCTTGGAAACCCTATGGGGCAGTTCTACTCTGTCCTATAGTGTTGCTATGAATCAAAATTGACTCAATAGCTGTGGCTAAGCATTTACAAGCCTTTTCTTTTTCTTTTTCTCCTTTTCTGTGAACTTTAGAAAGCTGCCACTTAGGATGAAGCCACAATTTAAAAACCTTCGGGAAAGACCTCTGTCTAGTTCCTCTTATGAGCTCATTGTGCAAATCTCTTTTTGGCGGACTCATCATCCCTGCTGGCTGAAGTCTCTTCCTCCAGTGCTCATCTGCTGATTGTGCAAACCCAGGAGGTGACATGCTCCCAGTGATGGATGATGGAGCAATGCCCAGTGAAAGAACCACATTGACCCCTTCCGGAGAGCTTGGCTCAGCTCAGCCAGGAGACTACACGGCATGACAGGATGTCCTGCTGGAGTTTCATCAAACTGCACGGAAATTAAACACAGCTTGACATTGAGAAATGAGCGCCCAATCCCCCTGCCCAGGACACCTTGCTTCCCAACATAAAAAGTCTTCTTTTAGTGAGGCTATCCTGTTGTAATTGTTGTTGTTGTGTGCTGCCAAGTCGATTTTCTACTCACAGTGACCCTGTATGACAGAGTAAAATATAATAATAAAAAATAATCTTTATAGGAAGGAGCCCTGCTGGCACAACGGTTAAGCACTCTGCTGCTAAATGGAAGCTCAACGGTTCGAATTCACCAGACGCTCCATGGAAGAAAGATGTGGCTGTCTGCTTCTATAAAGGTTACCGTTTTGGAAACCCTATGGGGCAGTTCTACTCTGTCTGACAGTGTGGCTACGACTCGGTATTGACTCAACGGCAATGGGTTTGATTTTTTAGTTAATCTTTACAGGAGTGTGTAATCCCTGGGTGGTGCTAACAGTTAACGAGCTCAGCTGCTAGCCGAAAGGCTGAGGGTTCAACTCCACCCACAGGCACTTTGGAAGAAACACCCAGCGATCAACTTCTGAAAAATCAGCCATTCAAAAGACCCTACGGGGCACAGTTTTGCTCTGACACACTTGGGGTCCCCATGAGTCAGAATCAACTCAATAGCAATTAGAAAAAAATATCTTGAGCAAGTTACTTAACCATTCTCTACCCATTTCTCTTGTTGGGTCAGATGGAGCTGCCTGCTCCATTCCTGCTGGTGTCCTTTCACATATTATTCCTCAAAGGTCTTTCTCCCATGGAGCCGTTGGGTGGGTTCCAATTTTCTATTAGCAGCTCAGCGCTTCACTTTAGCACCACCAGGGTTCCTTGCTTGTTTGTAATAGAAGTCTTTTTGTTTGTTTTTAAAAAAACGTACTACATGACAACATAGAAATAAAACATTTTTCCTTTTATTTTTCCCACAGTACATGGAAGGTAGTCAAATATATATTTCATCATTCTCACAAGAATGCAGCTTATACTTTTCAAGAAGTCTTTTTCAGGTTTTTTTATTATTTCCATGTAATCAATCAGGAGGAAACTCATCATTTGATGGCTGATTTAATTGGCTGCTTTTCTTTGCGCTCGTTTTCCTCGCGTACTCTGGAATTTTAATTTGTAGACTAGTCTTGAGTGACAGTAGGCTCCACCCCACTCCCCACCGCTGGCCTGGTGGCCTTATCACAGGGTGACTGGAGATGTCTCAGCCATGGCAGACAGGCTACATTGTATCAATGGAGCTCTCAGGAGTGGAAAAGGATGGCAGATTTTTTCAGGCTTTTTCAAGGGCAGTGGAATCCCATTCTAATTCCTGGTTTCAAGTTTAGTGCTTGGTTTCAGGCACCCACCTTCAATGAGGTACATTTAGTGCCATTATTCCAGATCTATCATCTATTCCTTCATTTCAGTTCCACTTACTGCTTTGTATTTCTGTTCCATTTCTAGTACATGAAGATATTTGTCCTGATTGTGGACGTCAGAGTCCTTTCCAATTTTCTTTTAATGAGTTTATTTATCATTACTTTACAATTGGTGGGGACAGGAGAGGTGGAGGAGCCTGAAAATGTCAATTTCTAAGATCATTTTAGCTAGAAATTTCTCTCAAACTCTAAGCTTCAGTTTCCCCATCACAGAGTTTGTGCAAGAATTAACTGAGATAATGTACTATTAATCTATGTGATCCAGCCTGTTATTCCTCCTTCATTGACAGCCAGACGGCTTTAACAGGTCTGGGTAACATGTTTATCACTTGCATATAATTAGCTTTTTAAATGTCTGATTATGCCCTTTTCTATATCAAATATGCAAGTAAACATGAAAAAATAATTGGTTTAGGTGTTCATTTTTTTCATTTTCATTTGGACTTTTACATCATATAAAAAAAGCTTCTTAAATGTTATGCTCAAAAGCGTATGTTTCAAATTTATTAGTTTGTATTTGTTTAAAAGCTTATGACTAAAAAGGAGAAACTGTGATGATTTAATATGATAAGAAGGCAGATATCTTATGTAAAGATCTAGGATGTGCTATTATCTAAACATGCATTCTCTCCGAAACAGTGAATTCTTATGTTTTTTTTTTTTTTAATCTCTCCAAAGCTCAAGTCCAAATGAGGCTGACAAATTTAACCCAAGAAAAAACTTCCGAAAATTTTCAAAATCAAATCCATTATCCAAGAATTTCATTTTTAGGAAATGGCCAGAGTGGACGGTTGATCATTTGGTCCAGCTTTGGGTCTCCAACGTGCATTTCTGAACATTGTACCATTAGGAATAAGCTAGAGAGACCAGTCTGGGGCAGAATTCACCATTCAACTTTAATTTCTCTTCACTGCTCATGCAAGGGATTAAATGTTTTATGGAGAGAAAGAGAAATATGAAACGGCATTTTGGCAGAGAGAAAGAGGGGGGCGGGAAGTAGAAGAGAGAGAGACTGAGCAGTTCAACATGGTACTTATTTGGATAAGACATCTAAGATAATTATTTAGCATAACTACTTCTCTAGCCTGTCCATTAACTTTCAGATTTCTAAACTGAGTCTCTCAGTAATTTTTTTTTAATTAATTTATTTTTTTATTGTACGTCAGGTGAAGGCTTACAGAACAAATAGTTTCTCATGAAACAGAAGTACACATGTTGTTTTATAACATTGGTTAACAACCCCACAACATATCAACCCTCTAACTTCTCAACCTCTTTTTTTGTTGGTGAAAATACACATAGCCAAAGATACACCATTTCAAAAATTTCTACATGCACAGT
>NW_004444083.1:4988980-5025409 GCF_000243295.1 Trichechus manatus latirostris | reverse complement strand
CAACTGGCAGGGTCAGTCACTCAGATATGGTACGGCAGGGCAGGTCTAGCTGAAGAGGAGTTACTCGGATGGGTTGTTTGTGGCACTTACTACAGCCACCAGAGCTGGTCGGTAATCAATGCAGGGCAGGTTCCAGGAGGCTGTGCCTGTGCTGCTTGGTGGTGTGATGTCAAGCACACGGCATAGGTAGGCAGTATGCAGCGGGGAGATTGTTATGTGTGGAGCTAAGATGGATGTGGGTGAGAGGAGAGAGGAACAGGAGCCAAGAACATACAAACAAACAAAAAAGAATGCTAGGGGAGCTTGCCGTTGGAGTGGAGAGATGAGGGACTATGAAATGGAGAAAAACAGAAAGGGGAGGCGGAAGAAAAGAAAAGAATGGATAAATAAGAATCAGAAAGGTTAAAGAACCACAAAGTTCCCAGGGATCCCACCGGTGCAGCTATGAGGTCTGGGGAAGTCGCTCTCAGGTGTTGCAGTACAGCCTGGCTAGAAGGCATAGAGGTATACGCCAGGTATTCAGGGAACAGAAAGAGAAGAAAGATATAGAGAGACAAGAAACTGAGCAATGAAGAAAGACAAAAAGGGAAAAAGAGGAAAAAGAAAGCAAAACAAATTAAAAAAACAAAAAAAAAAACAAGAAAGGCCCCCAAAGAAACAGAAAAGGAAAAAAAAAACCAACGTAAAAAGAAATGCCCTCAGGGATCCCTCTGCACTTCTGTGGAAGCCGAAGGGGCGTCTCCCTGCCACGCTGCTCAGCCTGGCCATAAAGGGCTCCCAACTCAAGAAAAGGAAAAGAAAACAAACAAACAATTCAAAACAAACAAACAAACAAAAGCCCCGGGATCCCACCAGCGTGGCAGCCCAAACCGGGAAGCAGCTCCACACTCGAACGAAGCTCCGCAGCCCCTCAGGAAGAAGCAAAGATGGCGCACGGAGCCAGGTACTTGAGCGAAGGGAGGGGGAAGTGGTGAGAGGCAAGTAAGAAGTCAAAAGAAACAGAAAAAAAAAAAGCAACACTAGCAGCCAACAAATGGCACTCAAGAGAGCCAGCTAGTGCGGGCTGGTGTTTCTGGACAAGAGACTGTGTCCATGGGAAGCAGAGGGGGCCGAGTGTGGGTGAAGAAGGGTAGAGAGTGGGAAAGCATATATCACAAATTACCGGAGCTCTGCAGCCCCTCAGGAAGAAGCAAAGATGGCGCATGGAGCGCGGTACTTGAGCTAAAAGAGGGGGAGGTGGGGAGAGGCAAGGAAGAAATAAAAAGAAGCGGGAAAAAAAGCAACACCAGCAGCCAACAAATGGTACTCAGACAGCCACCCGTTCGGGTGTGTGGAATCCAAGCAGCCGCTGTTTCCCGGTTAAGAGACTGTGACCGTGGGAAGCAGAGGAGGCGGAGTCGGGGTGAAGAAGGGTGGGGGGTGGGAAAGCATATATCACTAATTACCGGTTGTTTTGTCTCTCGCTGGAAGCTCCGTGAGGCTGCTTTCTCGTACCCTGTTTGCTGGTCTCCGATAGGAGTCCAAGGTGGCAGATCCGCACTGCCTTAGCTGGTAGGGGACCTCTGCATGAATCTCTCCTCACTCTCCGTTCTCTGTCAGTTTTCTCACTTGATTTGGTGCTTGGCTGGGTTCTTTATCTTTTCATTTGATGTTTTAGGGTTTCAGGATTGTTGTATTCTCTGTTCAGCTTAGTTTTTCAGATCTTTGCCGTGGAGGGATGGCGTGGTGCTTCTGCCTAGAGCACCATTTTTCCAGAACTCCTCAGTAATTTTTTAATGCTTTGCAAAAAAATAAGTAGATGGCACTGTCTAGTCAAAGATGTCCATAACTGGAGATATGCCTACACTAACAAAGGAAAAACATAAGAAATGCTGGGCTTGTTGACTATTTTTAAGCTGGCTCCCCTTTTAGATGCCCACTAACAAAGTTAGGTTAATCACTGATGAAATCACCTAGAAAATTCAATCAAACAAAAGCTTGTGTTGACTGAGTTATCCAAGTAATCCTGATTTGGACTATAATTCTATTTATAATTGCATCTGTTCCTCGTTACCCTTGCCAACAGAGAACCGAGGCCACAGTCTGGTTGCCAACCCCATTCCCTGTCAGTTACTCTAGTGGAATAACAGAAATTCACAGTAATGGCGGGAGTGGCCCCTAGGAAAGAGATGTCCTCCGCACACTTCCTGCTTGACTGGATTTTCAATAACAAAGCTTGGGCTTTCAGGAGTATTACACCTACATGACAATTGGTTTTCCAATTTCAGTATGCATGTATTTCAAAAGAAAAGTACATCCCATCAGGAAACATTTTTTCATAATCTTTATTTTCCAAAAGGTAGTTAATCTACCTGGTGGCAAAATGGTTAGGCATCCGGCTGCTAACTGAAAGGCTGGCAGTTCGAACCCATGGGAGAAAGACCTGGCAATCTGCTTTCATAAAGATTAGACCCTAGGAAACCCTACAGGCAGTTCTACTCTGTCACATGGGGTCACCATGAGTCAAAAATCAACTTGACAGCATCTAACAATAGCATTTTATTCTGCATAGCACATCAATCATGGGGACTAACAGCGCAGTGGTTTGAGAGCTCAGCTACTAACCAAAAGGTCGGCAGTTCGAATCCACCAGCTGCTCCTTGGAAACCCTATGGGGCAGTTCTATTCTGTCCTATAGGGTCGCTATGAGTCAGAATCAACTCAGTGAAAACTGGTTTGGTTTTGGGTTTTGGTTTCTTCACAGCTGGAAGGGAAGAACACTGATCTAGAGGTTGATGTGGAGTGAGCTGCCGTTCCTTGCAGGACGGAATTAGAGGGTTAATTGAAATCAGCAATGTACAGCCCATCTTAATGATCACTCTCTCCCCAGTACAGAACATTCAGTTGATTTCCCAGAAGGGTAACAAATTGCCACAGAAGTTGGGGGAGTTCTAGGTCTTTCCAATCTGTCATGTCAACGTATATAAAGCTCTGTTACCCACTAGCAACAATCTATTTTTGAATGACTCTACATTTTCTAAGCCTTTCCTTTTGAATTGTTCAGAAAATTTTAGTGATTATGTAAGAGAGTAAACAGCCTCAGTGGGTTGGGCCTCAGAGGAGACCAATCACCTAAAGTCATTTAGGTTCTTTACATGCACAGCCCTCCAAATTTCAGGACCCCTGACATTCTGTGTGGGGTTATGAATGAGTAAAGGCCGCCACCCTGACCACATGATGTGGCTGTTTCCTGAACTAATATGGAGAAATGCCACACTCCTGGACTAACACAGGCTCTGGGGTTTCCAAAATCTGAGCCCGACTCTGATGGCTAACTAAAAAGAGGACAATTGTGAATATGGGGTAGGCAACTTCAAAGCTGTGGAGTGTGTGGTTTCATTTCTTCCCCCTGGCTATGCTACAAATCCTCAAGCCAACCCCACTCCAGTGTGCCACGTTCCTGCCTGGTTTTTGTCTTTCTACCCACTTTGAATACTGCTGGCATCTAATCCCTCTTGGCTTCCATGTGGATCCAGCTGTTCAATGCCTACTGTACTGTGTCAAACACTGTGGCCAGTTCCACATTTCTCTTACACCAAGTCTTCCATTTGGAAGCAGAGGGTTTATTCCTTCAACACTAGAAGCTCTTTCATGAACACAGCCTCCACTTCTGCCTTTAGTATCAGGCTGGAATGTAAGGATGAACAAAAGACTGACAGTTTTCAATACTTAATTCTCAATCTGCAAAAAAAAAGTCTACTGATTTCACGATTACTAAGCTAAGGGCAGCAGCCAGGATTTCTGAGTATAAATTGGGCCAGTTCCCATGTTTTCTATCAAGCTATGTGACCAACTGACAAAGCGGAACCAACACACTGAATCCCTTACTACATGAGTGTAAAATACAAGCATATTTGCAGTTCATATGTTGTTCTTGTGCATAATTCTTTACAAATCTATCTCATAGCCAGAGATACAGACTCAACATATATATAACTATTTGTCTGGGTAGACAGACCACTTACCTCTAGGGCTTTTTATAATTTGAAACTGCCAACAGTCTAATGCTATTATTCTTTCCCATTCTAGAAGACTCACATTAACCATGATTTGTAAGTGAATAGTCCTGAAATCGATACTGAAGTACATAACATTTTTAAAAGGGGAGTCATAACAATTGTAACTATATGTACTTGACATTTTCTTGGGAATAATGCACACATTTAGTTCATCTGTTGTCAATATAGTCTGTAAAGCAGAACAGATGAGTCACAGCAAAGGCCAAGATAAAAAATTGTGAACACATTGGTGAAGCAGAAGAGAAATAATGACTTAACCATGAAGCAAAGAATCTGTTTTCTGGCAAACAAAGTAACCCAGCAACATGTAATATTTTAAAAACAACTTTCCCCTCTATTCTGTTTATGATTATTTTTCTCTAAAAATCATTCTTTATTACATCATTTGGGCGAGCAACAATGAAATTGATGGCTGTGGTGGATTCTGGGGGTTTCTCTCCTCTGAGGAGAGGTAGCTATTTTAAAATTCTAAAAGGCAATTTGTCAAAAGTCAGTCACGACCTGTTGCAACTTTCCAAATATGTGTTGCAAGTGGCTCAATGTAAGATGGATGAAACAACCCTTGCCATCATTTAGAACAATCTCCGTGTTCAGAAATCTAACTTCTTACACACACTGGAGTATTTCCTCCCAGAAAGGAAAATGGAATTGGTTTAGATTCCCAAGAATCTATACAACTCTTGCGCTTGTGTGCAGCAACTTGATAAATGTGAAGAAATGCGTGTGGGACATAGAATATCGTTTATATGTTAAGAACATCTGCAAAGATATACCGAATTGGCATTTGGCCTTAGGAACTGGACTATGGAGGAGAGTTGGGCAACAATCAAGGGCATTTGTGATGGGTGTGGAGAGAGCTGCAGACCTTTCTTGTGCAAAACCACCAGCGGGGACAGGGACCATAACTGTCTCGTTCAACAGTATATCTTCAAGGTTTATCACAGAGCCTGGCTAGTCACAGACAGTTGGTTAAATTAAAAAACAAAAAACACAGTTGCTGTGGAGTCAGTTCTGCCTTTTGGTGACTCCATGTGTGTCAGAATAGAACTGTGCTCCATAGGGTTTTCAGCAGAAGTAGATCACCAGACCTTTCTTCCTAGGTGCCTCTGGGTGGACTCTAACCTCTAACCTTTCCATTAGCAGCCAAGTGTGTTAACTATTCGCACCACCCAGGAAGAAATCAGTTCATAAACCTTTCATTTGCAATAAAGTTAAGCAGGTGCTTCTGGTTTCTCACCCTCATCTGTACTTCCACGGACCCCAAGCCATCTATTTATGATTGATTATTCTCGCCCTTTGAAGCTGCTCTTACTGTTTATTTTAAACTGATTTTATCTGTTAAAAACATGTCCCTAAGAAAGTGGAAGAAATGTGAGGGAAAGAGAAGCTTAGGGAAGGATCTGTCCCCTCCAGGGCTGGAGCTTTGTTCTATTTTTTGGGGGAGGCTTGCACATGGAGTCCTTGCAGCAGGCTCCTGTAACAATCACACCACACGTACCAGCAGTTTTCAGCTACTGAATTTGCAATTTGCAGTCTGAGCTTTGTGTTAATTTGCAATTTAACTTCTCAGTTTAGGAGAGGATGGAAGAGTCATTAGGGTTTTTGCTGTTGCTTTGTTTATTTCGCCCCAGCTCTTCTCTAAGATATGCAAATTGGAGCATCAGTATTCTTCAGTATTTTTAAGAGATCATACAGTCATGCCAGCGTAATGAAGCTGACATAATTCCTTGGGAACGTTTGAATCAGTTTTAAAAATGCAAACACGGGACCCAAGCATTAAATGATTTCAACCGTTCTACAAAACTATAAACAAATACAATGGACTGTTGTACAATTGTTTTTCTATTTATTAAGTGACATGAGAACAAAGAATCACGTAGGATTCCATACCCGATAACATTATACTGCGTTTTTCCTAATTATGTATTTTCCCATTATGCCCTCAAATGCATCACGTTCCAATGTGTGTGCATACACATACAAAAATACACAATCTTTTACAATGCAGTGGCTAAGATTGCAGATCCTGGAGTTTGAATCTTAGTTCTATCATCTATAATTGTGTAACCCCTGGGCAGTGCTAATGGTTAACGCGCGCAGCTGTTAACCAAAAGGTTGAAAGTTCGAGTCCACCCAGAGGTGCCTTGGAAGAAAGGCCCAGCAATCTCCTTCTGAAAAATCAGGCATTGAAAACTCTATGGAGCACAGTTCTGCTCTGACACACCTGAGGTCCCCTTGAGTCAGAATTGACTCAAAGGCAACTGGAAAAAAATATCATCTTGAGCCAGTTACTTAACCATTATATATCCATTTCTCTTGCTAGGTCAGACTGAGCTGCCTGCACCACCCTGCTGGTGCCCTTTCAACTATTATTCCTTGACAGTTTAGTGGTGCCAGCCAGGCTCATACAATTGGGTTCCCCAAACCAGCTCCAAGTCACCATCCCCATCACTGGTGCCCCTGTGACAGTATAAATGAGTCTTTCTGCTACATCAGACTAACTCCCACAACCAGCCATTTTCATACAAGTGTAGAATTTAACTCTTAACCTAAAGTCAGAAAGAATTTAAAATAATATAAAAACTAATATAAAAACTGCATATTACCACCAGAAACTGTTTCAGGAAAAATTCTGAGACTTTCAAATTACCACCTGCTTTTCAGGCTGAATGTTCAATACAACTCAAATGGAATGATCTCGATGATATTTATACTGTATAATTCAGTTTCATTTAAATAAAATACTTAGAGCTAGGAAACTCTGTGGCCCAAAATAGCCCTTTTTTCCCCTAGATTCAGGCAAAAGTTCGAATACTTGGAATTTTCTTAAGTGAGGGCACCTTGCTTGCATTGATTGCCGTGAATCTCATAATGAGAATTTTACATGGGATACTTATGTCGTGAGAAATGAAGCGCATAAACTTGGTGATGGAAGAACGCTGTTCCTAATCACCCACGTGAGGATTCTGAGAAAATGTTAACAAAACTTCCAAATGCAACTAATGAATTCCTTGAATTTCCTTCTGCAAAACAACACGTAATAATTATCTAACGATTCATTTCTGACATACTCACCAGTATGAACACAAAGCTCTTAAGTACATGCAGAATCAACAGTGTGAAACGGACACCTGAATGGTCAATAAACATTAAAATAAAAAATTCTATTTTGTTTGCAAACAGGACAATGCAAATGAAAATAGCAATGTGATACCATCTTACAGACACCAAACTGGCAACAATCAAAAAGTCTGACAACAAATGTATTGTCAGGGAAGTGACAGGAAGAAACTCTTTTACATGGCTTGTTGGAGTGGAAAGCAGTATGGACTTTTTGGAACATGACCTGTGAGTATTTATAAAGATGAAGAATAACATACCCTAGGGAAGTCCCTGCACTTGTTCACCTAGAAATTTATAAGACAGTGCCCATTGAAGCATTGTTTGTAATAGCAAAACACAAAAACAAAATAAAATGGAAAAGACCTAAATGTCCCTCCACTGTTTCAGGAAAGTACCAGCACTGGATGCTAAAATTAGTGACAAAAGTATAAGGAGAGATAAGGAAGTGTCACAGGATCTTCCCAGAAGAAGCTACTTATTGATTACCAAGGAGAACTTTACAGAGGATAAACCTGGCGGACACCATCATAACTAAGTGACCAGTAATGGGACATACAGGGCAGTGACTGTTCAGTGGGAGAATTCTCACCTTGTATACGAGAGACCCAGGCAGATTCCAGACCAATGCACCTCATAATCAGCCACCACCGGTCTCTCAGTGGAGGGCTGTGTGTTACTATAATGCTGAGCAGGTTTCAGAGCCTCCAGACTAAGACAGATTAGGAAGAAGCCTTGGTGAATCTACTTCCGAAAATCAGTCAATCAAAACCCTATGGATCACAATGGTCCAGTACCAGGGAGTGTTCTGTTCCACTGTGCATGGGGTCACCATGAGTTGGGGCCCAACTCGATAACAAATGACAACAGTGGGACAAACTGGCATCATGTGCCTCCTGATATGATGCAGTACGGATACAACATCACTTCTGTGATATACCTGCCAAGACAGCCTAGCCTGAATCTAATCATGAGATACATTTGTCTAGAACCAAATTGAGAGCCATTCTATAAGGCAACTGACCTGTACCCTTCAAAATGTGGAGGTGAAGAAAGACTGAGAAACTCTTCTAGACTGAAGGAGACATGGTATCTAAACACAAGGCAACCCTGGATTTTGGACCAGAAAAAGAAAACTGGTGGTTCCACTGGAAAAATCTTAATAAAAAATGAATCAAATAATATTGTATCAATGTTAACTTTTTTCATTTTGATAATTATGTTATAGTTATGTAAGAGAATGCCATCATTTTTAGAAAACATATGAATTACTTGGAGGTAAGGGGCACCATGTGTGCAATTTATTCTCAAATGTTTCTGAAAAAATTCTGTTTCTGTGTGTGAGTGTCTGTGCATGTCTATGCACACGTGTATTCAGAGAAACAGAAGATAATTAATTTTAACTGTGGTGGTAAAATGATTTTTGAGGAATCTGAAGAAAGAGTACATGATAATTCTTTTAACTCACTTTTACAACTTTTTTTTAAAACAAATCTGAATGTTTTTCAAAATGAAAAAGTAAAAAGAAATCCAAGAGAATGACGAGCCCAAAATTTCGATTTGTGGTTACGTTTAGGGAAGGGAGACCCTAGGTTTTGCAAACCATTGACATACTTGGCTGCTAACCAAAGGGTTGACGATTCAAGTCCAACCACAGGTGCCTCAGGAGAAAGGCCTGGTGATCTACTTCCAAAAAATCCACCACTGATAACCCTATGAAGCACAGTTCTACTATGACACATGGGGCCGTCATGAGTTGGAGTCAACTTAATGGCAACTGGGAAAAACAAATCATCTTGAGCAAGTTACTTAACTATGCTACACTCACTTCTCTTCTGGGGTCAGACTGAGCTGCCTGCTCCACGCCTGCTGGTGCCTTTCAACCGGTACTGGTATAGGGAATGGAGGAGAAGGGGATGGGGAGCAGCCAGCTCAGGTCAGCAAAGGTACTAGTCATGTGTATTTCATTAGCTGGGAGATAGTTCAAAATTAATAGTTTTATTTTATTATTTCAGCCATAAATATGTTTTATATACTCTTGTATGTATATATTTCATAACTTAAAAATAGAAAACAAACTAACAGATATTTGTCAAGGAGGTAAGGTATCAGCGCAAAAGTCAAGCTTACTAGGGTTTGATCCGTTCTCGGGGATCAGAGAAGGATTTCTTGAGGAAATGACAAGCAAGAAGATATCTCAGTATGAATGGTGAGAGGAACATCCTGGGCAGAGGAAAGATCAAACTCAAAAGCCTATGGCATAAAGGTGCATGTTGCATCCCAGGTACTCAAAGATGGCCACTGGGGCATTGACCCAGCCAGCCAAGGAAAGCTGAGGCTAGGAACTATGAGATCAAAAATTCCCAGGGCTAGTACTGGAACAATTTATTATGTCTCCACATTCATCCTAGAGAATTAAAAAGTTAAAAATATATAATGTATAATTTATTATAACTCACTGTGACCAGACAAAATATTTAGAAATGATTGAAATGTTCAAGAACTAAAAATTCCAATGAGAAATGATAGGGCATGCATTTCAAAAAAAAGGAAAGAATCACGGGCCTAGAATGCAATTTTTTCTCATATTCTCATCGTTTCACTGAAGGGCAATAATTAAAATGGGTCCTTTGAAAAAGATTCTGAACCGTTTCATTTTTTCAAAGACATTGGACCCGAATGCCTGGGCTATTGTTTCCAAAGCTAGGCAATGTTTAAAGCATCCAATTTAAAAAGAAAAACTGTGTTGTTCCTCTACCACTATGTTATTTGCAATGCATTTCCACCTTCAAAAATGACAAGGAGTGCTTAGATTATTTAAAGGAACTATAAATATGCATCTACATCCATCCATCCGAGAATCATTTATTAAGCTATAATACAACTCTGTGTATGTCTTATGCAGTGATACAATAAGCAAATAATTACAGTAAGAATTAATTAGCATGTTCAAGAAGTACTCTAGAAACACAGAAGAGGTATGGACGAAGTCTGCCTATGGACTCAGGGAAAGGTAACAAGTGAGGCCAAAATCAAGTTGGATCTTGAAAGGCAAGTGGAAGCTGAACAAGAAGAGATATAAAGCAGGGTATTCTAGGCGATTGGTGGCATAAAAGTGCATGGCACATTTGGGAAATGACCAGAAGCTTGAGTGGCTATGGTGTGGAAAGAGTTGAGCAAAGAGCTTAGTAGAAAGTGAGGAAGGGAAATTAGGTTCTAACCAGCTGATATCTAATCCTTTGGGGGCAGTAATCAAAAGCCATTAACAGCATTTAGGTAGAGAAGTATCACAATCAGAGCTGTGTGCTCACAAGATAATGTAGGCAAAATTGTAGAGGGTGAGTTATTGTGTGGGGAGAACAGAGACAGGAAATTCTACTAGTCAGAAGGTTAGAGGGGAACCACAAGGATATTGCAAAGGGCAGTCTGGGTAAGAAATTTTGACTAACTTACCCAGATCACTAAAATCAAGGAGACATTTGAAACACTAAGGAGGAAGAATTGCCAGCACTTGGACCATGAGCCAATTTGAGGTGGCAGGGAGTGGAAAAAATTAAGCATGGTTTCAGTTTGAGATTAACTGGATCAACTGAGATACAAAACTCAAGGAAAAAAGAAAAAACAGATTTATACGGCAAGAAAACCAGTTAAATATGGATCTTGTTGAGTCTGAAGTAACCGAGGGATTTCAAGATAGAGACATCAGTGGGCATTTAGATACACAGCTTGGAGTGGTGATAAAGTTGGAAGTGTTGGTGCAGATGTAAGAGTTGATTGTGTGAGAGGATGGATCATGTAGGGAGAATTTGGAGGACAGAGAGAAGAGTGTCTAAGGCTAGATATCTGGTGAACCCATCAATAAGAGGTCCATTTTCCCTCAATGTATTCTATAAACTGAAAATATATTGAGGAATATTTGAACTACTCTTCTAAGACCAAAAATATACAGAATTTCTGCTTATTTATGACACAAAGATGCCATTTTCAATAAAAGTGCCTACGTCAAAAGGTTTATCTTATCTTGCTTAGTAATTGTCATTAAGCCATGTATACAAATGATAGACAGCTTGTCCAACCGTGGTACACAGAATGATTGGTCATGCCCACCAGGTTCCTCAGTATACATCTTAAGACAGAGAAGATAGTTCAGTGTCTGGTTGGTCTGAGATCTACCACAGATCAAAGCTACTCTGACATAAACAAAATGATGAGCCTAGTCAGAGGCAAGTCCCTACACAGAACCCAGGCAGAATTCAGCATCCCCTAAACACTCAGAGTGAGTCCCAGCACAAATTCAGTTTTGGTGAGAGTCTATTGTCTAATGAGTCAGAGTGATATTCATTTCAAGAGTATCCCAGGCAATTGGCCAAAGAGGTGGGCAATACTCTCTTTGGCCAAGATGAGAACAATGACAATGAACATGAATGAAGCTTACAAAAACTCTTAAATAAGTTATCAATTGATCCTCATGACCATTTTGCGTCTACTCATTTTAGAAGTAAAAAGCCAAGGTTTATTGACTTAACCAAGGACAAACAACTAGAAAGGATGAGATTTTGGATTGACTCGACGACAACGGGTTTTGTTTTTTTTGTTTTTTTTTTCCCCCTTGTCCTAGAAAAGACTCTTGGTACAAAAGTTTCCTCCACTTTGTACAAGGGTTAGAAACCAGTGCTGAGAAAGGATTTACACTTTTAAAATAATCCTTCTGAGAGCATTTGTGTTTGTTGTTAGGTGCCAGTGAGTCAGTTCTGACTCATAGTCACCCTATGTACAACAGAACAACGTAACCCTGCCCAGTCCTGCACCATCCTCACAATATTTGCTGTATTAGCCCATTGTGGTAACTACTTTGTCAGTCCATCTCCTTGACAGTCTTCCTCTTTTTCACTGACCCTTTACTTTACCAAGCATGATATCCTTCTCCAGGGAGTGGGCCCTCTTGGTAACATGTCTAAAGTATGTGAGACTAAGTCTCATGATCATCACTTCTAAGGAACATTTTGGCTGTACTTCTTCCAAGATAGATTTATTCATTCTTCTGGCAGCGCATGACATATTCAATATTCTTTGCCAACACCATAATTCAAAGGCATCAATTCTTCTTTGTTCTTCCTTATTCATTGTCCAGCTTTTGCATGCATAAGAGGCTATTTAAAATACCATGGCTTGGTGCACCTTAGTCTTCAAGGAGATATCTTCCCTTTCCAACACTTTAAAGAGGTCTTTTGCAGTAGATTTGCTCAATGCAATGCATCATTTGATGTCTTGACTGCTGCTTCCATGGGTGTTGATTGTGGATCCAGGTAAAATGAAATCCTTGACAACTTCAATATTTCTCCATTTATCATGATGCGGCGTATTGGTCCAGTTGTGAGGATTTTTGTTTCATGTATGTTAAGTTGTAATCCATACTGAAGGCTGTGTGGTCTTTGATCGTCATCGGTAAGTGCTTCAAGTCCTCTTCACTTTCAGCAAGCAGGGTTGTGTCATCTGAATACTGAAAGTTGTTAACGAGTCTTCCTCCAATCCTGATGCCCCATTCTTCTTCATATAGTCCAGTTTCTTGGATTATTTGCTCAGTATACATATTGAATAAGTATGGTGAAAGGATACAATCCTGACATACACTTTTCCTGATTCCATGAAATTCGGAATTATCCCCTTGTTCTGTTTGAACAATTGCCTCTTGGTCTAGGTACAGGTTCTGCATGAGTACAATTAAGTGTTCTGGAATTTCCATTGTTTGAAATGTTATCCATAATTTGTTATGATCCGCACAGTTGAACGCCTTTGCATAGTCAATAAAACACAGGTAAACATCTTTCTGGTATTCTCTGCTTTCAGCCAGGATCCATCTCACATCAACAATGTTATCCCTCATTCCATGTCCTCTTCTGAATCCAGCTGGAATTTTTGGCAGTTCCCTGTTGATGTACTGTTGCAACTGTTTTTGAATTATCTTCAACAAAATTTCACTTGTGTGTGATAATAATGGTATTGTTCGATAATTTCTGCATTCTGTTGGATATCCTTCATTTGGAATGGGCACAAATATGGATCTCTTCCAGTCAGTTCACCAGGTAGCTGTCTTCCAAATTTCTTGGCATAGACAAATGAGCGCTTCCAGCATTGCATCAATTTGTTGAAACATTTCAATTGGTATTCCATCAATTCCTGGAGCCTTGTTTTTCGCCAATGCCTTCAGTGCAACTTGGACTTCATCCTTCAGTACCACTGGTTCTTGATCATATGCTACCTCCTGAAATGGCTGAACCTCCTGAAATGGTTGAACCTCCTGAAATGGTTGGTACCATGACTCCGTGTATTCCTTCCATCTTCTTTCGATGTTTCCTGAGTCGGTCAATATTTTGCCCATATAATCCTTCAATATTGCAACCTTAGGCTTGAATTTTTTCTTCAGTTCTCTCAGCTTGAAAAAAGCAGAGTGTGCTCTTCCCTTTTGGTTTTATAACTCCAGGTCTCTGCACATTTCATTATAATACTTTACTTTGTCTTTTCCAGCTGTCCTTTGAAATCTTCTGTTCAGCTATTTTACTTCATCATTTCTTCTTTTTTTTTTAGCTACTCTACAATCAATAGCAAGTTTCAAAGTCTCTTCTGACATCCATTTGGGTCTTTTTTCTTTTTTTTCTTTTCTGTCTTTTTAATGACATTTTGCTTTCCTCATGCATGACATTCTTGATGGCATCTCACCACTCCACAACTTGTCTGGCCTTTGGTCATTAGCGTTCAATACACCAAATCCATTCTTCAGATGGTCTCTAAATTCAGGTGGGATATACTCAAGGCTGTACTTTGGCTCCCGTGGACTTGTTTTAACTTTCTTCAGCTTCAACTTGCATATGAAAAACTGATGATCTACTCCCCACTCAGCCCCTGGCCTTGTTCTGACTGTGATATTGAGGTTCTCTACCAATCTTTTCAATAGACAGGGTTGATTTGAATCCTGTGTATTCCATTCAGTGAGTTCCACGTGTATGTTGTTGTTGTTAGGTACCATCAAGTTGGTTCTGACTCATAGCAACCCTATGTACGACAGAAGGAAACACTGCCCGGTTCTGTGCCATCCTCACAATTATTGTTACACTACAGCCCATTGTTGAAGCCACTGTATCAATTCATCTAATTGAGGGTTTTCCTCTTTTTCGCTGACCCTGTACTTTGCTAAGCATGTCGTCCTTCTCTAGGTCACTCCTGTTAACATGTCCAAAGTTTGTGAGATGTAGTCTTGCCATGCTTACTTCTCTGTTAACATGTCCAAAGTTTGTGAGATGTAGTCTTACCATGCTTACTTCTCTGTTAACATGTCCAAAGTTTGTGAGATGTAGTCTTGCCATCCTTACTTCTCTGTTAACATGTCCAAAGTTTGTGAGATGTAGTCTTGCCATCCTTACTTCTAAGCAGTATTCTGGTTGTACACGCTGTTTATGTTGTTGAAAAAAAGTATTTGCAACGAAGAAGTCTTTTTCTCACAAAATTCTATAATGCAGTCTCCCTCGTCATTTCTATCACCAAGGGCATATTTTCTAACTACCAATCCTTCTCCGTTGTTTCTAACTTTTGAATTCCAATCACTAGTAATTATCAATGCATCTTGACTGCATGTTGATCAATTTCAGACGGCACAAGTTGGGAAAAATCTTCAATTTCTTTACCGTTGGCATTAGTGGCTGGTGTGTAGATTTGAATTACGGTTGTATTAACTGCTCTTCCTTGTTTGTGGTAGACCCCTAAAAGTGTCCACAGTCTTATCCCTGGAAGCTGTGAATATGTGATGCATTTGAACTGTCGTGTTGGTGAAGAATATTAAATGTATCGTGGACTCCTAAAAGAATGAACACATTAATCTTAAAAAAAATAGAACCAGAATGTTCCTTAGAAGTGAAAATGGTGAGACTTAATCTCACTTATTTCAGCCACGTTATCAGAAAAGACCAAACATTAGAAAAAAGGCATCATTTTTGGTAAAGTAGAGGGTCAGCAAAAATGAGAGAAACTCTCATGAATTGGATTGACATAACAGCCACAACAATGCACTCAACCACACCAATGATGAAGATGGCACAGGACTAGGCAACATTTCATTCTAAGTAAAGTCATCAGGAGTCAGAACCAACTTGGCAACAACCGACAACAACAATGGATGATCACAAATGTGATCAAAGCTAATGACCTTGATTGAAATGGGTGGTATCTGTGTATGAGGTACACTGGCTGGAAATCCAACCTGGGTCTTCTACGTGGAAGGGGAGACTTCTACCACTGAATGACCACTGCCCCAGGTTAAGAACAAGCATACTATTTAAGTTCCTTTAAAGGCAGTGTTCTGTTGGCATTAAGGCTAATGTACTTCTACTGGAATGAGCCCCCATGGAAATATAAGTAAAACTCTAGAGTTTCATTTTATGATACTAAATTATACTTAGTGTCTCAGACAATAACGCCTGACAAGGAAAAGCACTAAGTTAGAGATTATCCCATTGCCTTGTTCTGTGACCCTGACCATGTCCACTTAAACTTCTTTGTGACTCAGTTTCTGTATCTATTTGAGACTAAATTTTCTTTCAGCTATAAACGTTTATGATTGTTGGATATCAGGAATGTAGCATAAATAATTTCTCTCCTTATTCGTAATAATATTCCATATGGAGTTGCTATACATAAATGCTAGCAGAAGAATTCTCAGGACAAAATTTACTTTAAATCACTTAATACACATTCAAAATTTAAACATTCAATACTAGCTCAAAAGTTGGGTCAAAGGATATTTTTGAGCAGACAAGGTTTTCAAATAAACACACCAAAAATTACCAGTGGGTGGTGGGACTACAGGTGATTACTAGTTTCTTCTTCATTAGTTTTTATATCTTAGGAGTTATGAACTCAATAAAAATCACAAAAGTTTAAAGAGCATAGACGTAAAAAGAGGCTATTAAATGACATTCTCAGTTTTAGAAAACACATACATCAGAGATAATACAATACTCTAAAACAGTGTCAGGAGTCAGGAAAACTCTCTGACCCTTGAGGAAAGAAGTCGAGTTTTTAAGAACTGAAATAGCACCCACAGTCACTGATAAAATCATATCGCTCTGGTGATTTATTAAGGGTTTTCCTGAAAATATAAACCGCCCTCCATCATGGGACTGTGAAAGAACTGCTGTTACAATCCTGGGGCCCACACTTCCTGAATTTTAATCAATCATTTTCTTCACCCAGCTCAGCGTTTTCTTCTGCCTCTGCCTTGTGACTGCTAAGGCCTGAGAGAATGACAATAGCTCCCTGACCAAACAGTGAGGCTTGTGAGCACTACACAGCACTCACAGAGGAGGCTGGTGTTGGAACAACGATTACACCTGCTTGGCTGAATCTGATTTCTTCAAAAGTCTAATTTCATGCTGATCGACACTTTCTAAAAATCTCTGAGTAGCCTTTTTGTGGGAATCTTGAATTCAATTCAGTTCCGTTCACCTCAGTTCAATTTACAACTACTGAGCAGGTACTTTTATCTGGGACTTTATTGCCAAAGTATTTTCTCATGAGCATACCTAAGAATTTCTTCACTGGACACCAGAAACTAAGATATTCTTTCATTTGACCAAACGATACTTCTGTCATCTCCAAATGTGATGTTCTTTCTTACATTTAACAGTTAGTAAGCTCCTACTATGTAGCAGGCATGTTGTTGCCCTGGGAATGTTGTCATTGCCAGCTGTCAAGGAGTTGGCCCCCAAGTCATGGCAACCCATGTGCAACGGGACAGGATCGTGGTGATCCACAGGGTTTTCACTGGCTGATTTTCAGACGTACATCGCCTGGCCTTTCTTCCTGGTCTATCTTAGTCTGGAAGCTCCACTGAAACCTGTTCAGGATCATAGCAACATGCAAGCCTCTGCTTAGAGGCGGGTGGTGGCCGTGCATGAGGTGCAATGGCTAGGAACTGAACCATTATCTCCCACATGGAAGCAAGAATTCTACCACTGAACCCCCACTGGCCTAACACCTCTAGGAATGAACAGTCAATTACCATATTCCCTGTCCTTGAAGGTCTCTCAGGCTATTGGAAATATGAGGACAAAACAACACCTTGTCCTTCTCGTCCAGAAACAAAGGAAAAAAAAAAAAGGTGCTGTCTGATTCCGATGCATGGTGCCCGCATGTGTGTCAGAGTAGAACTGTGCTCCACAGAGTTTTCAATGGCTGATTTTTCAGAAGTGATCACCAGGTCTTTTTTCCAAAGTGCCTCTGGGTGGACTCAAACCTCCAACCCTTTGGTTAGCAGCTGAGCGCGTTAATTATTTCGCATGACCCAGGGATTCCAGGTCCAGGGATAAATGTCATTTTAGTTGTGGGCAACACTGCCAGAGATCAGACTGGCTACCAGTGAAGTAATAAAAAAGTTATCTCTGGCACCACCAGTCCCCCATTTTTATGCCCTTTTATCTTAATAGATCGGGGTTCTTCCCAAGGTACCTGCTCAGGAATAGATTCACACTTTAGCATGACTTTAAGTCCATCACCAACTAAGAGCTCGCTTGCTAACCAAAAAGTTGGCAATTTGAATCCACCAGCCGCTCCTTGGTAAATACTATGGGGCAGTTCTACTCTGTCCTGTAGGGTCGCTATGAGTCAGAATCTACTCGATGACAGCAACAGGTTTGGGTTTGTTCTTTTTCTGGTTTATCATCTTGCGTATTTAAGGGTGATATCCAACAGCAGAATAATTAGCTACAGGTTAACTAGGACGGATGATCCAGGCAGAGGGCTGAAGGAAGAACCTGCTGTATTTATGCACATCCAAAATCACACCAGGTTAGGGACAGATCATATTGGGTTCTCAGGTCTGAGAAGGGAGAAGGAGGTAAATGAGGCAGAGACAGAGACAGAAAAACAGTTATTCAAAGGTTCCTGCTGCCTTTTGAACAGCTGGGAGAAGAACTGGAGCTGGGAGGGCAGTTTAAACCCTTCCTCCACTGGCCTATATTCTAGTAATGTGAGTGCTTTGAGGGGCTTGGCACAGATCCTAAACCAGAGAGCTGTAATTACAAGGGTTCAACATGGGAACTGGGAAGCAAGCTCTCTTTAAACAGACGGGTCTTAGATGAGAAGGATGGAAAATGGAATTGCATCTTTCTTCTGAGCTCCCTGAGGTAGGAAGAAGTGGACTTGCCCAACCTTTGCCACCACTGTCCTTCTGCCAATTTCGACAGCACTAGCTCCAACCTTTGGGTGTGTAAACAGCCATTCCCTTCACTATCTCCTCAAAAAAGCACTTTATGCTACTAATTTCATTGCTGAAATACAAATTTCATAGTAGAACAGTTGGACCAACTCTTCCAGTTGGTAAAATCAGATGTCTTAATCAATAATGATATTATTACTATGAAGAAAAGTCTGATTTCAATCCTCCATGAAAAACCTCTTTAAAAGGGTCAGAACTCTCCAGAATTTGAATGCTAAAGCATCTTGAGAATTCTTGGTGTCTAACGTTCTTGTTTTAAAGATAGGGAAACTGAAACTCAAAGAAGCTGAAAGCCTTGGTCAAAGTTACACAGCCCGAAAACCACTATTTCCTAATGATCAAAAGGTGCATTATTCACATTGATTGGACAGCAGCCATAGAACAACTTCTGACTTCAACTACTGAAGTTAATAAATGAACTCTACCTGTTAGCACTCAGGTATTGGAAGAATCTTACCTATGCATGTTGGTATGCCAATAAATTTTATTACTAGCAGTTTCACAAATTTATAGCTATATATATACGTATATGTGGAGCCCTGGTGGCACAGTGGTTAAAGCACTCAGCTGCTAACCAAAAAGTCGAGAGTTTGAACCCGCCAGCTGCTCCATGGGAGAAAGATGTGCCCGTCTGCTTCAGTAAAGATTTACAGCCTTGGAAACCCTATGCAGCAGTTCTACTCTGTCCAATAGGGTCGCTATGAGTTGGAATCGACTCAACGACAGTGGGTTTGGTTTGGTATATTACAAACCATGGGTATTATATATACATTTGAAAGCAAGCTGGAATAAGTTTCATTTGAAAATAAACTCCTCCTTTAAAGAAATTCTGGATTTTGAAGTAACAACTGATGTAAAAACATAAATGTCTTTAAATATTAAACCCGTTGTCGCGGAGTCAATTCTCCTATTTGAACTTTTTTCAAAAAAGTTACTGATCCCCAACATCACTTTCATTTCTCAAATGTTACTCAGCTGTACTCAATTCCCATTTTCTCATTCTCAATAGCTGTGACAAAGGGACTTTTCAGAGCTAATCAAATAAACAATGGGCATTCAAGAATAATTTAATTATCATATTTCACTGAACAGTAAATTTTGTTAAGTTTTCTGTTAGCTTGTTTGCTATGTCAAATGGTTCATGTCTGTGTTCTTTTTATAGAATGTGTGAGGAAAATAAAGGCCAAAATTCATTGGTCATTTTGACAGCCTTAATTAGTCATTTAAATTGGTAATTACTGAAATAATTATGTAAAGAAAAGCTCATTGTGCTAATCATAAATCGTGTCATCTTTTCAAATAACCCCCATTCCAGATCCCATTGCTGAACTCTGCCATCTTGGTATTTAACTTAAGTTAAAGAGCTGTCTAGCCTCCCAAATTCTACATGTCAGGAGAGGAGGCAGGCTGAAATTGAATGAGAAAAACTATTTTCACATCGTAGCAGAACAAATTAAAGACACTTTTAATGTTTTTGGTCCATTAATTCTTTGAGTCTCAGAGGCAGACATTTCTACTATAATCCAGTTGCAAAATATTAACGTTTTCTAAGGCAAGTGTTTTTCTCTATTGCCACTAATTCAATCGCATTCATTAAATTTTATTATTTCTACATCATTTAATGTAGGTCAGTATGTCAAGTCCAGCAAACACAAGTTTTTATGTCCAGTCCACTGATCCTGCTGTGAAAGATTAAGAGGCAAGCAAGTCTCACTTCAATAGGGAAAAAATAAAAAATAAAAATTTCTCATTTGTAAACACTAACACTAAAATCAAGACTACAAAAGACAATGTCACAGATGTCATCCTGCAACCCGACCACCCGATGCTTATCTTGCCAGAAACATATTTCTATAGAGGGAGAAGAATCAAATGATGCCCATTTCAGAGCTGAAGGAGCCTTTGTTTGCAAAGCGTGACCCACTCAGTGCCAGTTCTGTCCCTGGGATACCATCGAGCACTAAGATAGTGTCCAAGGATGATGTCATGCCTAATATTTCACTTTGCTGAGATATTAGAAACTAAAAATCAGTAAACAGAGCAAAAGTAGCCACAGCTTTTCAAACAGAGCAAAAGTAGCCACAGCTTTTCTTTTCCTGTTAAGAAACTCTTAAAAAAGAAAAAACCTCTTCTTATGGAAAGTACTCTGAGGTTTCCTTTACTCTTGTTGTTCTGTCTGATGGATGCTAATTGCATGTTTAATGAGGTCCTCAGTCCTTCTGCCTGGTGGAACTGGTAGCCAGTATAGAGTAGCTGTTTAAGAATACAGACTACTGTGCCAGATCACCCATAGGTGACTCCAGGATTCACCGTTTACTAGCATTTGCTGGGGCAAGTTTCCAATCTCTACATATCCTTTTCCTCATCTATAAAGCAAGAACAAAAACATTTGCCATAGGGAGGTCATGCAGATTAAAATAAATTGGACAAGTCCCTGGCACACAGAACATGTTCAGTATATTTCCGTGTTACTGCATTTCCAACACTTCCCAATCTTTACAACCTGGAAATCTTGAAGTCATGATTCCACTATGCTATCTCACGAGTTGTGCCTTCAGCCCACTCTCCTAACTTGCCTTCAGCACCTCATTGCAGTGGGAAGGGAGATTTTTTTTCCTTACTTACATATAGTAAATAAAGTACAAGAGTAGTGAAATAGGCAAGTTCCCTACTCTCAACGGAACTTAATATTCTAAGGCAAGAAGGCTGGGAAATACAATAAACCAGCAATTAAAAAAATAAAAAGATTACTTTTGGAAGTGGTAAGGATCCCTCGTGGCTGAATGGTTAAGGGCTTGGCAACTAACCAAAAGGTTTTCAGCTGGAACCCACCCACTGACTCCTCAGCTCTTCAGAGAAAATCCTGGTATCTGCTTCCTTAACCCTTTCAAGACCCAATTATCTTCTGCTTTGAATTTTTTGTTGATACCATGCGTTTTCATTAATAGAAGCATGCTGAATCATTAAGTGTTGTTAAATTTTTGGTAGGTAGTATGTTTTTTGTTTTTTTGTTTTTTTTGCCCCTTCCAACAATCCTACCCTCTAAGTCCCAAGGGGAGCCCTGGTTGCTCAGTGGTTAAGAACTCTGCTGCGAACCAAAAGGTCAGCAGTTCGAATCCACCAGCTGCTCCCTGGAAACCCTATGGGGCAGTTCTAGGGTAACTATAAATCAGAATCAACTCTATGGCAATAGGTTTTAAGTTCCAAGGGACACACCTTGTCCCACTAATTCTACCCTGGATGCCCCCTGGAGTCCAGAGGGACACAAAGAAAAATTTACAAAATTTCTTTCTCCTACCAGAAATGCACACACTTCATACAACACCCTGTAGGAACAGTAACTTTAAGCACACATCTTTTTTGTTTCTTTTTTTTTTTCCAGTTTCAAAGAGTCATGAAAGCACCTGCTTTGTGGCAGCATGCACTATCAGTGGGAAAGCAGCTTCACAATGAACCTGAGAGGCACAAAAATTGGGTGGGCAACTGTATATCCCAACAGTCATGAAAACCCCATGGGGCAGTTCTCCTCTGTCTCATGGGGTCGCTATGACTCAGAATCGACTCAAAGGCACCCAACAAGAGCTATGAAGAAAATAAAGCAGAGTGATGGTACACAGAGGGTGGAAGCAGAGAAATGGCTGGAGGAACCACTCAGAGTTGGTGATCCAGGAGGACCTCCCTGAGGGATGAGGAGAAGCCATGAGGACTCTGGAGCAGAGAGAATGGTAAATGCAAGGATCCCCTCATTTCACAGGTCAGGAAACCAAGGCACCAAAGAGTGAAGGGACTTAGCAAAGAGTCAGAGATCCAGGTTTGGAATTCTAGCTTCCAGACTCATGGGCTCTGACATTTCCTACACCAACTCTCATTCAGTAAAATCCTTTATGGTCAAATTGTTAGAAGCGCATTATGGAACTCCTAATAATTTGGCCATACAGGATTATATATATATATGGAATTCCAACTTGGATAGCCAAGGAAAGAGCAGCTCAGGATGGGTAGTGAAAGACATCCAAAGAGGCACGGATGTTTAACTCCATGTTACCCCACCCTAATGGCATTCAAATGAGAATAAGAGAAATTCTTTTTTCTGGGACTCAATGACTGTGAGAGAAAAGCATCTTCATGATTTTCTAATTCTACCCATCATGTTTTCCGACACAACCAATTACTTGTTAAGCATACATTAAATTATGGTAGCAACATAAGCCTTATAAAGCATCAAGGAATCATCATTATTGCTTGTCCTTCAGAAGTTGGGGTGATTCTGTTTTAAAATTCTCTGGTATAGGAGGTAACAGTCATCTGTGGTGAGAGCTTTTGAGATTCATACTGTAACTATTTCATGTACTATATGGAGCTATTTTTTCTCAACCTAGAAGCTTAATTTAAGTTCACACTGCAATTGCCACAATAGATGGAGGAGAAAATACAATGCCCATAAGCAAGGGGTTTCCCTAAAGTCATTTAGCAATGAACTAAATTTCATTTTCATTTCTGATAGGTCTAAACTTTATCTCTGCCTCAAGTGAATCTTTCAAAGATTTGCACAATGAACTACAGTGAATTGGCCCCTTGTACAACCTGATCATATACTGTAAAAATATGGCTAAAGATGTAGTTTATTTTTGTGTTTCTCAAACTTTAATATGCATAGAGATCACATGGGGTTCTTATTAAAATGCAGATTCTGATCCAGTAGGTGTAGTGTAGGTCTCTGGGTGGTGCGAACTGTTTCCAGCAGTGCAGAGGAAGAAAGACCTGGTGATCTACTTCCATAAGAGTACAGCCATTGGAAAATCCTATGGAGCAGTTCTATTCTAACACACGTGGGATTGCCATGAGTTGGAATTGACTCAATGGCCATGGGTTTAGGTGTGGTGTGGTCTTTGATTCTGCATTCTAACCAGCTCCCAGGTGATGCTAATGCTGCTGGTCCACTCTGAGTGGAAAAGGTCTATCACTGCATCTGCTGCCATTTATGAAAAACCATAGGAAAAATTTTGTCTCTCAGGTCTCAGAACAAGTTAAAGCTCAACATCTCTAGAGCAAATTATTTTCTTTTATCTTACAAACATCTTAAACCTCATGGCTGATTGAGTATTCCTCTATAACACGGCCACCAGGAAGTACCTTCAGCAAGAATATAGAGCTTAATGTTATCTGTTTTATCTGTTGATGCTACTCCATTGATCTACTCTCAATTTTATCTAAATTTCCCAATTTGCTCTTTTAGCCCCTTACTTACTTAGTTATCTAGTGCTGCTATAAGAGAAATACCACAAGTGGATGCTTTGACAAACAGAAATTTATTCTCTCACAGTCTAGAAGGCTAGAAGTCCGAACTCAGGGTGCCAGCTCCAGGGGAAGGGTTTCTTTCCCTGTCAGCTCTGGGGGAAGGTCCTTGTCATAATCTTCCCTTGGGTCTAAGAGTTTCTCAGCGCAGGGACCCTGAGTCCAAAGGACATGCTCTTCTCCTGGCTCTTCTTTCTTGGTGATAAGAGGTTCCGCTCCTCTCTGCTCAATTCTCTCTTTTATATCTCAGAAGAGATTGACTCAAGATACAACCTAATCCTGTAGATTGAGTCCTGTCTCATTAACATCATAAACCAAATCCTTTGCCATTGATTCAATCCCAACTTATGGTGACCCTATAGGACAGAGTGGAACTGCCCCATAAACTTTCCAAGGAACAGCTGCTGGATTCGAACTGCCAACCTTTTTGGTTAACATCATAGATGTTAGGAGGTTAAGATTTGAAACCCACAGGATAATCACATCAGATCACAGACTGGTGGACAGTCACACAATACTCGAAATCATGGCCTAGCCAAGTTGATACACATTTTGGGGGGGGCTACAATTCAATCCATAACACTTAGTATACATATAAATATGTGTGTGTATATATATATATATATATATATATATATATATATATACACACACACCTATATATATAGTTGCTATGTCTTACATCCACCTTTGTAAGACACTTAGATTATCTCCCTAGAGTAAGACAGAATGTGAGGAAAGAATCCCAACCCAATACAGTTAAATGGAAATACGTGCTCAAGGACACCTAATGTATTTGGAAATTTCAGGCACATGGTGAAGAGACTGGAGAGGAGAAGCAGACAGTCCTAGAAGAGAAGTGGAAGTGAGAAGGCTTAATCCCACCACCTTTCACAATTTGCTCAAGGCCTAGCTGGACGGTTAGATGGACTGGGAATGGCTGACTAAGTTGTTTTATGGACTTAACAACTGAGCTTCCAGTTGCCTTTGGAAGATCTGTTATTAAAGCTACCTGCAATAGCCTTTGTTCATCTCAGAGGAGCACTAAAGCAATCCCTGACAGGTACTCTGAAACACCAGTGGGAAGGAGATATTTCTTTTTCCTTAGGTAGAGCTACCTGATCAGTAGAGGGCATCAATCACTCAGTATCTATCTGCCATGTCCTCCAATCTGGAGATGCTGCCGGAAGCAGCTACAAAACTAGAAGGCAGGCCTCTCTCTGCTAGTTACCATCCAAGAGGCAAAAGAGGACCCATGTCATACATTGAGCAAGATATTTAACCCAATGACTCTAAATGGCCTCTTCTGTGATTTACAACAATAACTATCTAAGAGGATTGCTCTGAGAATTCAGTGAAATACTGTATATAAAACACCTAGCATGGTGCCATGTACTTTGTAGGCTCTCAACAAATAATTTATGATAATACAACTATTATCGCTCTTGATCTATGCTAGGCCTGAGAGCATATGGTTGTGGAAGAGAAGGGAGCCCAAAACCATGCATGTTGACTCCTTCTTTCATTTTCTGACCATTCTAGAAGTTTTCTGGGTCCCACTCTTGTTACCATTTACTTTCAAACTTACTTCTGCAATGCCCTTGAGGAGTCAAAAACATTAGCTAATACAATCAACAACATTCACACTGGATCTTGTAAACTAGGTAAGTTTGTGTTGACTTGTTCACCCAGCAAAGAGGTCAAGGAATTTTCCTTAGATGAAAACATAAAGTCAGGATTTGTACTAAAGGATAAACCCCCTTGTTATGAAGAACTCTACCTCAAAAAAAAAAGAGACTGTTCTGTGAATGCCAAGCAAACAGGCCTTTATTTTGCATACTGCTTTCAACTTTGGGCACTGACAGTAAAACAAGTGTTTCACTTTCATTCAATATCGTGTTCTTCATCTTTTCTCTTCTAACATGTGACTTTTGAGAAATTCTAGTTGTTAGATCCCCACTCATGTTTTTTAAAAACCCTTCCTACTCTAAACTACTTAAATGTCACAAAGTTCAGAGGGGACGAAATTCTTCCTTCTAAGAATTCCTCATGCTCATGCAGACATGTTTACATATTTATGGCTTCTCAATCAAAGATCTTTGGTAGGTCAAAGGTTGTGCTTCTTATTCAAGGCTCCCTAAAATATCAAAAGTAGTATTATAAGGGAACAGAGGAAATTAGAAAAAATCAAAGACAGAATATGGACTTTTTGGGATTCCTTAAATAAATACTTTCCTCCCTTTACTCTTTACCATTTCTGGGTGGGTGGGGGAAGAGAAAACTTACTGTTAAGTACAATCACTTCTGGCAGGATATTTCCTCTTCAAAAGAAGTCAATAACAAAATTTGATACAATTCAAAAATGAGTTTGGGTAGTACTAGAGTAAACAGCATACATTTGCTAAAGAATACTTGTAAATAAAGTGGTATGTTTCTGTCTCAGAAATGCCTAAGAAGACTTTAGGCAAAAATTGACCAAATGATTGTTTGGTCTTTGGTAAAATGGCCTCTATCCTTCCCTCCCATCATCTGGCCCCACTTCAACTCTCATCCATCCTATTTCCAAAGTCTTCTATTGCTCTGCCCCACCACATCACGTTCCATAGGGTCCCTGGGGGGCACAAATGGTTAACATTCTTGGCTACTAAGTGAAAGGTAGGAGGTTCAAATCCACCCAGAGGTGCCTCAGAAGAAAGGCCTAATGATCTACTTCCAAAAGGTCAGAGCCATTGAAAACCCCACGTGCAGTTGGAATCCATCCAGCTACTCCGCAGGAGAAGATCTGGCAACCTGCTCCCATAAAGATTAACCCATTGCTATTGAGTCAATTCCGACTCATAGAGACCCCGTACGACAGAGTAGAACTTCCCCAGAGGGTTTCCAAGGCTGTAAATCTTTATAGGAGCAGACTGCCACATCTTTCTCCCACGGAGTAGCTGGTGGGTTCGAACCGCTGACCTTTTGGTTAGCAATCGAGCACTTTAACCACTGCACCACCAATTCTGCTTCCCATAAAGATTGCAGCCTAGAAAAACCTATGGAGCAGTTCTATTCTGTCACATGGTGTCGCTATGAATCAGAATCGACTCCATGGCACCGAACAACAACATCCGTCTATCTAATCTATCTATCTATCTATCATCTATCTATCTACCTAGCTATCTACCTTCCATTCCCAGAGTCCAAAACTACCTTGTTAACCTGCCAACAACCTCGTCCATCCTTAATGGATACAGTCGAGTTCAAACCCTATGGCAATCTCTCTGTAACCTTCTGGAGGGTTGTGGTCAGCCAAATAACAGGTATTTCAGACATGGCCACCACACAAATTCAGCAGTGAGGTCATTTGTCTCAGCAGGACCTTGTAGTTTCTCTCAAATATCTTTGCATAGCCAGCTTGCTCCTACAGACACACACAATTCTACCAGCCTGCATGGAAGTGGGCAGCCTGTAATTTTTCCCCCTTCATCCTATTCTTTTCCTCTCCTACCAATCAGGCCTTGAGGACTTGAAACAGTGAATATAAAGAGGCTTAAGAGATTGATCAATTTGAGCTAGGCTTAAACTCTGCCACATAGTCCAGTTTTGAGATTTTAGGTTCCAAAGGGATGTTCTGCCCCCAGACACCCACCGAGTCAGGCAGCCAACTCAGGACTCACTGCCTTCCTGTTTCCCCTCAAGAGTTAACTAACAGGATGGAATGTAAAACACGTGTCTTCTTGCTGCCAAAAGAGCTGCCAAATCTGCCTGCCTAGATGTGTAAGGTCTCATGAAATGTCTTGGCAAAAGGTAGTTCAGGAGTGTTGGCCAAGGTGCTGAAGGGAGGGAGGTACATACACTTTTGCTAATGAAGGTCTACTCACCACATCCCTCTTTTTAAGACATTGAACTCATTCATTTTGGCAAGCTACCCTAGGATTTCAAATGTGACAGAATTTTAGAGAAAATGGTGTGTGTGTGTGTGTGTGTTTGTGTAGAGGGGTATCTGGGATAAGTATTCTTTACAGAAATTCCAGTGCTACAAAAATTCTAGGAGACCCCACTTAAAAACAGAACAAAAATTTAAAAAAACACAATTTTAAGCTGCTTATTCCAATTGGATGCTAATTATTTCTTTTGCACTTCTCTTTTGGATCATTATTGAGATTCGCTAAAATTAATAAACTGCAAAATAATGTTACTGCAACACGAACAGCAGGGGATGTCAAAGCCATAATCTTGAATGATCACTTAAAAGTACAATTATTTTCTATGTATGTCGGACAATTTTATTATGTCTTCTATTACTCAAATTGGCCTTTTCCCAAGTATACTTGACAGTATGTCCTTCCTGCCCTGAAAATGTGCACGCTCATATCAGAATCACGTGCAACCTCTGGTAGAGGGTTGGGTAACAGCTGAATCACGCCTGGGTAACTGCAAACTGCAGCCAGTGGCACAGGAAACAAGGCACCCTGGCCACCAACTCCTTTCACACAGCAATCAGCCCCACCCTCTGGGGCATCTGATGCCTCTTCCCTCTGCCAGGCAATTGGCTTCTGTTGTGTTCAACTTCCTGACCTCTGGCTTCAGAGAGAAGTCCTGGCTGTGGGAAGTGGCTCTTGGCAGCTCTTGGCTCCCTGTTCCCCAGTGACTGGCAACAGTAACACTTTGACACTTTTAAAAGAAGCCGTTTAATTCCTCACCATATTTCCTGGCAAAAAAGGAAAATGAAACACACAACCCGAATTTCGCTCCAGCAAAGGCTGGCCAAGAGCGCAGTGGCTGTGCCCTGGTCTTGGCTGTAAGGCCATTTCTGATTGCTTCCCTTTCCCACTAGGGCTGATTACCACCCGCCCCCCACCCCCCACCCTTCCGCCACTTCTGTTCTGGAGTGTGACACCTACTGGAATTTATGAACCTCTGGAGAGGCATGGATATGATTTGGGCATCAAAAAGATAGGACGGTTGTTGCCCCTGGGATTTCCCGAGGAAATAACCCAGCACTTGGAAGGCGCTTCAATAAGGAAGTAACCAGCAAAGCGTTCTTGGCGGGAGAACCCAGTGAAACAGCTTAGAAAAATACCAGAAACTACTGATACTTAATGATCCACGTCTTCCCCAGCCCCTTCTGGAATAGCATAAAGTGGTTTGTGGATTTATATCCCCAGGGTGGAGGGTCGCTCGAAGTCCATTTATTCCTGTGACAGAGTTAACCTGGGGTTCCCAGCTCTCTCCAGGGCGAGGACCTTGGAACCCATCCTCTCCTCCCGGCGCACTAGACTCAGGGAGCGCGCAGACCTGTGGCCTTAAGGGTTCCATTCTGTTGACACGCCTCCCCCTGGCCCCTGGTATCCTTGCCACCCAGCGCGAATGTGACTCGAGGACTCATTCCTGTCTCCAACCCCATCCCCAAACCTCTTCAGCCTCCCGCGCAGCTGTCCCTCTGCGCGCCCCGCATCCCCAAAAGCGCCCCCACTCCTGCCTCGGTGGCGCTGCCTCGCAAAAGTGGAGCTGGGGGCGCCGGCAGAGGCGGCGGCGGAGGGGACGCGAGGGAAGGGACAGGGGAATGGCAGGGTAACGGTGCGCGGGGCGCTCCAGGAGCCGGAGCTCGGGCCCCTGGCCGTCCGCAGCACGCGGGGAGGCGCGGAGGACGCGCCGACTCACCCGTTGCTGCTGCCGGCTGCTGACCGCCACCGCGGCGGCGGACGCGGCACTGAGCCTGAGCTCGGCCGCCTGCCCGGGTTTCAACAGGCTCCGGGTGAACCTGCGGGTCCGCTCGCCGGCCATCGCCGGCCGCACCGCTGGCCCGGAGCGCGCCTCCCGCCGGCCTTCCCCACGCCGACCTCCGTACCCACCGCCGCTCAGGAAGCGGAACTCAGCGCCTTTCCGCCCCTCTTCCTCGCTCAACTCTCCAGAGGCGGGTTTTCCTCGCTTGCACCCCCACTCCCCCACCCCTTGCCTTTACTCCAGCTTCCGATGACTTTCCAAACTCTGCGCTCTGGGACGCGTGCGGCCAACTTAGCAGGCGGCCCCGGCCCGGCAGAGGCGCATCTGTAGCGGGGCCAGAGACGCGCGTGGGGCGGCTCCAGCCCGCGCCGCCCACCCGGCTCAGCTGGCGGGTCGGGGCTGCCCTGCCACCCAGCGGAAGGGCAGGCGGCGGAGAGGCTGCAGGGCCGTCGCCCCGGAGTTTGGGCGAGGCTGCCCACTTCCCTCATCCCCACTTGGATGCTGCTCACAGGGCTGGAGTTCTGGCCGCCTTCGCTGATGTGGCCTCTTAATTATTTTCCCGCGCTGGCGAATGGGTTCGGGCAGAACTCCAGTTGCCTTTCCACCGAGGGAAGCAGTCAGAAGCTCATTAAGGGTCTAGTGGCTAGGATGCCCTGCAGCATCGCCCAGGCCATCATTTGAAAGTCTCCTTTGCCCGAAGTTCTCACTCAAGGCTGTGAAATAAACTTCCAAATGCATTCATTAAGCTCCTAGGAGTCTGAATCAACTCCACGGCAACGGGCTTGGTTTGGTTTGGGTTTGTATGCTAGCTCACACTGTTAAGGGAACTGGGAATAAGGAGGCCAACTTGGCAGCCCACCTCAAGGCTCCTATGGGACTGATAATGTTATCTGGGGTGGGGTGGGGACGGACAGCAAGCAGCCAAGTAAACAAATAAATGAATACAAATGAAAGAACAAGTCAATTTCAGATAATAATAAAAGCTAAAAACAAAACAGTAAATCAGGGCCATGTGGTGTAAGAGACTGGAGGTGGGGCTTAGATAGGGTGAGTAGGCAAGAACTGACTTGGGGGGCTTCTAGATAGGGTGGCTGAGGTTTGGGGGTAGACTTATATTTGTGTCATTTTTCTGCTTCTACTGTTGCTGCACAGCCATCTGGCCTGCATTTTATCTCCAGCTATCTGATTAAAGTCTTCTAAGCATTCTCATCCTGAGTCACACCCAGAGTGTTCTCCAGCTCACTGTGGGTGGAAGTCCAGCCCTGGCCCCTAAGACACCAGTCTGAAGAGATCTGGGACAGCCTCTCCAAGTATTTTGGGTTTTTTCTTAAGAGATCTGTGAACTTGACATTTTTCCAAAGCCAATAATGCGGTTTTAACACAAAGTCATATTTGGGTATAAGGTATTCTTAAGTGACTGATAAATGCAGTCAAGTCAGTGCTCTACTTTCTGAGATTTATTGTTGTGTGGAGTTGACTCCAACTCACAGTGACTTCTGGAAATGTTGCCCAATCCGACACTGTCCTCACAATCGCCAGCATGTTCAAGTTCATCCTTGCAGCTATTGCGCCAATCCATAATAAGGAGGATCTCCCGTACCCTTCCTTGGCCCTCTAGTTCATCAAACATAATATTCTCAAGTGATTGATCCCTCCTGATGGTGTGCCCAAAGCAAGAGAGTCACAATATTCTGTTGCGATCCATAGGTTTTTCATTGGCTAATTTTTGGAAGTAGATGGCCCGGCCTTTCTTCCTAGTCTGTCTTAATCTGGAAGCTCCACTGAAACCTGTCACTATGGATGACCCTGCTGGTGTTTGAAATATCAATGGCATAGCTTTCAGAGTCATAGCAACATGCAAGCCACTACAGTAGGACAAATTGATTGGGCTTCATTACAACACGTATTAGAAATCGTCATCAGCAGAGGCACTGAATGATTTGGGAAGTGCCAGCTAAAACCATCAGCCAGTTCTGTGATATCCTACTTAACAAAACACTGCGTCCTGCATTATATTCTTTCACATTGGCATGCAATATGGGGCCAGTGTCAGCTTTAAGGCTAAGCAAAGTAGATGGTTGCCTATGTGTTGACATTTGAAGACCTCTGTGGAAACCCTGGTGGCGTAGTGGTTAAGAGCTCAGCTGCTAACCTAAAGGTCGGCAGTTCAAATCCACCACACGCTTCTCGGAAACCCTATGGGGCAGTTCTACTCTGCCCTATAGGGTCGCTATAAGTTAGAATCGACTCGCCGGCAGTGGGTTTGGGTTTGGGTTTTGGTTTGGTGGGAAGCAACCCCTCTGGTCCTACCCTCCTAACAAGCACACCCCTGTGGCCATGTCTTTAGATGCATATTCTCCTGGGAGAGAGAACACCTGAAGAATCTTTTTGAAAGAACTTGACCTTCCCAAGAGGAGGCATCTAGTCTTTCTCCCTAGTCTCAGAACACTGCCTGGTACACAGTAGGTGCTCAATAAATGTTAGTTTGTTAATGACTTTCCCTAGAGCTCAGATGGGGCTGGTGCAGTCAGAGAGCTTAGAGTGTCTGAAGAAAGGAAAGACACAGAAAGAAGAGAAACAGAAGGTTATAGTCATCGAAGATACATTGTCATGTGTCCTGGGTATGGCAACTCGCTGATCCAAACACTGATTAACCCTCACAACCATTCTCTAACCATAATGAGTAACCGGAAAGCACCTGCACTTCCTTTATTACTACTAGTCTTACTTTCTCAAGCTTCAGGGGTCTCCCAGAGCACTGGTGTGTGACAGTTGAATGAAGATGTGCGTATTTGTCCTATTAACCCCTGTGGGATGTTAATTCTGTGGCCACACTGAGAAGAGAGGATGTAGGTATATCTGCAGAACATTTCCCACCCAGGAAACTGCCGTAATAAGGCCCCAGTGGGACTCTCCTCAGCCCTTGAAAATCCTGTAGGTTTCAGTGAAATCCCCCACTGGGTGGGTGTCCCCCACTCCCACCTGGGCATAAATACACATTCTCTGTTCCAGAAACAAGACTTCAGAGCTGTCAGTTTGGCACTCTCTGACTCTCCTTCAGTCATCCATCTCTTGGTTCGCTGGAGAGACTTGGCTACGATGCTTTGTAAGGGCAAATCTATGAAAGTATTGTGAAGTAGGTTAAGTTTTGGGGCTTATATTTTTCTTGGACTCCACCCCCCACCTTTTTTTAATCACCGCATTCTTCACCCAATACTGCTGCATTCTGCACCTGGGCTTTTTCATTTTTAGAGATACCATTTGTCATGGATTGAATTGTGTCCCCCCAAAATATCTGTCAGCTTGGATAGGTCATGATTCCCAGTATTGTATGATTGTACCATTTTGTCATTTGATGTGATTTCCCTGTGTGTTGTAAACTCTATCCCTATGATGTAATAAGATGGATTAGTGGCAGTTATATTGATGAGGTCTACAAAATTAGATAGTGTCTTAAGTCAATCTCTTTTGAGATATAAAAGAGAGAAGGGAAGAGAGACACATGGGAACCTCATACCACCAAGAAAGCAGTACGGGGAGCACAGCGCGCCCTTTGGACCTGAGGTTCCTGCGCAGAGAATCTCCCAGACCAAGGGAAGATTGATGACACGGACTTTCCTCCAGAGCCAACAGAGAAAGCATTCTCCTGGAGCTGATGCCCTGAATTTGGACTTGTAGCCTACGGGACTGTGAGAGAATAAACTTCTGTTTGTTAAAGCCATCCACTTTTTGGTATTTCTGTTATAGCAGTACTAGATAACTAAAACACCATTATAGAAATATACCCATCCTGATCCCCACTTCACAAAGGACAGTTAATTAAAAAAGCAAATGAATCTTCAAAGGTTTCTAGTATTGTAGAATAGTGGTAGAAAGGACATGCTCTGGAGTCCAATTGCCTGAGTTCAAATCTCAGCATTACTTCTTCCATAGGCAAGTTCTTAGCCTGTGGTAGGAACAGTTAAGCACTTAACCACTAGCTGAAAGACTGGCAGTTCGAACCTACCCAGAGGTGACTCAGAAGACAGACCTGGCGATCTGCTTCCAAAAGGTCACAGCCTTAAAAACCCTATGGAATAGCTCCACTTTGCACACATGGGGTCACCATGAGTCAGAATCAACAACAAACCTCATTTTCCTGATCTGAAAAATAGGCGTAAGAATAGTTACCTGGGTGGAAGAGATCCTGAGAGGGTTAAGTGAAGTGTAAATTTTGTAAAAAGTGTCTAGCACATAGACTTCAATAAATGTTACTATCACTATGCTTTTAGAGAATTTAGGTTTTTTTTTGTTTTTTTTTTTTTTTTTTACGTCTTTCATGCCCTTTGATACCTCTAATTTTCTTAAGAACCTCTGTGATAAGCAGGACAGGTATTATCCATTTTACAGGCAAGACTGAAGATATCAAAGGCATTCTGGAGATGACGCCTTAATCCAAATCAAAGATTCTGGAATTTCAAAACCAACAATAATAACAATATAATCCTTATATTGTAATATGAAGTCATTATTAGGTAATAATGTTTAATAATAACGTGCTTCAGTCTGGAAAGTAGTTCCACATACACTATTTTTACTTGAGTATTAATATATTGTAAATTGGTCCTCAGACTACTTATCCTATGCCTCATTGTCTCTGAAATTCTAGATAGCTCATTAAGGAGGAAGCTCCCAATTCCACGGATCAGACATTTTAAGAATCAGTGGTAGCAAATTTCGCTCAATAACCTCAAATTCCCAGCTGTGATGTTGTTCTGTGTTTTCTAGTGTTTAGACTACATAAGCTGCAATGAAGTTTTATCAAGTTCTAATTCTCCTCTTCATTTGAATTGGCATAGACCAAACCCTTATATCAGAAAGAAAGAACACCACTCAACAAACAGGAGTGGAGAATCAGCTGTGGATAGGATGTCATGCTATGCCATAAGGGCACAAAGCTAAGCAAATTGTCCCTGCCTCCAAATAGCTGAATTTCAAAGACAGGAAGTTGCTTCTAAAACATTAGTGGTGGTGTGTGTGGTATTTTTGAGATGGAGTCTCCGAGCTATTTTAACGTCTTATATTTTATATTCTTATGGCTCTTTTACAAAATTGGTGTAAATATGCCCCTGTTCTCTAATACTAAAGGAAAACTAAACAACTGAATTTACACCCAGTGGCCGTTTGGCTGAATATTTCATAAATTACATTTTTCTTCACTTGCCAAAGGAATATTCAGGAGCAATAAGATAAACATGGTTTGAAAAGTATGATATTTACTGCAATTCATTAGTTCTTGCCAGAGCTGGAGCCATTTGACAAAGGTGAGTGCCTTCATGTTGTTTATGGGCAGAGGGATTAAATCTGATATGTATTTGTTCTTGTGTTTAGAAGACTGATCACTCCTTGAAAGAAAATTACACTCAGAGTAATCTGAATTGAATGTGACACTCTCTGCCACGAGAGTTTATTTTGCCCACCGTTCACATACGCATATAGGGCTGCTACGAGATGGAATTGATTCAACGGCAACGGGTTTGTTTTTTTTTGTTTTTGTTTTTTAACGCACATACAGTGCAACACTCTGTCACGATTACCAGTTGCCATCCAGTCGATTCCAACCCATGGCGACCTCACGTGTGAGAATAGAACTGTGCTTCATAAGGTTTCCAATGGCTGACTTTTCGGAAGTAGATCTCCAGGCCTTTCTTCTTAGGTGCCTCTGCCTTGAACCTCCAACCTTTCAGTTAGCAGCTGAGCACAGTAACCATCTGCAACACTGGAGACTCTGTCACTGTTAGCCCACCAAAATCCTTAGGTTATAGCTCATAGAGAGATAAATGGCTGAAAGAAAAGAACACTTTCAACTGGACACCCGTCTTTGGGTTCCTGTTCTGTTTTGCCTTTGGTTTGCTGTCTGGCCTTAGGGAATTAATGTTCTTTATTTCTCCACCTGTGAAAGTTACCCACAAGCAGATTTCAATCTGATACCAGGAAAAAGGCAACAGTTACTAGATATAGAATGGGGATTTTGTAAAAACAGTGAGTCCCCTCTCACAGAAGAACTTAAGCTCACTTAGTTGATCTTTTTTCATGTAAGTTTCTGCACTCACTACCCCGTGATGATGGTAACAGATCAAAAGTCCTAATCAAATCTAAAACACTCTAATCATAATCACAAGTTTTCCTTTTAGCTGTTTATAAAGCATACGTTTTGTTATTGCCAAGTTACACGTGGCCAATCTCTTCAAATTTTCTTTTGCTGCATGAGTAATAAGTCTTATGGCTTTATTTTTCAATTGTAGTAAGCACTGGCTATAATAATTTTATCAGACAGAAGAAATAAATACGTGAAAATTACTTAGAGTCTAACTTTTACAATTGAATTTTATTACGATAAAATCAAGAGAGAAAATTGGGAAATAACTTTATATACCATTTGTTCCGTTTAACGATGTATGGTGAGGAATAATTAACCTTTGGAAGAAAAAGACTAGAGAAGTAAAAATGGCTATATAATAAAAACATCCTTTACTTTAAAAAGAAAAATATCATTAATTTACTCATACTACTATGTGTCTGCTGATTTACCCTGTCAGTAATGCTTAAAACAATTCTGAAACAGTATACCATAATTTCATAATAAACAGAGACAATTAAACCAAAAAAAAAAAATTGCTTTCAAGTCAACTCTAACTCAGGGGGACCCCATATGTGTCAGAGTAGAACTGTGCTCCATAGAGTTTTCAATGGCTGATTTTTTGGAAGTAGATCACTAGGACTTTCTTCTGAGACATTCTGAGTGACTTGACCTTCCATCTTTTTGGTTAGCAGCTGATCACATTAATGCTTTGCACAACCCAGGGACTCCAGATTTTTTATTACCAAACCAAACTAAATCCATTGACTTCGAATTGATTCCAATTCATAGGAACCCTGTAAGATAGTATAGAACTGCCCCATAGGGTTACCAAGGATGTAATCTTATTTTTTTTTTTTTTT
>NW_004444083.1:4983615-4985069 GCF_000243295.1 Trichechus manatus latirostris | reverse complement strand
ATTTTTTTTCTTTGTTCTTTCTGTTGTTAATTTCTACCATGATGGCATTGTGGTCAGAGAAGGTACTTTGAATTATCTCAAAGTTTTGGATCTTGTTGAGGATTGCTCTGTGGCCTAAGATGTGGTCTATTCTGGCGAATGTTCCATGTGCATTGGAAAAGAATGGTACTTTGCAGCGGTTGGATAGAGTGTTCTATATATGTCTATGAGGTCAAGTTGGATGATTGTGCCCTTTAGGTCTACTGTATCTTTGCCGAGTTTCTTCTTAGTTATTCTGTCCTTTACTGAGGGTGGTGTGTTGAGGTCTCCTACTATTATTGTGGAACTGTCAGTATCTCTTTTCAGTGTTGTTAGAGTTTGTTTTATGTATTTTGGAGCCTTGTCATTGGGTGCATAGATGTTTATTATGGTTATGTCTTCATAATGGATTGTCCCCTTAATCATTATATAGTGTTCTTCTTTGTCTTTTACGGTGGATTTTGTTTTAAAGTCTGTTTTATCTGAGATTAGTATTGCCACTCCTGCTCTTTTTTGGTAGTTGTTAGCTTGATATATTTTTTTCCAATATTTGACTTTTCATAAATTCACATCTTTGTTTCTAAGGTGAGTCTCTTGTAGACAACATATTGATGGATCCTGTTTTCTATCCATTTTCTCACTCTCTGTCTCTTTGGGGTGCATTGATCCATTTACAGTCAGTGTAATTATTGATGGATGTGAGTTTGTTGCTATCATTTTGTAGTGCTTTTTTTTGTGGTGCTGATGTTTTCTTTGTTCTACTTACTCTATTGTGCTGAGTTACTTTTGTTTGTGGATTTTTTTTCATTTCTTTTGTTTTTGTAGGTTTTTTTTTTTTGCTGAGACTTTAAGTGTTTCCTCTTTATTTTTATGAGTATGTTTGCAAACTTTCTTTGTGATTACCATGAATTTTACCCTTATCTTTCTAAGTTTGAAGCACCCTATTATTACTTGCTATCGCCTTGCCTTCGTCTCCATTAGAAGGTTCTATACCTATGCTGTTTATTCCCTCTTTTACTGTTTTGAAGTTGTTGTCATTTACTGATTAACTGCTCTGATTCTCTGTTGTGTTTCTTTTGGTTTTGGATAGTCCTTGAGAGTTATTTTCCTAGATTGGTATCTGGCTGGTACGATCCTGTGTCCTAGATTCTGCCTGTGAGCTTAAGTTGTTTGTTCTCAGATCGTAGAACTCCCTTTAATAATTCTTGTAAGTTTCATTTGACTTTTACATATTCCCTTAATTTCTGCTTATCTGGAAATGACCTAATTTCACCATCAAATTTTAATGAGAGTTTTGCAGGATATATTATTCGTGGCTGGTAATGTTTTTCTCTCAAGATTTTATATATGTCATCCCATTGCCTTCTTGCCTGCCTGGTTTCTGCCGAATAATCTGAGCTTAGTTTTGTTGTTTCTCCTCTGTATGTGACTTCTTG
>NW_004444083.1:4978194-4983170 GCF_000243295.1 Trichechus manatus latirostris | reverse complement strand
CATGAATTTTTCTATTTTTTGCTCATTTTTGTCTGCTTTTTGCCTCAGCTCTTGGAGAATTCTGAGTATTAGAGATTTTAATTCCCTGTCAGGTAGTTCTAGTGCATTTTCTTCCACTGGAAAGTCATCTGGTGTTTTATTTTGGATGCCTACTGGAACCATCCTGTCCTGTTTTTGTAAATGTTTTTATATTGCCAGCTGTCATCGGGACATGAAGTAGTTATTTTTCTCTTTTATTTATGGTAGATTTGTTTGTTTCATCCCTTTTTTTTTTTAATTTGGCTATGTCTGAGCAGGTGGGCTGTGTGTTCTTTGTTGTTTGCTCATCTGTGGGCACAATACTTTTCACCTCCTTCTCCAATTGGCAGGGTCAGTCACTCATATATGGTACGGAAGGGCAGATCTAGCTGAAGAGGAGTTACTGGGATGGGTTGTTTATGGCACTTACTACAGCCACCAGGCTGGGTTGGTAATCAGTGCAGTGCAGATTCCAGTAGGCCATGCCTCTGCTTCTTGGTGGGGTGATGTTAAGAGCACAGTGCAGATAGGCAGGATGTAGTGGGGAGATTGTTATGTGTGGAGCTAAGATGGATATGGGAGAGAGGGCAGAGGAACAGGAGCCAAAAACATACAAACAAACAAAAAAGAATGCTAGGGGACCTTGCCATTGGAGTGGAGCAATGAAAGACTATGAAAGGGAGAAAAACAAAAAGGGGAAGAGGAAGAAAAAAAAAGAAAAGGAATGAATGAATAAATAAATATCAGAAAGGGAAAAGAACAGTAAAGTTCCCTGGCATCCCACCAGTGCGGCTATGAGGTCTGGGGAAGTTGTTCTCAGGTATTGCAGTACAGCCTGGCTAGAAGGCGTAGAGGTATACAATGCCAGGTATGCAGGGAACAGAATGAGAAGGACGATATAGAGAGACGAGAAACTGAGTGAGAAAGAAAGACACAAAGGAAAACAGAGGGAAAAGAAAACAAAACAAATTTTTAAAAAAGAACAAGAAAAGCCCCCCAAAAAACAGAAAAAGGGAAAAAAAACAACAAAAAAGAAATGCTCTCAGGGATCCCTCTGCACGTCTGTGCAAGCTGAGGGGGTAGGTTCCAAACCACGCAGCACCGCCTGGCCAGAATGGGCTCCCAACTCAAGAGAAGGAAAAGAAAACAAACAAACAATTCAAAATAAACAAACAAAAAGCCCCAGGATCCCACCAGCGCGGCAACCCAGACCAGGAAGCAGTTCCACACTCAAATGGAGCTCCACAGCCCCTCCAGAAGAAGCAAAGATAGTGCACGGAGCCAGGTATTTGAGCGAAAGGACAGGGAGGTGGTGAGAGGTAAGGAAGAAATCAAAAGAAGCAGAAAAAAAGCAACACCAGCAGCCAACAAATGGCACTCAGAGACCCAGCTAGTGGAGGCTGGTGGAATCCAAGCAGCTGGTGCTTCCCGGACAAGAGAACTGTGTCCGTGGGAAGCAGAGGAGGCCAAGTGGGGGTGAAGAATGGTGGGGGGTGGGAAAGCGTATATCGCAAATTTCCGGTTGTTTCGTCTCCCACTGGAAGCTCCGTGAAGCTGCTTTCTTGTACCCCCTGTTTGCTCATCCCCGATAGGAGTCCAAGATGGCAGATCAGCGCTGTGTTAGCTGATACAGGACCTCTGCATGAATCTCTCCTCGCTGTCCGTTCTCTGTCAGTTTTCTCACTCCATTTGGTGCTTGGCTGAGTTCTTTATCTCTTCATTTGATGTTTTAGGGTTTCAGGATTGTTGTTTTCTCTTTTCAGCTTAGTTTTTCGGATCTTTGCTGTGGAGGGACGGTGTGGTGCTTCTGCCTAGAGCACCATTTTGCCAGAAGTCTCCAAGGATGTAGTCTTTATGGTAGCAGACTACTACATCTTTCTCCCAAGGAGTAGCTGGTGGGTTCAAACTCACAACGTTTAGGTTAGCAGCCTAGCACTTAACCACTGCACCACCAGGGCTCCTTAAATTGTTTGTTAGAAGTTAGTTAATATTAAACTGTTAGCTCTTGGAAGAGTTGGTGCAACAAGGCTTGTCTGTGAATAAGACTAATGTCCGTTTTTTTTGAACTCATCTGTGCTCTTCATAGGAATGCAATGGAAGCTAAGCCACACCCCTTGACTCAATTCTTTGCATGCATAATTAAACCCTTGTGCTTATGTTACTCTTCTTATCTCCTCCTCTGCAGTGCATTAACTCTAGATGTTGACTATTCTCACAAAAATACACTTTGTCATATAACAAAATCACAAAATAATTATTTCTTTTATTTTTTAAAGAGCAGAATATAAAAAATATATCCATTTTGTAACATTTCATTGAAAATTTTGCATCTATATTCATGAGCAAGATTGGTCTACTGTTTTTTGTTTTTAATAATTAACTTCATTACATTTTGCCAGGAAGGTTTTCTGGCTTACTAAATTGGATTGGAGAGCTTTCTGCCCCTTTCCATGGCCTACAATAATATAAATAACACTGGGATTATTTTTTCTCCAAAGGTTGGATAGAATCCAGCTGTGGAACCATCTGGTTCTGGTGCATTTTTTAAATGGGAGCTCTATAATCACATTCCAATTCCTTCCATGGTAATTGTTCTATTTAAAATTTCCACATTTTATTTTAATTCTTAATAATTTATATTTTACTGAAAAAAATCACTCACGTTTTCTAGGCTTAGAAATATTTACCTTAGAATTGCTTGCAACATTATCTTATATCTCTGTATGGTGTATTGCTTTAAATTTTATTATAAAAGACTTAAACATGCCTAAAAAGAATCAAGAATAGTACAATGAACACCCATATAACTCCAAGCTATACTAAACCATTTTAAATTAGAGAAGCCGTGACTCTTCAACTCTAAATAATTCAGCATTTATCTCCAAAAACTACGAACATTCTCACATATAATTGCAATATCATTTAATACACTAAACTCAATTAACAGCAGTCCCCTAATGTCTTTTATCACCTAATCCACATTCAAATTTCTCCAGTTGTCCTTAAATTGCCTTTCGTTTTATAGCTGATTTGATCAATCCAGAATTTAGTCATTGAGGAAGAATTGGTTTGCTGTGACCTCTCTTAAGTCTTTAATTTAAAACCATTGCCCTCCCCCTTTTTGTTCTTGCCATTGACTTGTTGACCGACCAGATGTCCCACAAGCTTGGTTTCCTCTTGCTGACATTCAGGTTGTTTCGTTTTATTTATAGGCTTTTATTTTATTTTATTTTTCTCAGTCAGTAGCTAGATTGCTTTTCCCATTCTAAATCTTGAATTTGGTATCTCGTCTTCTTTTTTTTTTTTTCTTCCTTTATTGAGCCTTCAAGGGGGATTATCTGTTATATTAGTCTCTTCAAGGAAGTTGTTTGTTTTTTCATTAACAGGAGGATACTCTCTTAATCAAGACAAGAATCTCAGATGTTACAGAAGAAAAGATAGTAATATTTAAATACATAAACATTTAAATCCTCAGAATGGCAAAAGAAATAATAAAAAAGCCAATAAATAAATGCTGTAATTGAGTACATATTTGTAAGAAAATAATCAACAAAGGCCAATATCCTTAATATACAAATATCTCGTCTCAATTAAAAAAAAAACAAAACTGAAAATGGGCAAATTCCTAAAAGAGCAATTTCAAATGGGGGAAAAAAAAAAGGCAAAAAAAAAAAAAAAAGAAAAAAAGAAAAGAAAATTTATGAAAACTCACTCATATGTTTTGCCCATTCTTAAATTGGGTTGTCCGGATTTTTCTTATTGATTTCAATGTGTATATTATTTATATACATATTGGAGCCCATTGTCAAATACACATAATGTGTTGTTTTTAATGTAGCATGTTGCTAACAGTAATCAGAAGTCACCACATCATTTGCTGTTGCCTTCATATAACTAAGAGAATGTTCCACCAAATACATACTTAACAAATATCAAATCATTATTTTTCTTCCAAAAGAGATAGTGGGTGTATTTTTTTTTTTTTTTTTTTGTCTAGTAGGCAGCCTTAGAAAGAAGAATTTTAATGCTTAAAGAGCTTTTCAAAGCATTAATTCCATACCCTGATTAGGTGGGCAGAAGGAAGTTGGAGAAAATATGTTTTTGGTAGATTGAGTTGATCTAAAGAAGCTTTTTCATTTCCAGGAAATGCCTCTTTTAAAAATCTATCTCAACTGTCACAGCCCTTCTTTCAGTCATGTGGTTTTGGTGTGTATTTTCTTTAGCACAACCCCATTTCCTGTGCATCTACTTTGCTGGCTTTTGCTCTTGCTGTGGTAAAAACAAGTGAAACAGAAATTTAACAACATTGCCTGAAACTCAGTTTTTCAAAAGAGATAAGACATAGGCAGGAAGGCAATGCAAACTGTCCATGCATTCCCAAAGCTCAAAACATAAATGGCAGATGGACTGGTCTTGATGACGTCTCTTCAGATAAAAGCCAGTGGATTATTGTTCTTCCCCCACGGGGCCATTAGAGTGTATTAATACAACTAGATTAGGGTTTTTCATAGCTTTATCTTCTAACAATTTCTCATGTGTAGGCTTTAACATTTGTTTCTGTTCTGAGCTAATCATGAATATTGTCCCTTTTCTCTTTGTTTATTTGCTAGAGGGACAAAAGGAAGTAAAATAGCTATTTTTTTTTAATTTATATTTTATTGTATTTCAGGTGAAGGCTTACAGAACAAAAAGTTTCTCATGAAACAGTAGTACACATGTTGTTTATGACATTGGTTAACAACCCCACAACATGGCAACCCTCTAACTTCTCAACCTTTTTTTTTTTTTGGTGAAAGTACACATAGCCAAAGATACACCGTTTCAAAAATTTCTACATACACAATTCAGTGACATTGACTATGCTCTTCCAATTGTGCTGTCGTTCTCACTTAAGATGAAGGCTTACAGAACAAAATAGTTTCTCATTTAATAGTTACTACAAATGTTGCCCTATGACA
>NW_004444083.1:4971602-4976114 GCF_000243295.1 Trichechus manatus latirostris | reverse complement strand
TTTTTCCATCTCTTTGAAGAATGTTGTTGGTATTTGGATCGGGATTGCGTTGTATTTGTAAATTGTTTTGGGTAGAATTGACATTTTCACAATGTTGAGTCTGCCTAACCATGAGCATGGTATGTTTTTCCATTTATGTAGATCCCTTTGGGTTTCATACAGTACTGTTTTGTACTTTTCTTTGTATAGGTCTTTTACATCCCTGGTCAGATTTATTCCTAAGTATTTTATCTTTTTAGAGGCTAAAATAGCTATTTTTATAGAAATCGTAGAAGAAGTAGGAGAGTTATTATGCAACTAGTTTAAAAAATTCTAATAAAGTCAAGATATTTTTTGTATTTTTTTAAAGGGTGGTATTATTATCATCATGAACACAAAGTTCAAGGCTCCCATTTACAAGAGGCCTTTCTCATTCCTGCCACGTAGCCTCTCTTCTGTTGAAGAAATGCTTGGATTGCAGCTACATAAAAAGCCCATGCATATGTTTGATACTTGAAATTCAGTAAAATATTCAATGAAGACACCAGGTTTTCATTACCCTTTTCTGCTTTCATTGGATTCAAGATTTTTCCACAATGTTGATCAATTTGATGTAGTTTACCCATGAAGGCCAAACCTAGTGATATGTGAATATATATAATTAAGTTGTTGGGTATGTATTTAGTTATTGCGTTCACACTTTGAGAAGGGGGAGAGGGCCTGATCTCTGGATACTGAATTATGTGGTAAAAGCTGCAGAGGCTACATAGCCCCATTGAGTAGAAACAGGTAAAGGAATTTCATGGACCGTAAGAGCTGGGAGTGGTCAGGGACATGATCTAAGCCATGTTTTTTATATCTTGTTTTTATTATTGGTGGTGGTTTTTACAAAAGAGGAAGTGAAAACCCAGATGCTAAAGTGTGGTGACTAAGATCAGCTAGTTAGTGACAAAATGGCTTGGTGGCCAAGCGAGAATTTCTTCCCAGATATACTCTCAGTTCAGTGTTCATTCCAATCTACAACGTAGCCAGAAACATGAAAGGGAAAAAAATCAAAGGCTAATGACATTAGATCAAATAGTATCCCTTTGAAATAGTCTATCTGTAGGCCCAAGAAAAATGAGGGAAACTCTCAGTGAGATGAACTGACACAATAGGTGCAACAAGGGACTCAAATATACTGGTGATTGTGAGGATGTCGCAGGACCAGGCAATGTTTTTTCTGTTATACGTAAGGTTGCCATGGGTTCGAGTTGACTCCATGGCAACTAACAACAACAACAACCTATAGGGTCATAGTGGACCCAGGCAGGGACATCAATATCTGAGATTACCTTTTCTCCCATTTTTGCTTAGCCCTTTTCATGGTTCAAAATACAGACTGAAACTACCTTCTTTGGGATATCTTTTCTCCCTTCCAGTCTGTTAGATGTCCCTCCTACATGAGCAAATAATACCCTGTTAAGTTGTAGATTTTTGATCACTTGTCCTCTTCTCTATTAATAATAAACCAGTTGGGGATGGGGCCTGGGGACCATAGTTTCAGGGGACATCTAGGTCAATTGGCATAACAAATTCTATTAAGAAAATGTTCTGCATCCCACTTTGGTGAGTGGTGTCTCAGGTCTTAAAAGTTTGTTAGTGGCCATCTAACATGCATCAGTTGGTCCCAACCCACTTGGAGCAAAAGTGAATGAAGAACACCAAAGACATGAGGAAAATATTAGCCTAGAAGACAAAAGGTCCACATAAATCAGAGACTCCATCAGCCTGAAACCAGAACTAGATGGTGCCTGGCTACCACCAATGACTGCCCTGACAGGGAACACAACAGAGAGCCCCGCATGGAGCAGGAGGAAAGTGCAGAGCAGAGCTCAAATTCACGTAAAAAAACCAAACTTAATGATTTGACAAAGACTGGAGGAACCCCCAAAACCATCGCCCCTGGACTGTCTGTTAACCCAGAGCTAAAACCATTCCCGAAGTCCACTCTTCAGACAAAGATTAGACTGGACTATAAAACAAAAAATAATACTCATGAGGAATGTGCTTCTTAATCAAATACACGAGACCAATTGGGCAGCTCCTGTCTGGAGGCAGGATGAGAAGGCAAGAAGGGACAGGAACTGGTTGGATGGATACAAGAAACCTAAGTGGAAAGCGGGAGTGTGCTATCACATTGTATGGATTGCAACTAATGTCATATAACAATACCTGTATACATTTTTGTATGAGAAATTAACTTGAGCTGTAAACTTTCACCTAAAGCACAATAAAAATAAATAAATAAAAATAATAAAACAGTTACCATCGAGTTGACTTCAACTCATGGCAACCCCATGTGTTTCAGAGTAGAACTGTGCTCCATAGGGTTTTCAGTGACAGATTTTTCTAAAGTAGATTGTCAGGCTTTGCTTCCCAGGTGCCTCTGGGTGGGCTCAAAGCTCTAAACTTTCTATTAGCAGCTAAGCTTGTTAACCATTTGCACCCTCCAAATTAGGTATGAGTATTCCCATTTTATAAGGAGATCTGGTGGCACAGTGGTTAAAGCGCTTGGCTGCTAACGGAAAGATCCATGGTTTGATCCCACCAGCAGCTCCACAGGAGAAAGATGATGTGGTCTACTACTGTAAAAATTTATAGCCTTGGAAACCCCATGAGGCAGTCCTACTCTGTCCTACAGAGTTGTTATGAGTTGGAATCAATTCAATGGCAGTGGGATTTTTAGTTTTATTCCATTTTATCGATGAGAAAACTGAGGCTCAGACCAGGGTTTTGAACTGGTTCTTCTTGATTCAAACATGGCTGAGGAAACAACATTGAAACAGACCTGATTTTTTAAAATTTGAGTAAACCAGAAGCATAACTGGAAAAGGAAAAATTATGCGTTGAAGCCATGCTAGAAACTTAATCTCCCCCCCATTAGAAAACAAAGTCAGCATGCATGTTGCACAGCAATCAAATCTCTTGCCCATCAGATTTTGCGAAGTCGGAAATAACAGTGACGCACTCAAAGATGGCTGCCACTCCACTGTTTTGAATGTGTGTTGCTCTCCTCAATTCTGGCAATAATCCAATCTCACATGTCAGGCTCCTAAAAGGGTTTATTATGCCTCTTCTGAGTCTCCCATTCCAGGGTTCAAACCATAATTTTCCCTGTTCCAGTTAGGGATCCACATCATCCAAATTGTAAAAGCTTTGGTCTGTTCCGGTTCCCGCTCATCGGCCATAATTGAACTGAGAACTAGTTTGAAGCCCTGACTCAAACAGAGTAAGTAATTTGATCAAGTTCATACACCTAATAAGCAATAGAGCCACAACAGGAAACCATATTTGTTAGACTCCAAGTTCAGGTCATTTCTGTGTGCTATACTCATTAAATTCTGGGTCAGGTAACTGTGGTGGTGAATTAAAGAAATCAGGGATGATATCAGAGTCTCCAGAGGTAGGAAAAGTACAAACGCTGAAAGGTTCTGTGTGGTAGATACAATAAAACCTGCAAAATCTGGAACCTATATAAGGCAGAAACCTGTCAGAGAAGAAAAAGTCAAATATTTTCCACTAAAACGAGTGATAGAAAAGTCGTAAGACTGTACTCGATGAAAGGCAGACAACTTGCGAGGTCCGGAAAAACAAGGCAGTCTCATGGAATTCCAGCTCTGGCAGGTTTCAACGTACTAGATTGGTTCTCTCATCATCCATTTCACTCCCCAAGGTAGCCTCCAAGGTTGTAAAGCTAAAACTCACAGTTCCCAAGCTCTGTTGCCTATGGGATTCTGGTGGAAGGTGTAGCATGTATGTACCACAGCTACCACAAAGGGTTAGGTGTAAATTTAGGGCAGCTGAACCAGGGATTGGTTACCAAAGTTAGAAAGAAGAAAATTTCATATCTTCTTGTTGTTAGGTACCATTGTGTTGGTTCTCACTCATAGCAACCCCTTGTGCAACAGAACAAAACACTGCCCAGTCCTGTGCCATCCTCATAATCGTTATGCTTGAGCCCATTGTTGCAGCCACGGTGTGGATCCATCTCATTGAAGGTCTTCCTCTTTTTGATGACCCTCTACTTTACCAAGCATGATGTCCTTCTCCAGGGACAGATCCTCCTGATAATATGCCCAAAGTATGTGAGACATAGTCTCACCATCCTTGCTTCTAAGGAACATTCTGGTTGTACTTCTTCCAAGGCAGATTTGTTTATTCTTTTGGCAGTCCATGGTATATTCTGTATTCTTTGCCAACACTATAATTCAAAGGTGTCAATTCTTCTTTGGTCTTCCTTATTCATCTTCCAGCTTTAGAATGTATATGAGGTGACGGAAAACACCACAGCCTGGGTCAGGTTCACCTTAGTCTTCAAGATGGCTTCTATGCTTTTTAATACTTTAAAGACATCTTTTGAAGCAGATTAGCCCAATGTAATGAGTTGTTTGATTTCTTGACTACAGCTTCCATTGGGTTGATTGTGGATCCAAGTAAAATGAAATCCTTGACAACTTCAATCTTTTCTCTGTTTATCATGATGTTGTTTAT
>NW_004444083.1:4923439-4971502 GCF_000243295.1 Trichechus manatus latirostris | reverse complement strand
TCTTCCTCCAATCCTGATACCCTGTTCTTCTTCATATAGTCCAGTTTCTCTGATTATTTGCTCAGCATACAGACTGAATAAGTATGGTGAAAGGATAAACCCTGGCACACACCTTTCCTGCCTTTAAACCATGCAGTATCCCCTTGTTCTGTTCAAATGACAGCCTCTTGATCTATGTACAATTTCCTCATGAGCACAATTAAGTGTTCTGGAATTCCCATTCTTCTCAGACGATATATACAAGAGGCAGAAACCACAGAAGAATCTAAGGCAACATGAAAAGGAGAAAGGAGTCAGGTGTCAGCATTCTGGTCAAATTGCTCATTTCCCATTACATTTCTGCACAATGAGTTTTATCATCCATTTATCCAGCAAACATTTCTTTAGTACGTACCATTTGAAGTAACTGTTTTAGGTACTGAGTATAGAGAAGTTCTTCCCTCAAGGAAAAAAATAATGGATTATAAGAGTATAATAAAAATCTACAAAAATAAAAAAAATAGGAGTTACTAGCTCTGCTATGCAATCAAAGAAGTTAATAGAAGAGAATACATTGGAGTTGTAACAAAGTATATGATAAATTATTAAATATATCACTACAGACCAAGCAGGAATTAAAGAGGTAATAAGGAGTTATAAGGAAATCTGTGGTAAATGCTTGAAAATTTATATGAGTAAAAAAATTCCTGGAAAAATATAGCATATTAAAACTGACTCAACAAGAAACAGAAAATCACAATAGTCCTAAAACCATTCAGCTGATAAAATCAATTATTGAAAGAATAATCCAGGCCCAGTTAAGTTCTCATTCCTACCTAATTAAAAAAAAAATATGTATATGCAAGATCTTCCAGAGAATCAAAATAGAAACTTCACACCTAGATCATTTTATGTGGCCACCACAATCTTGATATTACACCCAAAAATGATGGCATGACAAAATAAAATTATAGGTCAATCCCACTTGTGAACATAGGTGTAAAAATCCTAAACAAAATATTAGCAAACATAATAGAGAAACCACACACACACACGTATCAAAGTTGAGTTTATGCTAGGAGTATGAGGTTGGTTTAGCAGATGAAAATGAATAAATATATTTTTCCATACAAGAAAGGAAAAATAAATCATAAGAACTCAATGATGCAGAAAAAGCATTTGATAAAATTATAGATTTCATGATTAAAAAAAGACTCTTTATAAACTACGTAAAAAGGGAACTTTCTTAATCTGAAAGGAAATCTATATTGAAATAAAGCAACCACCACCACTAACGACAAAATAACTAGAGAAATCATAATTTAATGGTGAATCAGTATTACTTTGGGATTAAAAAAAAAAGACAAGCTTTCCCATTGTCAGCATTACAAATTACTAAATTAGTAAATTACTAATTACTAAAATTAATGAGTCATTAGGAAGTTTTCTGGATGCAAAACTCATATAAAAATCAATAATGCTTATATAACAGAAGCAAATTAAAAAAAAAAATTAAAAGACACCATTTTAAACAACACAAAACATTTCAAGTACCCATGAGTAAATTTAACAAATAATTTGTAAGACATCTAAAGGGAAAAATATAATTTTTGTATGAGACTTAAATGGAAAGATATGCAACATTCATATTTGAATATTTGGAAAATTCAACATTGCAAAGATATCAATTGTTCCCAAATTTATTTATTAGATTTTTCCATTAGATGGAAAACCGAAAAAAAAAAAAAAAAAAAAAAGCTTACTAGGCTTTACTTCCCCTGTAGAATTTGGCTTTTTTATGGGTGCTTATAAAGTTCTATTTCAGTCCTGGTTGTGGTTTTTTCTAGAAGCAGCTTTGATTCCATCAGTTTATAGTATCCTTAGTGCTTCCAATCAAAACTGTGAACTAGAAACTGAAATTATCCTGGAAGAGTGAATTAGTAAGGCAAGTTGCACAGAGCAGAAGAGTAGACAATGGTTTGGAAATTATCATCAAAGTTGATAGATCTTCATTTTTTTCCCCAAAACATATAAATCAATTGAAATTTAGTCGGTGTAAGACACAGAAAATTCAACTGAAAAGCGCAAAAATAATAAAAAGGATTTTTTGTTTTAGTAACTAGAGGAAGGTCCAGATGTAGAGCTTGGCTGTCAACCAAAAGGTTGGCGATTTGAATCCATCAGCTACTCCTTGGAAACTCGATGGGGCAGTTCTACTCTGTCTTAAAGGGTCACCAAGAGTCAAAATCGACTTGATGGCAACGGGTTTGGTTTTGGTTTGATCAGGTATGATTTAACTTAGTGATCTAAAAAATAAAGATTTTTTCTGCTCCTCTGCTTTGCTTCCCATATATTATCTTTTGTATATCATTTTCCTTTTATGACCAAATTCAAGTTACAAGATGTTGTCACTGAAAAGGGAATAGACCCATACAATTGACTCTCATGAGTTGGTGCAAAGTCAACTCTAATACACTATCTGTTGAATTCATAGGTAAGAATTCAAGCATCTTCGGGTTTGTTCATCCTAATCTATGTAGGTCATTAACCATTAAGTGTTTTTCTTTTCTGTGTTATTAATTTAATTGTAAGGAGTGGATATTCCCGATTGTGATAAGAGTGAACTTAAGGGAAATTTCTTGTTTTTCAAGGAGTGTCAGGGTTAGGTTAATTTTTGAAATGTATTACTGACAGAAAAATTTTACATAAAAGATCTACTGATATCACTTCAAAGTAATAGCTAGTTGGTTCTAAAATTCACATTGCATTTCACAAATCTCTATGTCTAAATAGTGTTTCTACTAAGGCTTTGCAGGAATTCATTGCTGCTGCCTGTATCCATTATAAGGTCTTAAAACATTTCTGCCTTTTAAGACAGATGTCTGTACTTTTCTATTTGTTATTTAATTCCACTAATTTTGTTTTTCCTTTCAGGACTATTAGAGAAACTTGAACTGTTTAATGTTTCAAGATGTAATTGGTATGTTTTATGTGTTTAAGCCTAGGTATATTAGTTATTTATTACCCCCAAACTTGGTGGCTTAAAATAAAACCAACCCATTTCCATTGAGTTGATTGCAACTCATAGCTACCCTATAGGACAGAGTAGAACTGCCGTATAGAGTTTTCAAGGCTGTAATCTTTACAGAAGCAGACTGCCTCAGCTTTCTCCCATGAAATGGCTGGTAGATTTGAACTGCCAACCTTTTGGTTAGCAGCAGAATGCTTAACCACTGTGCCATCAGGGCTCTTTGGCTTAAAACAACACATATTTATTATCTTACAGTTTCTGTGACTTAGGAATGTGGGTTCAACTTATCTGGGTACCCTAGACTGAGGGTCTCTCACAGCACTGCAATCAAGGTGTCGGCCAAGACTAGAGTCTCATCTGAAAGCTCAAGTGGGGAGGAATCAGCTTCCAAGCTCATGTGGTTGTTGACAGGATTTAGTTCCTTGCAAGTTGTTGGACTGAAGGCCTCATGCTCAGTATGCTGGTAGGAGACTGATTTCAGTTCCTTGACACATGGGCCTCTCTAATATGACTTCTTGCTTCATCAAAGACAAAAAGGGAGAGAATCTGCTAGCAAGACAGAAGTCACTGTCTTATGCAATGTAATCACGGAAGTGATATCCCTATCATCTTTACCAAATCCCATTGGTTAGAAACAAGTCACTAGGCCAGCCCACATTCAAGAGGAGGTGATTAAACAAGGACATGAAGACCAGGAGGTGGGGATTATTGGGTACCATTTTAGAGTAGAATATTTGTAGATATTCTTGAGTGATTACATGTATACTGTTAAAACTTGATTTAGATTAGCAGCAATTTAAGAAAAGTGTTTACACAACAGGAAATACTGCAAAGTGTTTAGGTTATGTCATAAAATATTTTCCACTAGTGTATTTCCATTCTTATTAATCAACCTGTTTACTGCCTTCGTATAGTGCAAGCAAGTTTATAAAGCATTCCGAATATGTGTAAAGAGATAGATAGACTCTGATTAGATTTTAGAATGGACTTCCCATTAGACCAAAAACTAGGACAAAGGCTTTCTCAAATTTTCAATTTTTTTCATTTTATTTCTCCTTCCCTCAAAAGTATCTTTTAGTCATTAACGGAGGAGAAAAAGTAGGAAAGGGCTGTAGTGAAAGTTCTGCTCCAACCATGTCCAGAAGAGCTTGGTCCCCAGCTTCTGTGGTCATTCTGGCAACTGAAAAACAATGGAAACCTACAGCTTAGTGTGCTGTGTGTCAAAACTTTCTGAACCCTGGCTACTGAACTCCCAACACACACATTTTCTCCATCTCTTTCTCTTTCACAGTTGGATGAGGAGGGTAGTTTTTGTATTCTTTGGCAGAACTGCTGGAATATCCAAAACCAAGATGTTAAAAATTTATCCCATTCTTGGATTTTATACACCTCGGCACCAGTCAGATTATCCTAGAGAATTATTGAGGTGAAATATAGCCTGGCAGTATTAATGCTTTCCTAAATACCTTTAAAATATGTTCAGGAGCCATTTCAGAGAAGCAAATGGGGAAATGTTTAAATATGTAATGGTGAAATTAACCAGTTTTTGAGGCCGGTAACTTTGATTTTATTTCTCACATATATTTACATGCAATGGAAGGGAATGTGAAAGCAATCATGCATATAATCTTTAATTAAGGACAAAAAGGCCTTGCAGTGGTCCACGTTCCTCCCAGCCACCCCACGACCACCACCTCCACCCAGGAGCTAAGCTCTGCTACTTACCAAATAAGTAACCTTGAAAAAGTGACAGTCCCTTTCAACTTCAGGATTTTTCTCTTTCTCTGTTTCCAAAATGACAATCCAAACTTTCAGCATGGTTATTAGGTTTAAGTGATATTAAGTCCACAGAACACTAATAAAGTGCTTTATCTATAAATGCTGGTTGTGTTGTTGAAATTCATGAAGGTACACACCTTTTATGAAATTGTTTAATATCCAGATGTTAAATCATTCCGCATCTCCTGTTCACTTCACTCTCCTTAGGGAAGGGCCATGATAAACATGAAGTACTCACAGTCGACTAAGATGCGGAAAATCACAGCATTGCCCAACTGGTTGGCTAATGTGGAAAGATTTGTACTAGCAAAGCTGTCAACAAATACTTATATTACAGACAGGAAAAATTTTAGAGAAAAAACAGTTTATTCCGTACTTGGAAGGAGAAGGAGAAAGGCATAGAAACTTACACTTGTCTGTTGTCCTCCATGGTCCCTGTCTTAGTTATCTAGTGCTGCTAAAACAGAAATACCACAAGTGGATGGCTTTAACAAACAGAGATTTATTCTCTCACAGTCTAGGAGGCTAGAAGTCTGAATTCAGGGTGCCAGCTCCAGGGGAAGGCTTTCTTTCTCTGTTGGCTCTGGGGGAAGGTCCTCGTCATCAATCTTCCCCTGGTCTAGGATTTCTCAGCACAGGGACGCTGGGTCCAAACAACATGCTCTCCTCCTGGTTCTTCATTCTTGGTGTCTTAAGGTCTCTCTTGTCTCTGCTCGCTTCTCTCTTTCATATCTCAAAAGAGATTGACTCAAAATACAACCTAATCCTATAGACTGAGTCCTGACTCATTAACATTACTACTTCTAATCCTGCCTCATTAACATGATAAAAACAAACCTGTTGCTGTCAAGTCGATTTCAACTCATATTCACCCTATAGGACAGAGTAGAACTGCTCCATTGAGTTTCCAAGGAGTGGCTAGTGGATTCAAACTGCTGACATTTTGGGTAGCAGCTGAGCTCTTAACCACTATGCCACCAGGGTCCCATTAACATCATAGAGGTTAGGATTTACAATACATAGGATAATCACATCAGATCACAAAATGGTGGACAACCACTCAATATGGAGAATCATGGCCTAGCTGAGTTGACATATATTTTGTGGGGACAAAGTCAATCCATAACTGTTCCCTCCCCCAAAGAAAACAAAACAATCCTGGGGAGGAATCATAAGTCAAAGGAATGACAGGATTTGAACTGTGTGTGTGTGTGTGTGTGTGTGTGTGTGTGTGTGTGTGTGTGATGTGTGTGAGGTTAGGGAGTGTTTGTTGTGAAATTTTAGACTGGGGGTGGCTTTGGGAAGTTTGGACCTTTTAAACTGTTGGCATCTTTGAGGTTTCTGAAACCTTGTTTGCGTTTCTCCATTTTGTTGTTGGGAGGTGGGTTTTGTCTGGGTGGCAACGTTGCCTCTTGAAAGCTAAAGTTAAACCTGTTCTCCTTATCCAACTGCGAGAGAGAGATTGAGAAAGTGTGTGTGTTGGGGTGCTGTACGCTGGGATCAGAAAGCTTTGACACACAGTACATACTAAGCCTTAGATTTCCAGTTATTCTTTGCTTGCTTCCAGGTTGGGTTCTGGAAAGACATGGCAGCTGGGTATTTGTGGCTAGCTCCAGGGTCAAGAAACAGAGCTCTAGGTTTTTCAGATGGCTACTTTCAATGTATTGCTCGCCCAGCTCTGCAGGTGAAGAGAGGAGGCAGGGCTTCGGGTGGACTCTTTGTCCAGGAAAAATGAGCTTCTGTTTAATTTGACTGGAGCCTCCCCCGTAAGAAATGAAAGAATGGCATGGTCATTGGATGATATTCTCACTTAACATGTAAAAGTGCATTTGCTAATCTTTGTTTCTCCTTTCTCCATTCATTAGAGATTCAGTGGTTTATTAACTTTTTGAGTATAGTGTATTTTAAAAGAATCAAAACTTAGAAGCAAAGAATAAGCACAAATACAATTCTGCAAGTAGAGGGAAGGAAGCCCTGCTGAGAGTTTTCAACCTACAAGGTAAAATAAATATTGCTGCCTAATTTGTGGAATGCTCTTGCCTCCTTAATGGAGGTCTCTAGTGCCATATTTCCAGATCATTATGTAGGGTGCAATCAGATTCTGAGAGTTACTAAGGAACAGATCACTTTGAGAATTTAGAACTCAGCCTAATGGGTGAATTGTAGTCCAGCTCTGTACTGAGTTCAAGTTTTAATAGAGCTGTTTCAAAATCTGAAAGTCTATTTGCAAAAGCTCTCAGTACTTATTTTATTTCACACAGGTAAGATAATAATGCTTCATCATTAAACTGAGAAGCAAAGAACACTGGGCTAGGAAGTAGGTTCTACTCCGGCCTCTATTGCTGTTTGGTTCTGCACAAGTTTCCTTGTCTGCACGGTGAGCTTGGATCAGGTGTCTCCAAATCACATGGTTTCAGGGCAGCAATGAAAGGTAAATGTGTGATGCTCTGCTTGATGGAGACTATGTGCAATGAGTGATTGGCTTTAATTCTTTTTTTTTTTTATTGTGGTGAAAATATACACAACAAAACATTCTTTGATTCAATGATTTTCCATGTATATAATTCAGTGATATGGATTATGTTCTTCATGTTGTGTAAGCATTCTTGGTATCCTTTTCCAAATTATTCCACCACCATTAACATAAACTCAGTGAGCTCTAAGCAAAAATTTCCCCTTTTCCCTCCCTTCTACCTCTGGTAACCATTAATAATTTTTGGTTTCTATATATTTGTGGGGGAGTCCTTGGGTGGCTCAAATGGTTAAGCACTCAGCTACTACTTGAAAGATTGGTGGTTCAAACCCACCAAAAGACACATTGGAAGACAGAGCTGGTGATCTGCTTCCAAAAGGTCATAGCCTTGAAAACCCTGTGGAGCAGTTTTACTCTGCACCCATGGCTTTTCCATGAGTCAGAATTGACTCCATAGCAACTAAAAACAACATATATTTGCTTATTTCATTTATGCAAGTTTTGTATTTGTCCTTTTGCAACAGACTTATTTTGCTGAGCATAATGTTTTCAAGGTTCATCCATGTTGTGGCATGTATCAGGATTTCATTTCTCTTTGTGATTGTGTAATAGTTCATTGTATGTATATACCACATTTCGTTTATCCGTTCATCTGTTGATGGACATTTTGGCTTTAATTCTTTAACCCGCCCCTCCTCCAACTGATGCTGTGAGTTTGCAATTCTTTCCTGTAAAGAATCCATATACATTTTCGTGCCCATTGACTTTAGTGCAGCCTTGTGACTTGCTTTGCCCATTTGAAAGAGACAGAAGTGACAATGTGCCAGTTATAAACCTAGACCTTAACAGGGCTTGGGCGTGACCCTTGCCCTTGTCCATTTCTGTCATTGACATAGAAGAAACTGCTCAGTTAGTCTGTCAGTCCTAGGAGGAGAAAGAGTGACAGATGGAGCAAAGCCATGTCACTGCAGCTGAACCCAGCTGACCCCCAGCCACGTGAGCAAAACAAATGCCGATTGTTGTATGCTGCTGAGCCTTTGAGGCTGTTTATTATGCAACATTAGCATGCCATAGAACTTTCTCTGTTTATGCTGGGTAAATTTCCTTCTCTGTAACCTCACAGTGTTAGAACAGGGCTGATGTTCCCAATTCAGATTACCTTCAGGGTAGGAAGGAAAAGTAAATGGGGGAAGGCCAGCCTGAGGGAGACTGGTTGGATGCCTATCACCTAGTCCTTCTAAAGGGGACAGCTGTCATTAGGCTCCAGCCAAACATGGTGGTACAGGAAGGTAGGCCTGTGTTACCAATTCTATTTTTCCAGAGAAGGTACAAATGTGGATTTTTTTTTTTTTTTTAATGTGGAATTTCAGAACTTAAATTTAGGAACTAATTCAGAAATGTGCAGAACTCTGTAGGGGCAGGATACATATAGCTCAAGGGTTAGAATTAGCAAGCTCTGGATTAGAGTCTATAAGGCCTCTACCGGCTCTAATGTTCAGTAATCATTGTTTTGAATTGCCATGGAGTAGATTCCAACTCACAGCGACCCTATGTATGCAGAGTAGAACTGCTCCATAGGTTTTCAAGGCCGTGGCTTTTGGGAAACAGATCACCAGGCCTGTCTTCCCAGGTGCCTCTGGGTGAGTGAAAATTGCCAGCCTTTCAGCTAGTAGTTGAGTGCTTACCCGTATGCACCACCCAGGGACCCCTCAGTAATTGTTAGTGCTCAACATATTGCTCGAGTCTACTGTGTGTGCCCACTTACCCCAGGTGTACTTACTTTATAATGAACTCAGCAAAGTTTCGATTTAAAAATATCATAAAGCATGCTTTTGTCTCCAAAGGAACATCTTCCAAATATGATCACAGCATAAAAGCTAAAACAGTAAAAATCCAGACAAAAGAAAAATCCCCAACTACCTAAAATCTTCAGCTACTTCAAAAGCTGAAGAATAACAAATCAGCCACCTCGCGCTGACTTTTTTTAATCAGAGAATTTTTTTTTTTGACAAAAATTAAATCTATTCCTTTTCAGGATGCAAATTTCTAAGATTATCTATTGTTATTATATTAAGTGCTCTAAAGTCTACTTGTCAAATATGTGTCTGTCAGAGAATAGGAATTCTTAATACTTTTAAGTGTTTTTTTTTAATAAATTAGTCTTCAACTAGAAAAATGGCCTAGCATCTCTATTAAAGGGAATGAAACCAGGAAATCTTTATTTTAAATCTTCATTAGCTACTGATTAGGCCAGCAAGTGGGCTTCAATGTCCGGATTTACTTGTTCATGGATTATAAACCTAGAATAATTAAGTGGGAAGACTATAACCTCTTCACAGAGTTCTTGATTGGATTAATGATTATACATGACTTGCAAAATAGACCTTGTGTGTGTGTCAATTTAATTTAAATAAAATTTACTTTGTGCCATCCAACTGCATATTGGATATAAGGCAAGGCATTGCACAGAACACAGAAGGTAATTCCTGCCCTGAAATAACATTTGATTAAATGAAAACCCAATGGAGGAGGCAGTACCTGGGGAGATTTCATTTTATATTTAGAGTGAAGGGCTAAGGTACATTAGTTATTATTGCTTTATACCACATTAGATTTGGGAGAAGTTTCTCTCTATCTCATGTGTTCTTGCTGTATCTTTTTCATTGATGTTTTGGGCCTCAAATGAAAGGCCTGACCATGTACTTCTGAAAAATCAGCCATTGAAAATCCTGTGGAACACAGTTCTACTCTCACACACATGGGGTAACCACAAGTTGAAATTGACTCAACTACAACTGGTACTGGTTAATAAAGAAAAGGGTTTTAACACTTGTGGAGTGCCAATGATGTGCTCGGTTAACTTATTTAATCTATACAACAACCCTGTTCAGTAAAAGCTTTTATTCCCATTTTTGGAATGAGAAAACTGGTTCAGGAGATTGAGGAAATCACCTCAGGAATCACTTCCTCCCAGAAGCCTTCTTTGATTTCCACAATCTGGATAGATTGTTCTGTGAATACCCTAAACACACTACATACCTCCATTCCAGCACTTAAAACATTTCAAGGTAATAGTTGCTGACTTTCTGCCTCTCCTACTGGACAGGACAATGAGCTCTTTGGTGCCTCGAGCCCGGCATAGAGTGTTGTTGTTGTTAGGTGCCATTAAGTTGATTTTGAGTTACAGTGACCCCATGTGACAGAGTTGAACTGCCCTATCAGGGAAAACAAAAATCCTCACAACTGGACCAATAAACAACATCATGATAAACGAAGAAAAGACTGAAGTTGTCAAGGATTTCATTTTACCCGGATCCACAATCAACATCCATGGAAGCAACAGTCAGGAAATCAAAAGACGCATTGCATTTGGCAAATCTGCTGCAAAACATCTCTTTAAAGTGTTGAAAAGCAAAGATGTTACCTTGAAGACTAAGGTATGCATGACCCAAGCCATGGTATTTTCAATCGCATCATATGCATGCGAAAGCTAGTCAATGAATAAGCAAGACGGAAGAAGAACTGATGCCTTTGAATCGTGGTGTTGGCGAAGAATATTGAATATACTATGGACTGCCAAAAGAAGGAACAAATCTGTCTTGGAATAAGTACAACCAGAATGCTCCTTAGAAGGAAGGGTGGCGAGACTTTGGACATGTTGTCAGGAGGGGTCAGTCCCTGGAGAAGGACATCATACTTTGGACATGTTGTCAGGAAGGGTCAGTCCCTGGAAAAGGACATCATGCTTGGTAAAGTACAGGGTCAGAAAAAAAGAAGAAGACCCTCAACTGGATGGATTGACACAGTGGCTGCAACAATGGGCTCGAGCTAACAACGATTGTGAGCATGGCGCAGGACCAGGCAGTGTTTTGTTCTGTGGTGCATAGGGTCGCTATGAGTCGGAACCGACTTGACGGCACCTAACGACAACAACATCAACATTGGGTTTTCTTGGCTGTAATCTTTATGGAAACAGATCGCCAAGTCTTCCCTCTGCGGATCAGCTGGGTGGGTTTGAACTGCAAAACTTTTAGTTAGCAGCAGAGTGCTTAACCATTTGCACCACCAGGATGCTATTGGCATAAAGTAGTCCAGTAAATCTGTGTGAAATGTTTGCATTTGACCAAGGTTGTAGAACCTCTAAGTGGCAGAAAACTGGAGCTACAATCAAGAATTTTCTAAACAGAAATCTCCTGCAGTTTCTACTATGCCACCACCTCAAAAGTGTTAGAATTAGAAAATATTTTCTAAAAATTTGTCTTCTCTTAAATATTTTAAGCTTGCATGTTCCCCTGATAATTATTCTCAATTTCTTTCCTTATTAGAAGCTTGAAATTGGAACCCAATGCATGACTGATTAAGGCAGAGTTTCCCAAACAGACATGATGACAATAATCATCTGAGAAGTCTGTTAAATATATGAATTCTTTGGTCCCACTTGGACTTTCTAAACCAGATCCTAGTGGGGAAGCGCCCAGAGCCGTGTTTTAAAGTGTTCAAGGTGATTCTTGTCATCAAAATATTTAGAAAATGCAGGTTGAAGGCAATTTCAAACTTTAGAAGGGTGTGTGGTGAGATGGGTCTTAAAAAAGAAAATTTTTTTTTTTTTTTTTTATCTATTTCTTTATCTGAGATCCAAAAGGTGATTCAACTTGCAGAAAACATTTTTTCATTGTGGTAAAAATAGATATAACCAATATTTTCCATTTCAACATTTTTTATGCATACAGATCAGTGACATTAAATACAGTCACCATGTGCAACCACCGCTTCTATCCGTTTCTGAATTTTTTCATCACCCTTCACGGAAAACAGTGCCCTTTAAGCAATAATTTCCTCTCACTCCCCTCGTACCCACCCCTGGTAAGCATTAATAAACTTTGGTCTCTATACATTTGCCTATTCTAGATATTTCACGTAAGTAGGATCATACAATATTTGCTCTTTTGTGTCTGGCTTCTTTCACTCAGCATAATGTTTTCCAGGCTTTCAATAAATATTTATTGAACGAATGAATGACATATGGAATGATTGATTTGAACAAAGATCCAGAGCTGAAATACACATATTCTGTTTTCAAGGAGTTCAGCCTACCAATAGAGACAGGCACACAAGACAAAAGTCAGCATAATATTGTTTGGAAAATGTCTAAGCCATAGCAACATGAAAAATGCCTGGGAGTGCACAAAGAGGAATTAACTGATTTTGAGTGGTGGAGAGACTGGTGCTCTGAGAAGGTAGGGTTGGGGAGTAAGGGAAGACCTCACAGTGGAGGCCAGAGGGAGGGGAGTTGACTTGACTGAGGGGGAGGGAAGGGAGGTATACAAGGGGGAGTAGAAGTGCATACAGAGTTCAAGAATAGCACCAAGTCCCAAGGGGCTTTCCTTTGAAAGTATCTGCCTAGTGATTCTATTTTTCCATCTATTAACTCTTTATTTTTTAATCTCAACTGATAATCTGGCAAGATTTATATTTATCTTGTATGGATTTTTTTCAATAGATGTTATGTTAAAAAAAATAGGTACACATTTTGGAAAAATGGTAAAATAAAACAAAGCAAAAAAACCAAAACCAAAACCAAAAACCCAACTGAACAAAAAAAATCTTCCCTGGCCGTCAGTTGGGGACAGTTTTTAACTGCTTCTTAAACTGCCTTCCGGGCCATCCATGCTCTGGTTTCTGCTTTCTTCCACCTTCGTCTGCCAGGCCTCCTGCTCACACTCAGTGTACCAGACATTCCAAATTAATTTCAATTGTTGAAAAAACCACTCCCTTGTGATACACTTTCTACATCTCCTGCCTGAAATGCCTCTCCTCCCTGATTGGCTTTTCTCCCTTCACTGGCTATTTCCTACTTGTCTCCTAAAACAGCTTACATTTCGTCAGTGACATTAAATACATTAAATACATTTCACCATGTGCAACCAGGAAGACTTCTCTGATCCGCCAACTCAAGTTTGTACCCCTTCTCCATGCTTTCCAAACACTCTGTACTTTTGTTACTATATACCTGAACATACTACATTTTAACTGTTTAATCTGCACCAGTGGTGCAGTGGTTAAGAGCATGGCTGCTAACCAAAAGGTTATCAATTCGAATCCACCAGCTGCTCCTTGGAAACACTACTCTGTCCTATAGGGTTGCTATGAGTCGGAATTGACTCAACAGCAATGGGTTTGTTTTTGTCTTTTTGGAATCTGCCTGAGGAGGAGCCCTGGTGATGCAGTGGTTAAGTGCTTGGCTGCTAACCAAAAGGTCGGTGGTTCGAACCCACTGGCCATTCAGTGGGAGAAAGATGTGGCAGTCTGCTTCTGTAATGATTACAGCCTGGGAAACCCTATGGGCAGTTCTACCCTGTCCTATAGGGTCGCTATGAGTTAGAATTGACTCCATGGCAAAGGGTTTGGTTTGGAATCTGCCTGAGCCACCACTCGTCTGCCAGTGTGTTATATTCTAGTTGCTTGCATATTACTATGATACTGGAAGCTATGCCTCTAATATTTCAAATACCAACAGAGTCATCCATGGGGGATAGGTTTCAGTAGAGCTTCCAGACTAAGACAGACTAGGAAGAAGGCCTGGAGATCTACTTCTGAAAATGATCCAATGAAAACCTTATGGATCATAACAGAACATTGTCCTACTCGCTTGCTATGGACATATCATCAGGAGGGACCAACACTAAAGGAGGAAATCATGTTTGGTGAAATAGAGGGCCAACAAGAGTGAGGAAGACTTTTGGTAAGATGGATTAGCACAGTAGCCAAAATGACAGTCTTGAACACGCTGACAATCATGAGGATGATGCAAGACTGAGAACATTTTGTTCTGTTATATATAGGTCTCCATGAGTCAGAGTCAACTCAATGTTAGCTATCAATCTAATCTGCATGAGGACAGGTTTATCTGTTCTGTTCACCACTGTGAATCACCAGCATTTACCACAGGGTGTGCACATCACAAGTATTTGATCAGTACTGGTGGAATAAGTAACTGAATGTGTGTTTTCTCTTTTCCCATCTAGTACATTGCTTGACTTGGGATGTCGGCAGATGTAATGGAATCTGTGAGGCTTACCAAAAATTTCCCTCACCAGGGCCTGATTGTGTATGTGTTTATGTTTAGATACAATCATAGAAAACAAGGATCAAGGGAGACAATCCTTGGCTTGTTAATAAAGGAGATGGAAAACTAAGTGTGCACTTCAAGAAAGACATTCTTCTTCCTTTAGCCTATTAATTGTGTTTCCCCTGAGAAGGAAGGGAAATTTTGTGTCCTTTTGTTTTGTGGAAAAAAGAACTTGACACCACACATAAAATAGTGTATTGGTGGTTCAACAATTGAATCTCAATTTGTCTTCTCACAAATAAGATTTTAGAGAGATGTTATAACACTGAAAGACACAGATGGAAATTAGGTTTCTAGGTACTTGCTACATATTATGTTGGGAATTCAGATAATAAATGGGGGATTCGATGTTGTTAGGTGTTTTCAAGTCAGTTCTGACTCACAGCGACCCTACGTACAACAGAACAAAACACTGCCTCGTCCTGTACCATCCTCATAATCATTACTATGTTTGAGCCCATCGTTGCAGCCACTGTGTCAATCCATCTCATTGAGGGTATTCATCTTTTTTGCTGACCTCCATTTTACCAAGCACGATGTCCTCCTGGGACTGGTCCCTCCTGATAACATGTCCAAAGTACGTGAGATGAAGTTTTGCCATCCTTGCTTCTAAGGAGCATTCTGGCTTTACTTCTTCCAAGACAGATTTGTTAGTTCTTCTGGCAGTCCATTAAATATTCAATATTCTTCCTCAAAAATATTTTGTTGTTAGTGCCGTTGAAGTGGCTCTGACTCATGGTGACCCCATGTAAAACAGAACAAAATGTTCCCTGGTCCTGTACCGTCTTCATGATTGTTGGCATGCTGGAAACCATTGTTGTGGCCACTGCGTATTTTGAGTGCTCTTCAACCTCCGGGGCTAATCTTCTAGCACAATATTCTGTTGTGATCCGTTGAGTTTTCATTGGCTAATTTTTTTGGAAGTAGATCATCATGCTTTTCTCCCTAGTCTCTCTTAGTCTGAAAGCTCTGCTGAAACCTGTCCACCATGGGTGACCATGCTGGTATTTGAAATACCTATGGCATAGCTTCCAGCATCATAGCAACACTCAAGCTACCACAGTACAACAAACTGGCAGATGGATAGCGCAAAACAACCAACCACATTACCTGGCTATAATTTTATGAACTAGCCTGTAAAGCATGAATCTCAGTCTGGTGGTTGTTTCTAGCCACAAAAGCCGGCCTACCTGGCACCTAAAACTCTTCTGTGTGAGAAAGAGACCTGATTGTCCCACTCTCAGTGACTTGTCTCCAGGCAGCAAGATCAGAGAGTGTTAATATACTGAGCTCAAAATCAGAGAAAATAATCTGCCCCACTCTGCTCAGTCAAGGTTTAGATGTTGTATCTGGTAGAACTTAAAGAGAAAGATAATGGCATTGTCATTTGAAGCCCATGATTGTCAGAGGCAGGGAGTACTAAGGAGGTCTTTGGAATGTGTGAAATGGTTGAAGATTTAATCTTTTAAACATCAGTTCCCAGTTGCACTCTTGGACATTTATCTGAGATAAATGAAATTTTATTTTTATACAAGAACTTGTACATGAATGTTCATAGCAGTTTTATTCATAATGGCCCCAAACTGGAAGCAACCCAAGTATCCTTCAAAGGGTGAATAGTTGAACCGACTGTGGTGTATTCATACTGTGGAACACTACTCAGCAATGAAGAGGGGCAAACTATCTGGTGCATGTAACAGCTTGGATAGATCCCAGGGAAACTACGCTGAGTGACAAAAAAAAAAAAAAAAAAAAAAAAACACTCTTGGAGGATTATATACTGTATGAATCACATTTCATTCTTTCATATATCATTCTTAAGATGTCGAAATTATGGAGATGAGAAGAGATTGATGTTTGCCAAGGACTGAGGATGGGGACCGCTGTAGAGGGGCAGCAAGAGGTAGCCTTGTGCTGATGGAACCTTCTGTATCTTGATTGTGGTCATGGTTGCACAAATCTACACAGGTGATAAAGTAGAATAGAACTAAACACACACACACACACACACACACACACACACGTGCTTATAAAGCTAGTGAAATGCAAATAACCTCTGTGGACTGTGCTGTTTTTGACGTTGGTTTTGACATGTACTCTAGGTAGTTGTGCAAGACATTGTCATTGGATGAGGCTGGGTGGAGGGGACATGGTGCCTCCCCATATATATAAAAACATATTTATATATATATTTTTGCTACTTCCCGTAAATCTACGATTATTTCAAGAAAAAAACATTAAAAAAAATAATTTCCTCATTTGCAATAGTTAACATTTCAGTGAAATTTGGGGAAATGAAACCCAAGTCCTCACTATATATTGTTTTTCCTTTGCTTTCTTTTTACTTAAGGTCATTTTTAGAAGATTGGATAGATTTAGATGCATTTAGATTATAACTTGTGATATTGTCGGATTTTCTTATGCATACAATGTAGGAGTTAATAGTTGATCTACTATTTATTCCTAAAATAGAACAAACAAAAAATCCCATGGATTGTAAAGAGAACGGTTACAATTGGGCTTACTAACCTTAGCAGCTCTGATAGTGAAGGGCCTGGTGTACCACAGACACTAGCTCACCGTGTTATCTTTCCTATACCTCTGGTTCTTGCCACATTGATGGCACGTTTCATTTGTTGGCTTCTGTTGCTTATTCCCTAACTAGACTGTCCAAAATAAAAAAAAATCGATTGCCGTTGAGTCGATTCCAACTGATAGTGACCCTGTAGAACAGAGTAGAACTGTCCCATAGAGTTTTCAAGGAGTGGCTGGTGGATTTGAACTGCTGACCTTTTGGTTAGCAGCCAAGCTCTTAACCACTTTGCCACCAGGGCCATGTCTAGCATATAATAGGTACCAAGTAAATGGGATAAATGGGGATAAAGGCTACTATCATCTGAGCACCTTACCTGTATTGAATACTGTATCAGTTAAGATATTTTCTCAAATAAGTGATAGAAAAACCAGTACAAACTGAACCAAGCAAAAAGAGAAAATGTATTGACTCATGCAACTGAAACACTCAGGGATGTGTTTGGCTTCATCTCTCAGTAACACTTTTTTCATATTGCCTCTAGTAACAGTCAGGTTCTGCCCTTGGGGAAACAAGATGGCTGTTGGGTCTTTAACCTCACTTCACAACACGAAGTCAGCTGAATAGCCTTTTTGATAGTTTCCATAGAAGTCCAAGTACTCAATCCTTTTCTGCCTATATTGGGTCACGTTCCCATCTCTGAGTCAACCATTGGGAGAGGATGTACTGACTGGTCTTTCCCTGCATCACGTGCTTTGTCCTGGACTATAGTAGTGGGGCCACACAAAAACATTTGCTCTAATAGTTTTGGGGACGTAGTTCCACCAAAAGGAGCCCTGGTGGCGTAACAGTTAAGCACTCACTTGCTAACTGAAGGGGCCCTGGTGATGCAGTAGTTAAGAGCTTGGCTGCTAATCAAAAGGTCGGCAGTTTGAATCCACCAGCTGCTCCTTGAAAACCCTATGGGACAGTTCTACTCCGTCCTATAGGGTCGCTATGAGTTCGAATTGACTCAACGACAAAGGGTTGGTTGGTTATTGCTAACTGAAAGTTTGGTGGTTTGAACTCACCCAATGGCTTCACAGGAGAAAGACTTGGAAATCTACTTCTGTAAAGATTACAGCCTAGAAAACTCTATGGGGCAGTTCTACTGTGTCACATGGGGTTGCAATGAGTTGGAATTGACTGGAGGGCACGTGAACAACAACAATAGTTCCATCAAAGCAAATTTAGGCTACTATTATCAGGAAGGACCTCCCAAAGTGGACAACAAAACAACAAGTATCCTCTATAAAAATTAAGAGACTCCTACTTCCCTTTTGCAGTAGGCTTTTATGGCGGGTAGGAGAACCATTATGAAGCTTTTGAGTGGTCACTGGAGAACTGATGGTTAGTGGTTTGCTTCATGCATCAATGGAGCACAAATGTAAAAGATATATAATCTGACATGCCATAAATGTTAAGATAGCTTGTTTGTCCAAGATGGACTTATTTTATTGCTAACAAATACATTTATAGTTTTTTTTTTTTTTTTCTGGTTCAAACTGCATTGGTGGAATTTATAATCTGTGTGGCAGTGTGGAAGAGTTAATTGGTTTTGGTTCATATTCAACATAGACTTTATTATTTTCATTCTTCTTAGGAGAAATCCTTCAATTCAATCTTATGATTTCCTTGTTGTAATCCATTGATGGTTTCAAAAATCTAAAATGTGTAATTATGAATGAAAACAGTGCCCCTCTGAAGAGTTCTAATTTAACCTCGTTTTTGTTTATGGCCCAAAAAGATTTGGTGATGTTATGTATGCCTTAGTATTATCTTTGGCAATCTCCTTTGCTTCATTTCCCATAGCCTATGATCCTCCAAGTCCTACTGACTCTTCTTAAATATATCTGTTTAATCTTCCCTTTTCTCTTTCTCTGCTGCCATTACTTCCAACTAACATAATTAAATGTATTGGTACATGGTGTTCATGCCTACAGCGTTTCTTTCTCTCAACTTCTCATTCAGATAGGTTGATGATAAATATTTCTGTACTAAGATGCTGATGAGATTTTTAACTATTTTCCCAGAGTTACGTAAATGCCTAGAGTTGAGTACAAAACACACCAAGAACCCTTGCATTCTAAGTTCAAGGTGATACACCAACCACCAGCAATTGGAACCAGCTGTTTACTTATTTGTAGGTAGGGGCCTAACTATGGAAAATAGCACCTAGGGCAATTAGTATTAAATTGCTGAATGATCTCTCACAGCTGGTGATGGAAACTATGATGCCCAATAGAAACTGCTAATTGGCACCCTGCCTCAATTGGTGCCCAGGGCATACAAGTGATGCCCAGGGCATGTGCCCTACCTGCCCACCCCCCCCCTCCCCAACTTAGGCCTCCGTCTGTAGGGTTTACTAAGAAGGACAGGTTTAAAATGGACTCTACTGCTAACTACTGTCTTACACCTACACCCTCCCCAATCCCAATGTAAGGAAAGGAATGAGAAGGGACAGAAATGTCTTTTATCCTGGTAAGAAGAGTGAGGTTTATGGCAGTGGCTATTCTCTCCACAAGAGGGGATGGAAAGAGTACTCACCCCACCCGCTAAGGCAAGGGAATGGTATTCCAAAAGATTTGGGTTGCCCCTTCTTCAACTGGGAGTCTAGTTATGGCTAGTCATTAACATTTGGGGACCCAGGGCAGGAGTTCAAATGGAGACCCCATCTGGAGCATGTCCCTTTCTCTTCCTAAACCTGGTTCCATTTGGACACCAAGCCACATGTCCAAACTCAGTAACCACCCCCCACCCCGAACCCTCTTTGATCACCTCTAAGGTCTGATGATGCTATCTGCCCTTGGGAGCTCAGGCTTATGAAAGGGGGCTGCACAGAGTATGGGTACGTAGATATGGTCTAGAAATGGGGGATGTGGGGTCAGGGTTGAGGTGGGCATGTCCCACAGATGCCACCTCCATGTAAAGGATTAGGTTCTGAAGAGGTCCAGAGCAGAATTCTCTAAAGCATGGGACCCAGGAAAGAGGTCCAGCTACATGGGTCAAAGGGTGCTACTGCTTGCTTAGCCAGGGGACTTGATTTTTGTTTGTGTCCTCATTGCAGAGGAAAAGAGATGGTAAGATTGTACTCCCCTGTTTGGAATGTCAAGGATGTATAAGTTCACTGTGAGTCAGGTGGACACTGAACATAGAGCTGAGCTTAAGCCCTTACTCAGGTACCCCATGCAAGAAGTCACTTGGTGAGTAACCCACCATACAGAGGGAGTGGGTAGATTCTTTTTGGTGGGGGTAAGAGATGTTGATAGGAGAGGCATAACCAGAACTAGAACTCCCTTATGCAGTGTAGGGTACCCTGCAGGGTCCCCGGAAAAGCACACACACATAAGAGAGGCCACATTTGGGAACCAAGGATATAGAGGACCTTGGTAGAGAAGACTATCAATCAACCAAGGAGAAAACTTAGTGCTCCCTCCAAGCCAGGTGAGAGAGGTGTGATGGTTAATTTTATGTGTTAATTGGGCTAGGCTGTGGTACCCAGGGAGCCCTCGTGTCATAGTGGTTAAGAGCTACGTCGAGCTACAGCTGCTAACCAAAAGGTTGGCAGTTTGAGTCCATCAGCTGCTCCTTGGAAACTCTATGGGGCAGTTCTACTCTGTCCTATAGGGTTGGTGTGAGTTGCAATCAACTCAGTGGCAACTTTTGTTTGTTTTGATTTATGGTGCCCAGATGTTTCGTCAAGCACTAACCTAGTTGCTGTTATGAAGTATTTACATGTGATTAAGTTAGTTGGCCTTAAATAAAGCAGATTGCACTCTGTAATGTGGGTGGGCCTCATCCAATCAGTTGAAGGACTTAAGAGCGAAAAGGGAGTTTTCCCTAGCATATATTTTGCCTCCATATTATAAATAGACATTTTGTCAGAAATCCTACACTTTTCACTCTTCCCATTGCCTAACCTATGGATTTTTGGACACAAGGCTGTAGGAATTTCCAGCCTGTCATCTGTGTATAGATTTTGGACTTGCTAGCCCCCTGTATAAACTAATTCCTTAAAATCAATCATTCTTCCTTCCTTCTTTCCTTCCTTGTCTACTTCTTTCCTTCATTACCTATCTATTGATTGATTGACCAACTGACCGACCGACCGACCTATCTATGTATCTATCATCTGTCAATCTGTCTCTCTACCTACCTACCCATCTATCATCTAACCATCCATCCATCCATCTATCTACCTGTCTATCTGTCTCTCTATCTTTCTACCTTTCTATCACTGATTCTGCTTCTCCAGGGAACCCTAAGGCAAAGAGTTTTCCTTTTTACCACTTCCTCCTCCTTGTCCCAACACAATGGATGAGATAGTGCCTAGAACAGGGCAGAGAGAGAGAGGTAGGCCAAGAGCCGTCTCTTCCTTCCAACTTGTAGCACCAGCGCTCCACACAGCTCCCCCACCAGTGCCACCAGAAGCTGCTAGAGTCCTAGAGTCTTTATTGCCCCAAATGGGACTTTTTAAATAAAAGAAACTGAGTGGAAAATTCTTGAATCTAGCCAAGGTGTCATTAAAGTCCACAGTGGGAAAGGTAGGATGAATATAGCACAATTAGAGACCAGTTACTGGAAAAAATGAAGCATTTCATGTTTAGACCTCAAGTAGTAAGTCCTCGATACACTATATATAGATGTACATTTTATAGACATAGAGAAAGATATTGTAATACCAAAAAGACTGGTTTTCCTTAAAATATTGTTTAATCTTATTATTTCCAAGCTAAGAAAAAAAAGGAAAAAAAAAGAGCAAAAAAGCCAAAGCTTGTCTTTGCCAAAAGAATACAGATTAGATATTTGCTCTGAAATGTAAATCTTTCCAAAACTTGTTTCATTTTTAATAACCTTATTATATGCAAGTCTTTTATTGCAAGCCAACTCCAATAGTTTTGGAAAGCTTATGAGGTTATATATTACAAATAAAAAAAGTATGGAATACTGTTAATACTTTCTATTTGTCTTTAAAAAGACCCCCGGTGGTACAGTGGTTAAGCTCTTGGCTGCTAACTGAAAGGTTGGTGGTTTGAATCCACCAGCCGCTCCATGGGAAAAAGATGTGGCAGTCAGCTTCCATATAGGTTTATAGCCTTGGAAACCATATGGGGTAGTTCTACTCTGCCCTATAAGGTCACTATGAGTCAGAATCGACTTGATGGAGATGGGTTTTTTTTTCTGGATTTGCCTTTAAAATACGGTTTAGACTTGCTCTTGCATACTGGTTTATCTGATTTTTGTAAAAACAAAATGAATATATGTTTAATGTATGTATCACAAAAAAAAAATTGTGTTTCTGAAAATATTTAGGTTTCTGAGAAGAGTTACAAAAATAAAAGTGAAATAAAATTAGTAGAAGTAAAAAAACCAATTAATTACCTAAAAATAGAGGTTATTATATTTGTTGATGTCTTGGCCAGGACTATGATATTGATTTACAACATGGCTGCTAGGTCCCTGGAAAGCCTATCTCAAAGTTTAAAACAAAAAGTAATATTTTATGGGTCTATTATTTACCCAGCACTATGTACTAGTCAGAAACCCTGGTGGCATAGTGGTTAAGCACTATGGCTGTTAACCAAAAGGTTGGCAGTTCAAATCAACCAGGCGTTCCTTGGAAACTCTATGGGGGCAGTTCTACACTGTCCTATAGGGTTGCTATGAGTTGGAATTGACTAGATGGCAATGTATACTAGTCATCGTGTGGGAGAAAGCAAAGCTGAATATGTCATCAGTGACTGACGAACTTATTAAAATATGGTTTGGGGTACTAGCAAAGATAGGGAATTTTTGGTATTGTGTTGTGTAGTCCAACAGTTGTCTGGAAGTTTAGGAAAGGGGTGAATCACTGTGGCTGTCCCTTGTGAGTCATTCTGTCCAAAGAGTTGAATCTGGCTAGTCAACTGGCTGAACACCTTAAGACAAGCAGGATATGGAAGGGGCTGGCCAATTGTGTCTGATGTTGGCCAAGAGACCTAGGAGCACAAGGAACCAAACAAGGTTGATGGGAGTTACAAGGACAGAGTAAAACTGCTCCATAGGGTTTTCTAGGCTGTAATCCTTATGGGAGCAAATTGCCAGGCCTTTCTCCTGAGGAGCCGATGGGTGGGCTGGATCTGCCAACTTTTCAGTTAGCCGCCAAATGCTTACCCATTGTGCCATCAGAGTTCTTTTTACAAGATTTCCCTCTCACTGGAAATCTTGGGGAAGGTATTTGTGATTCCAATTCAGAATGAAGGGCATTAATGAGGGGACATCTGGGCAAATCGCTACTTGTCAGTTTGTCACACTGCGATGGCTTGCATGTTGCTATGATGATAGAAGCTATGCCTCCGGTATTTGAAATGCCAGCAGGTTCATCCATGATGGACAGGTTTCAGAGGAGCTTCTAGACTAAGACAGACTAGGAAGAAAGGCCTGGTGGTCTACTTCCAAAAATTAGCCAATGAAAACCCTATGGATCGTAATAGAATATTGTCTAATATAGTGCTGGAAGATGAGCCCCCAGGTTGGAAGGCACTCAAAATACACAGTGGCTACAACAATGGTCTTGAGTATACCAAGGACTGTGAAGATGTTGCAGGAGCAGGCATTGTTTCATTCTGTTGTACATGGGATCACCATGAGTAGGAGCCAGCTCAACAGCAACTAACAACACTAAATCTGGGGGAAAATAGAGACAGAGTTTTCAGGAGGTTGACTAGTAAACACAAGGGGCATCTAAATGTTATTTAACGTAAATGTGCTATTTTGTAGATTATATATTATTTTTATTTATATTTGCTCAAATATAAACTTCCCCATTTGCACTTAAGATATAGATAAAAAAAAAAAAACAAGCTAAACATAACATAGAATTAGTTCTCTGATCAAGAACAGTACTTTGTAATTAATTCAGTGAATTCTATAAATAATTTTTAAAAATCATATGGTTTTAAAGTTGGGATATTCTTGCATATATAACAGCTAAATTAGAACCCCAGTTTTCCCCTGGTGATTTAATCATTTCATTCCAGTGTTTCAACCCCTGAATGATTTAGTTTTTACTCACAGAATTACTTATTATTTTAATTATTAACATTGGAAAGACGGTGGAAAACAGCCATTTAAACATGCATTCTCAAGATTAGAAAGAAAATAACTATGGTGAAAAAGAAAAGAAATAAAACCCATACACTGTCATCAAATGTTTGTACTAAAGTATACTATTCTGTTTTTAACATTTTAAATCAAATAATACATACATGAGGGGGAAAAACAAATCCAGCCAAAGAGTATAGATGTTACTAGGTGCCCTCGAGATGAAAAGTAACAATTTCCCACTCTAGTTTTCCTGACCTCCTTCCAGTAACCAGAGTCAAACATTTTTAACCTTTCCTGTTTGGGGTCTGTTGGGGGGTTACACTAAACATATTTACACTGTAACTTCTTGTCTGTTGACATCTCCATATGAGAGATGAGGCTTCAACACCCACTACTCCACCTTTCTTTATCCCACCCACTTTTGAATAATTACATTATTTGTAGTCTTCCTATTGGTTACCTACCACTTTTTAAATGAAATATTTAACCTGGATATCTCGTTCTATTCACATTTGATGGTATCTCTTTACACCTCACTAGGTAAGATAAAGGAGCCCTGGACGCATAGTGGTAGAGTGATTGACTACTAACCAGAAAGGTCGGCAGTTCAAATCCACCAGCTGCTCCTTGGAAACCCGATGGGGCAGTTCTACTCTCTCCTACAGGGTTGCTGTGAGTCGGAATCCACTTGATGGCAACTAGTTGTTGTTGTTTTTTTTTCTTATATGTACACACAGTGAAACCTGTGAGAGCCGGAACTCAACAGGAATGCCTTTTTTTCTGCATCTTGAAAGTTTCCACTTTTGACAGGGTTCGATCTTACCACTTTTCTGTTGCTCCTTTTAGTAGTGTTCCTTCTCTGACAGGTTTCCACCTTACACAGGTTCTAGTTTTTGCAGGTTTTCAACTCTATGGCAGTGGATTTTGGGGACTGTATGTGTGTATACACATACACATACATTGATAATTTACTGTGATTATTTCAGCTTATTCTCTTGGAATCCTATGAAATACATGAGATGATACTTTTCCAATTTTTTTTCCAAATTTTATATACATCTATTCTGGTTCTGTTGACTACTTGTGTTGCCAGGTATCTCCAGACAATATTAAACAACCGTGCTAACAGTGGACATGTGTCCGGTGTTTGACATGCCTCCAGTGTTTCTCCATTAAGTATGATGCTGGTTTGGGGCTGCTCTGTTGTTGTTAGGCACCATCGAGTCAGTTCTGACTCATAGTGACCCTATGCACGAGAGAAGGAAGCACTGCCAGGTCCTGTGCCATCCTCACAATTGTGGGGCTGCTCTAGAGATATATAAAGACTTCATATTAAGGTAGTATTTGTTTTTGTCAATATCCTTTTCAGCATATATAGAGATGTTCATGCTGTTTTCTCTCATTAGTATCAATTAATTTTTCTGATAGATTTCTGGTATTGAACCAGCTTTCTATTCTGCAATAAACTCCACTTCGTCATGATGTACTATACTTTCTATAAGCTGCTGGATTCTGTTTGATAATATTTATCCTGATTTTTTACATCAATATTTCTAAGTGAGATTGGTTGTAGTTTTCTTTCTTTTCTTTTTGTTTATTTCTTCTTTCCCAGATTTCAGTATTAATGTTATCATACTTACAAATTATTTGGAAATTTATTTCTTTTCTATGCTGTAGAACAGTTTAAATAGGGCTGGAATTACTTGCTCTTCAAAGCTTGTTAAAATCTCTTTGTGAAATCATATGTCTGGGCATTTTTTTGTTGGGGAGGGTGTTAGTTCTTCTGCAAATTTCTCCATCTTTCTATGGATATTGGTGTGCTTAGACATTTTAATCTCTTCTAGGTTTGTACGTGGTAGATTATTTTTTCTTTCCAATCCTTTTTGTGTCTTTGGATATATCTGCTTCTTTATTTTTTCCTTCAGATTTCTCATTTATATACTATGCCACTTGGTGTTCTTTTTTCGGTGTTTATTATCTCTTTTTCTTCTTTTAGTTTAGCCTTCCTTTCTGAAATTGTTTTGCCTTTGTATTTATTCAATTTATCCTGAAATTCTATCAGTTCCTACTTCATTTCCTTTTGCTTTTGGCTACTTGTCTCCTGGTTATCTCTCCACTGAGTCTCTGAAGTATTGTATTTCTGCTTTGTGCTCTTTCTTCGTAGCTGTAATTGCTTCATTATATTAATTTTTATTCATGTTGGGATAGTATACTTTTCATCTACTTTGATGCAGCATTTTTATAGTGAGTTATATTCATATAGAAGAGAATTTGGGGGCACTTTTCTCATATTTTTTTCTTATGGTAAATGTGTATGGATTCGGTTACTCTACATTTGTTATTCGTATATTGAATAATTTGACTAGCTGTGGATTAATTATTAGGAAGTTCCTGTAGAGAGAGATAGAGGAATGGCCAGGGTAGTTTTCCAGATTTCTCTGTCTAGAGACTTGCTCTTTTCTTGGCTGTATAAAATACACCACTTTGGATAGTCATGCCTCTTTCACCTCTCAGAATCTAATCTTATTCAGGAGTGATACTACCAACAGCCCTGAATTCTTCCGGTTCCTTCACTGGCCACTAATACCAAGAGATATGACTTCTGCTTCCCAAGAATATTCCAACTGTTTTAGATAGTGGCACTTTCCTGAGATGAGCTATTTCTGAGTGTCATGATTTTAATCACCTATTATCCACCATTGTGGTGAGAAAAGATCTCCCACCAAGGGTTATGGGATGGTTGAATATAGGACACATAACACTGGACAGATGAGATTGACAGCAATTAGTCACATATACTCATAGCCTGGGAGAGGAGGACACCACATACCACACACACCACATAGGATCACACCAGGGTTGCACTTGGGAACAGAATGACTAACTTCGGGGCTGTGGAAAACAGACTTTGTAGTGACAAAGTGTGGGGTGCCACTTAGTTCCTGTGCAAGGCTTGTTTTAATAATTCTGCAGGATGGCAGAGGCTAAAACCTGTTACTTGAGAATAAACAGGAACTCCACCTGGCCCATTTGATAAGGAGGATAGTTTGGCTAGGGGACCTTAGCTGTAGAAGTAGAATAAGGAGGGAACCTTGTGGTTAGGCCATTGAGGCCTTCCCAATTTCACCAGATGTAAAGGCAACACATATTATTGGGCCTTAATTTTAGGCCGTATATAAGAGGATGACACTTTCAATCTTTTCTCTGTCTCCATCAGTAACAACATCGGTTGGAGCTCAAACCTTTGATTGATTACTTGAGGTCTGATTATTCAGTTATTTTGAAAAAGTAGATTTTTGTATAAAGTTTTTTTTTTTAAGCTGTAAATTAAATTTTTGGAACCTGTACTTATATAACATTGGAATATTTGGTCAAGATTTGCTTATATCTGTTTCTACTGAAGAAGAACACTCACACAAAGGAAATGATGATTATGTTGTCTAAGAGTATGTTTATAAGCACTCTCTAGGTTTTGAGATATTGAAACTTACCCTTCTCATTCAATTATAGTAACTATATACAATTTGAATCAATGCTGAAATAGTGAATTTATGTAACCTGTGAAGAGAACTGAAATCAATAATTTATTTGAATTTCATTTTAAACTCACTCAGTAGGAGCAACTCTTCCACATTTATCTCCTTCTTCTTTGAGCTCACTTATAGAAATTACCAACAGATAATTACCAAATGGCTAGACATGTATGATATTACACAGTCAAACCTTTACATGACCAAACCAACATTGTCATTGAACTGGGAGATTGATAAAACTATGGTTCCAAACCAGAAATCTGGTTGTTGTTATTGATTTCGACTCATAATGACCCCTTGTGACAAAGCCCCATAGAGTTTTCTAGGCAGCTCTACTCTGTCCTATAGGGTTGCTATGAGTTGGAATCCATTCAAGGGCACACAAAAACAACAACAATCTTTATGGGAGTAGATCACCATGTCTTTCTCCTTTGGAGCCACTGTGTGGGTTTGAACTGCCAACCTTTTGGCTAGCAGCCGAGCACTTAACCATTGCACTACCAGAGCTCCTTAGAAGCCTAGTACAGCTCCTTGACAAACAATTTGTATGGCTATATCTGTTTGCCCACCTCTGTTCATAAACATGTAAGTATCAATTTACTCTTGTGCATGCTTTTGTAGAATCAACTTGTAATACAAAAAGCATTCTTCATTTACTACTGCTGTTCATAGTGGCATTTCTCAAGCTGGAATTCTCTCAGGCAATGAAATTTAACAATATAGTTACATGCTGAGGAAATAGCCATACTAACTACTTATTATTTTCCAACTGTGACAACTCTGTGGATGAGGCAACAGGGTGAAACCTAATGTATACTGCTGCGGATTATAGATTTAATGCCCACATCAGCTTCATTTTCTTTTTAAGAGAGACTAAAAATGGTTTGCATCAACTAACCTGGAAAAGCACTAGATCATACATGCCAAGATATGTACTCTTTGATAAGGACCAGGATTTTCTTGAAGTTTTAATATAGCTTGGCTGCTTATTCAAGATTCTTGAAAAGTTCAAACCCTTTACTGAAAGGGTTTGAGTTAACTGCACATTACTCTCGTAGGTTGAGATTATGATAGCATAGATTATAGATATGTTCAGTTAAAAAAGACCCTATATTACAAAAATAACACTCAGTCTATATGCTTGGATTTGAAATTTTATGATTTAATTTTTTATTGTAGAAAATTTCAAACCTACACAAAATGACAGAGACTAGAATAATGTGACATCACCAGTTTTAACAGTTGTGAGCATTTTACCAATCTTGTTTTTTGTGTCCTGTCTTAGGCTGGATTCTCTAGGGAAGCAAAACCATTAAAGCCTATAAATATATGTATAGAGAGATTTATACCAAGAAAATGGCTTACGTGGTTGTAGAGGCTAGAACATCCCAAGTCCATGGGTCAGGCTGGAGGCTTCTCCTGATTCATGTAGCCGCAGGGGCTGGTGAACCCAAGATTGGCAGGTCAGAGAACATGGCTATTGCTCACAGGCTATGGGAGATTGATGAATCCTAAATCGATGGGCAAGACTGCAGGTAAGCTACTAGCTCAAGTCCCAAGAACTGGAGGTCAGACAAACAGGAGCCAGCTACAGGATCCAGAGTGAGCAAAAGCCCATGACCCTTGCAAGGAAACTCCCTTTCAACTCATTGGCTACTCATAGCAGATCCCATCATGGAGGTGATCACAGTATATCATATCTCATCGTGGAATTGATCACATCATATGACAGCCAAACCACTGAAAATCATGGTCCAGCCAAGTTGACACACAACCTTAAATGTCACATGTCCTAATCTCACTTTTTTTTTTCCTGGTGTATTTCAAGGTAATTCTTGGGTGTCATATTGTATCATCTATAAATTAGTATGTTTTTCTCACAGAGAAGAATTCTTTAAAAATGCCCAAACTTATACCATATTATCTCTAACATAATTATGTTTCTTATTGTATTATTATTATACTATATATGCTTAACATATTTATTGTTACATTATTAATATTATACTATATATGCCTTGAAGTCCTGGTGGCACAGTGGTTAAGAGCTTGGCTGCTAACCAAAAGGTCTGCAGTTTGAATCCACCAGCCGCTCTTTGGAAACCGTATGGGGCAGTTCTACGCTGTCCTATACAGTCACTGAGAGTCAGAATTGACTCAACAGGAATGGTATATATGCCTAACATAATAAATATCATTATATTGATGGAATACTATATGAATAATCATATAATATAATAACATAATAATATCAGTTAATACACAGTCTAATTCATATTTCTTAAACTGTCTCAAAAATATCTCTTCAATGTCCAAGACCTGCTCAACACTTTCTTCTTCTCAGCCAAAGACATTGCTTTCCACTTTATAGAGAAAATGGACACATTCAGCTTCTCTCTCCATAAACTGATTCCTATTGCTTCCTTGCCATTTCTGATAAAACAAAAAATAACAACTGCCACTTTACCACCTTATCTGTCACATCTGTCTGGACAGGGCTTTTCTCATTGATTTTTGTACCCTTATGGCCCATCACAATATTTGGGATATTTTTTGTAGTCAGTAATTCTACAGAATGAATGAATGAATGAGTGCATACTAGTCAGCATCAGAGAACACTAAAAAAAAAAAGAAACCTATTGCCGTCGAGTCGCTTCCAACTTACAGCGATGTTAAAAATCAATGCTAAAGTTTGAAGATAAAAATTATCTTGACCTCTAAACAGGTAAATTAAAGAAGCTCTCTGTCTGAATTCATTGAATTCCCTCCTCATTCCCTAAGAGATTAATTCTATTATTATGCTTCTTTATCAGTGAAGGCATTTAGGCATAGATGCCTACGTGGTTTCCTCAATATCATTCAGGAAGTAGGTTATGGGACTGAGGTTCAGATTGTTCAGCTCCCAAGCTTATAACCAGCATAGTATTCTCTTTCCATATATAGTTTTTTTTCAATTTTATTTATTTTGTTGTTGTTGTTGAGAATATTCCCAGCCAAACATACACCAATGGAACCATTTCTACATGTACAATTCAGTAACATCGATCACTTTCTTCCAGTTGTGCAACAATTCTCACCCTCCTTTTCTCCCTCATTAACATAAACTCACCCCCCCCTAAGATTCCTATCTACTCTTTCCAGTTGCTGTTGTCAATTTGATCCCATATAGAGAGATCTGAAAAGAGCATAATGCTCAAGGCAGACATTTTTTTACTAGTTAATCTAAACTAGAGTTTGGCTGCTAACCAAAAGGTAGGCAGTTTGAATCCACCAGCCAATCCTTGGAAACCCTATGAGGCAGTTCTATTCTGTCCTATAGGGTCGCTATGAGTCCGAAATGACCCTTTGGCAATGGATTTGATTTTTGGTTTTAAGCTAAACTATCGTTTGGCTCTAAGAAGACTTCAGGGGATGTAGTTTTAATCTAGGGAAGTACCATCACTTTAGAAATTTTGGAGTCCTGTTGTTTATCTAGAAAATTATTTTTAAATGATGCAAACCTATCCCTCTACTTGTTTAAGTGAAAATTAAACAAAAATTTGGAGGAAACATTGGCACTTTGTTGACAATACACTTTGTCGGTGGAGCACATCTGGCTTTTTTCCTTTGAAATTCATACACACACATACATGCGTGCGCGCATAAATCGCCTCTACCCCTGAAGTTCCCTCCTTGGTATGATGTTATCAGTATCTCTACTTTCTTAGAGGAATACTACCCTTAAATGATGTCAGTGTTGGGATTGTATAGGTTTAGTTACTTTCAAGACACCGATCTGATTTCTGTAAATGTATTAAAAAAAAAAAAAAAAAAACCTCAGGTTAATTGGCAGAGAAGTAGGAACTTTTTCTGCTAGTAAGATCAGCACTGGGACGTTACTATGCCAGTTTTTTTGTCCTGCCCAAGTTTCCTACAAAGAGTATTTGTTTATATATAAACACACACATTTTAGATAGATAGATGTAGATACGCATATAGATAAACACACATTTACACACTTCGGAAGGAAGCCCTGGTGGTGCAGTGGTTAAATGCTCAGTTGCTTACCAAAAGGTTGGTGGTTCAAGAAAGAGGACATGAAGATTATCGACTCAATGCCAAGGGGTTTTTCATTTACTGTGGAATGCCTGGGTGGTGCAAGCAATTAATATGCTTGGCTGCTAATAGTAAGGTTGGAGGTTCAAATCCACCGAAATGTGCCTCAGAAGAAAGGCCTGGTGATCTACTTCTGAAAAATCAGCTATTGAAAGTTCTGTGGAGTACAGTTTCACTCTGACACACATGGGGTCACCATCCTCATTGCTGTCGGGTTAATTCCAACTCATAGTGACCCTACAGGATAGAGTAGAACTTCCTCAGAGGGTTTCCAAGGTTGTAAATCTTTTTGGAAGCAGACTGCCACATCTTTCTCCTACAAAGAAGCTGGTGAATTTGAACCTCTGATCTTTTGATTAGCAGCCGAGTGCTTTAACCACTACACCACCACAGATTCTTAGTTTTATATATACTGTATATATATTTTAGGAGCCCTGGTGATGCAGTGGTTAAGAGCTTGGCTGCTAACCAAAAGGTCGGCAGTTCGAATCCACCAGCAGCTCCTTGGAAACTAGTCTGTCTCATAGGGTCGCTAATCAACTGGATGGCAAAGTTTTTTGCTTGTTTTGGTATATATATTTGGACCTTTGCATTAGGCAATATAAATTATGATTGTCAATTTGCTTTACTTCAATAAAACCTGTCATTTTAAACTTGTCTTTTAAAAACAAGCATTAATAGTTAGAAAACATATCACAAGTATCTCCCTTTACTTTTTATTTTTGTCAAAATTATGATTTGAATTCAGTGTGAAAAGTTTGGATCATCTGCTGAGTAGTATTGTTTTCCTTTTTGTTTTTAATTCCTCCTTGTTATACTAACATGAAACAAAAAGATGAGTTGACAGGAAAAGCCATAGTGTGGCTTGAAAAAGTGACTTTATGACAGCGTAACTTTTGAACAGAATAGTTCATTCCGCTCTCATTTTTAATTATTCACTTGGGGTAGGGAATGTAGTTACTTAACAATGCCAAATGAAATAAAACTTTACACATAACTATTATGATTTCTTTTTTATAATCAAAATAGTGAACCATGGCCAAGCCTCACTGGGCATGGAAACTCAGGAATTTGCTCTATATTGATGGGTATAGTAGGTAAAGTTAGAGTAAAACCTAAGTTCACAGAACAGTAGACCCTAAATGCAGAGAAAGCGTTTATGTATCTCTTCAGAGTCAGGAGGTGAATGGCCCAGGTTGGGAGGGAGGCTCTGCTCCATGACCACCTTCCTCCACCTTGTTGCTTTGCCTCCTCTAAGTCATTCTTCTCATCTGCATAGCTGAGGCTGGGTCACAAAGTCTGTCCATGTTCCAGCACACAGAAAAGAGATAGAGAGGAACTCCACAGTAGATGGCTTGTGTTTTAAGTTGAAGATTACCCCAAATTTGCAAACATCACTTCTATTTCATCACAATGACCTTAACTAAGTCATAACCATATCTAACCTTAAAGAAGGCTGAGAAATATTGTCTCTAAATTGGCAGCCATGTGTGAGCTTACCCTTTATTACTATGGATGAAGGAAGAGTGAATTTTAGAGGACAATTATCAATCTCTGTCATACTGAGGGTAGAGGATAATTGGTTTACTTTTTTTATACTTGTTTTCTCTCTAAAGAAGCACAAAATATCTTCAGTATATTGAGAGGACATTTCCTTCATCCACTTTCTGAATACTTATGCCTACTGTGTGCATTGTAATACACTAAGAAATGTAGGAAATACAAAGAAATGTAATGTTGTTTGCTAAGTTGAGAATGTTATTTAGTTATCATCATATCCAATAGTTACCCTGAATTTTCATTCAGCTGACGGTGTTGTATTACAAATGTAGAAACTCTGCAAAACAGAATTCATCAAACAACTCTTTGATGAACAATTAATTACAAGAGTCAGACTCCAAGACCCACAGAGCCTAGATAAGTACTGCAGGATTCAAGTTTTAAATATGAAAAGTGTGTTTCCAGAAAAGATTCAGTGTCAATTTGTTAAAAGTTATGAGGAGGTTTTCAGTCTAACCTTGCTTCAAAGTGGTATCCCAGTTAGATGTGAATGTGTAAGTCAGCAGGTAATTTTCACCTTCTTGACACAATAATCCAACTCAGAGTCTTAACAGAGTTGTTAACAGAGTCTGGAATCAGCAAAACACACATCCGGGGGAAAGAAAAAAAGAACCATTTTACTCATTTTCATGAGCACATGAAGACCTAAAATGAAAATGATTATCATATTAATATATGCAAGAAAATAATAATCCCCTCAGTTAACAATTTCATTGACAAACCTTTCTAAATGGAAGGTTGCTAGGACATCCTATAAAACAAAGGTATCTTCAAAAGAAGAACATAGTTCTAAAAACATAAACCACTGTTGGGATTTTTACAAGTCTATAGCCTAACTTCTGTCCAGTCTTGATGTATGTTGAGGAAGTAGTACCTTTGACTTGAGAGTTAAGAGACCCAACTGTAGATGGGTGACCTTAATCTCTCTAGTCCACTTGCCTTTGTCTGCAAAAATATGGGGGCTGTGGAGGGGGGTCCTATGGACAAGGTGAAGAAGAACTCAATGGTAGCTCAGGTCATCCACAGTCTCTTCTTTTCCTCTGCTCCCTTTTTTATTTTCCTGTGAATGTCTATCTATAAAGTTATTTTTGTTCAGTTTGATGTGAATTCTTCACTAGAGAAGAAAGATTGGGTCTTGTCTCTTTATCCAACACCCAGTAAAGTTTTATGTAGGAGGCATTATAACATGTTGACTTAAAGTGTTGGCTCTCTACTTGGATTGCTTGGATCTAATTTCGACTCTTATTATCTTCATGACCTTGGGGAAATTACTTAACCCCTCTAATTCTCAATGTTCTCAATTGTAAAATGGAGAAGAGGATAATACTAACCTTATGGGGTTTTGTGAACATTAAAGGATGTTGTTTATGTAAAGCACTTAGTACAGTGTCTGGCATTTAGTAAGTATTCAATAAATATTATCATTATTACAGGCAATTCAGATTCATAAATGTTTTCTAATGCATTTGGTAATGATGAAGCACTATGTTTAAACTGGAGAATTTATTCCTTTTCATAAAGCAGTGATATTAGTAGCTCCTGAAGAATTAAGGCTGCATAGATAGACTCTTATTCTACTTTGGTAGCAATTACACAAGATTAAAAGCATCTGTGTGAAACTGTGAGCCCCAGAGGCAACTGGTCTGTTTTCCTGACGTAGGGAAATTGCTAGTTAGCTGGGAAGAACTCGAAAATGCAAGGAAGACAGCGTCAAAGGACCCAGGTGTTCATTCCTGCTCTGGCAATGCTGGCTGGTTTCATTTCGGCAAGTTGCTTAACCTCTCCTACCATGAGTTTCTCATTTCTAAAATAGAAATATTCCTTTGGTAGGATTGATTTCTCTGGGTGGTTCAAATTGTTAAAGCATTCAACTGCTAACTGAAAGGCTGGAGTTTTGAGTCCACCCAGAGGCACCTTGGAAGAAAGACCTTGTGATCTACTTTTGAAAAACCAGCTATTGAAAGCCCTATGGAGCACAATTCTACTCTGAGACACATGGGGCTGACCAACTGGAAGGCATTTTTTAAAGGAAATATCTGAGAACTAATTAAGATAACCCGAAGTGCCTGGCACAGATGAGAGGCTCAGTATAATTTGATTTCCTTCTTCTTTCCCCATTTATATAATTGCTTAGTAGGTAGATCATTATCCCTTGAAAATATGTGATTAATATGTATGTAAATATTATAATATTAAATATTTAATAATACCAATGAAGTCTATCAAATCAATTTAATTTCAGGGTTTTTTTTTTTCATTTTCTTACTTTTGAACTAAATCAAATCAAGCTATTTTAAAAAATTAAATTACTATACTTTATATAACTGGAGTGTCCTCAAGTTCTCCTGTATATGGGGGTTACCCTTTTTTTAGTGTATAAAATGGTGAGTTTCATCCTGATACAGATGTAAGAAATTCAGTTTCCTCTCAACTATTTCTAGAAAATTTCAGGGGCTGCTTGCACATCATGTCTGTGGCGTGTCACACTAAATTTTGTCCCCAGGTGCTCCTGGCCTCTTTAATAGTACCTAGCCACCTCATCAATGTATCTCTTTGCGGATCCAGGTTTTTTGGACCCCTGTCCCTGTCACAATATAGTCATAGCCCCCTCTTTTCAATCTTTGAGGTTGCATTAGTCTAAGATCAGCATGACATTAGTGGTTGATAAGCCTTTACTGAATACCAAAACCAAAAAAACCCATTGCCGTCAAGATGATTCCGACTTATAGTGACCCTATAGGACAGAGTAGAGCTGCCCCATAAGGTTTCCAAGGCTGCAAACTTTATGGAAGCAGACTGCCACATCTTTCTCCCATGTAGCGGCTGTTAGGTTCCAACTGCTGACCTTTCAGTTAGCAGCTGAGGGCTTAATTACTGTGCTACCAGGGGGTGGTTAAAAAAAAAAAAAAAAAAAAAAAGCCCAGCATCGTTGCCCTCAGGTCAATTTTGACTCATGGAGACCCCATGTGTTACAGAATAGAACTGTTCCATAGGGTTCTCTTGGCTGTAATCTTCATGAAAGCAGATTTCTTCTTCAGAGCTGCTGGTGGGTTCCAACTGCCAACCTTTAGGTTAGTGGATGAGCACAAACCGTTTGCTTCACCCCGGGACCTCCAGAAGGTGGTAAGTGGTGGGAAATTACATTGTAGAGTGGGGAAAACATTAAAACTGGATGTCAGACATCATTATTTATGAAGTCCATCAGCTGAGCTTCATTACTGGGAAATTCTTAATTTCAGCTGTCTCCATCCCATAGGCATGGTGTTGCTGTGGCTCGCCCTCATTCAGAAACCCCCTCCTTTTCTGTCTCTTTAGTTCCCCACTTTCAGTGTCCATGACTCCTTTCTCTCCAGCACATACACACACACTTGTACGCACGTATAGGCACTCCACTTAGACTGTGTCACTCTTTACGTATTACGTATGGTACGCTTCATTACACTATACGCTTTCGCATGTTACTACTTAAGCATCATCTTAAACCCATTATGCATTAAAAGCAGGTTAAAAAAATAGAAAGGTTTTAAAGTTCAGAAAGTTTAAGCCTCTTGCCTAAGGATAAAAAGTTCTTAAATATGAGAGCCAGGAATCAAACTTTGTCCTGTCTGATGGCAAACCCATGCCTTGCCATTATACTAAGCTGTATCACATGGATTGTTATTATTTTTGCAAATGACATAAAGACAGAATGATTCCCTATATAGTAGTATGTCATAGGGATCGGATGTCCTCAACAAAAATCAAATAATTGCAACTTCTTTCGAAGAATATTCATATGGAACTATAGAAACACATGGTAGAAATTTCTACTCATATAAAGAAATATTTTGGTTTCAAAAGCTCTTGAGGAGATGGGGTCAAGATGGTGGAATAGTCAGACACTTCCTGTGGTCCCTCTTACAACAAAGACCCAAAAAACAAGTGAATTGATTATATATGACAATCTAGGAGCCCCGGACATCAAAGACAAAATTGAGGAGTTGGACTGAGTGGCAGGGAGAGGGAGAGACAATTCAGAAGCAGCAAGGATTTGCCAGACCTGACATGGCCAGCACCCTAGAGGTTAGATCAGCCAGTGCGCACAGGCTGAGACAAGCAGTAGCACTAACGATGAGTTTTCCATACCAGGAAAAACCAAGTGGAGGAGAGTCTGCACAAGTCTCTGGCACCTGGAGGAAGCAATGCTGGATCTGCAAAAGTTAAGTGCAAAAATCTAACCTACCCCGTGGGATCAGGAAAACTCTTCCCCCTCTGGGAAGTACCTCTATCCCTTTTACCTGCCCCCTCCCCACTCAGCTCTGGTCCCTGGTTGGCTTCAGTGATTGCTCCCCCTCAGGCTGGAAGTAGGACCCCCGACCCCCCAGTTTTGGAGAGGGAACAAATTAACGTACAAATAACAAACAGGAAAAAATAATCTGTTAGCTCCCCTAAACTGGGACCTCAGGGCAGGCACAGCCCCTTTGCCTAGGCACAGGCATAAGGGGTCCATGGACTTCAAATAACTTCTACCCTTGCCTATACCTGTGTGGGCCCATTTCAACAGCGTAGGCCCTCATTAGCATAGTACAACAGAGTATATACCTGAAGCCTGTTTTCAACTGCAACAGCTAAGGGGGAATGGCAGATTCATAAGATTTGACACCACCCTGCCCATTAAGCAGGGTCCTCACCTACCCATATCAGGGGCCTGAGGACTGGTGGCTCCACCCACTCCACCTAGCCACCCATGACAGGAGGGCAAAAATAAGTGGTGCCTCCCAGTCCTTACAGCCAACAGAATTGGGTGCCCAAAGTCTGGCTGCAAAACCCACCCACCTACACGCTCTAGGGAACAGGGACACACCTTGCAAAGAGGCACTCAGGGGCAGCTGTCAGCCCCCTACCTTGCGCAGCACGTAAACCCCTATTGCAGCCAGACACTTGTGCCTGCTCCAATCATCCCTACATAGCCCTGTCCATCTAGGACTGTAGGTCAGAGCCTGTACCACACACTCAGTGACCGACAACCTGGACACCTCAGCTGAATCCACACAAGAAAAGTAAACAGAGTCGTGGGCTCACATACCTAATAGCAGCTCTAACCAGAGGATGACAGGATGTGAGAGCTTCAAAGACATCAATAATCAAAGTAGCTATTTGGGTATATCAAAACAAAATAAAACAAGAAACTAGGACACAGTAAGCAAACATAAAATAAATATAATAACTTATTGATGGCTTGGAGACAACAGTCAATATCAAATCACACAAAGAGGCAGACCATGATGGCTTCAGCAAGTGACCAAAACAAAGAACCAGGAAACTTCCTGGAGGAAGAGAAGGTCTTGGAATTACCAGAGGTAGAATTCAAAACATTAATATACAGAGCTCTTCAAGATATCAGGAAGGAGATCATGCAACATGCAAACCAAGCCAAAGAACATACAGTCAAAGCAATAGAAGAACTTAAGAAGGCTATATAAGAGCAAAATGATAAATTTAACAGGCTGTAAGAATCCATAGACAGCAATCAAAATTCAAAAGATTAACTATAAAATTTCAGAATCAGACAACTCAATAGAAAGTCATAGGAGCAAAATTGAGGCAGTGGAAGTAAGAATTAGTGAGATTGAAGACAAAGCACTTGACACCAATTTATTTGAGGAAAAATCAGATAAAAGAATTTTAAAAAAATGAAGAAACCCTAAGAACTCTGTGGGACTCTATCAAGAGGAATAACCTATGAGTGATTGGAGTACCAGAACAGGGACAGATAACAGAAAATAACAGAGAGAATTGTTGAAGATTTGTTGGCAGAAAACTTCCCTGATATCGTGAAAGACTAGAAGATATCTATCCAAGAAGCTCACTGAATCCCACACAGGGTAGATCCCAAAAGAAAGTCACCAAGACATACGTCATGGTTTGAATTCTGTCCCCCCAAAAATGTGTGTATCAATTTGGCTAGGCCATGATTCCTGGTACTGTGTGATTTTCCTGTATGTTGTAAACCTGCCTCTATGATGTTAATGAGGGAGGATGGGTGGCAGTTGTGTTAGTAAGGCAGGACCTGATCTACAAGACTGGACTGTGTCCTGAGGCAATCTCTTGAGATATAAAAGACAGAAGTGAGCAGAGAGACAGGGGGACCTCATACCATCAAGAAAGCAGTGCCGGGAGCAGAGTGTGTCCTTTGGACTGGGATCCCTGTGCAGAGATGCTCCTAGTCCTGTGGAACACTGAAGAGAAGAAGGCCGACAGAGAGAAAAAGCCTTCCCCTGGAGCTGATGCCCTGAATTTGGACTTTTAGCCTACTTTGACTATGAGGAAATAAACTTCTCTTCATTAAAACTATCCACTTGTGATATATCTGTTGTAGCAGCACTAGATGACTAAGACAACCTATTATAATCAAACTCACCAAAACCAAAGATAAAGAGAGAATTATAAGAGTGGCTAGGGATAAAGGAAAAGTCACCTACAAAGGAGAGTCAATAAGACTAAGCTCTGACTACTCACCAGAGACCATGCAGGCAAGAAAGCAATGAGATGACATATATAAAGCCTTGAAAGAAAAAAATTGCCAGTCAAGAATTGTATATCCAGCAAAACTGTCTCTCAGGTATGATGGCGAAATTAGGCATTTCTAGATAAAGAGTAATGGTATTGGTAAAAACCAACCAAAACTACAAGAAATGCTAAAGGGAGTCCTCCGGCTAGAGAATCAATAATATCAGATAACAAGCCAAGACTAGAACACAGAACAGAACAACCAGATATTAACCCAGATAGGGAAGTCACAAAAATAAGTCAAAGCTAAAACACTGAAAATAGGGAAACATATCCAATATGTAAAAGATGACAACATTAAAACAAAAAAGAGGGCCTAAATAATGTAGTCATAGAACTTTCATATGGAGATGAAGTCAAGGTGATATCAAGAAATAAAAGATTGTTTTAAACTTAGAAAAATAGAGGTAAATTTTAAGGTAACCACAAAGGAAATTAACAATCCTACACATCAAAATAAAAAACAAGAAAAATTTAAAGACTCAGCAAATACAAAATCAACAACAATAAAAAAGATGAAAAGAAAATGCCTAAATAAAAATGACACAGCACAGAAAATTATGTGCAACAAGAAACTGTCAACAACACACACACACAAAAAAAGACATCAAAATGACAGCACTAAACTCCTACCTATCAATAATTACCCTGAATGTAAATGGACTAAATGCACCAATAAAGAGACAGAGAGTGGCAGAATGGATAAAAAAATACGATCCGTCTATATGCTGACTACAAGAGACACACCGTAGACTCAAAGACACAAACTAAAACTCAAAGGATGGAAAAAAATGTATCAAGCAAACAACACTCAAAAATGAGCAGGAATGGCAATATTAATCTCTGACGAAATAGACTTAAAAGTAAAATCCACCATAAAGGATAAGGAAGGACAGTATATAATTGTCATGGATATAGAATTATGTCCCCCCAAAAATGTGTGTATCAATTTGGCTGGGCAATGATTCCCAGTATTGTGTGGCTGTCCTCCATTTTGTGAGTGTAATTTTATGTTAAAGAGGATTAGGGTGGATTGTGTAACACCCTTACTAAGGTGATATCCCTGATCCAATGTAAAGGGAGTTTCCCTAGGGTGTGGCCTGCACCACCTTTTATCTTACAAGAGATAAAAGGAAAAGGAAGCAAGCAGAGAACTGGGGACCTCCTACCACCCAGAAAGCAGTGCCAGGAGCAGAGGGTGTCCTTTGGACACATGGTCCCTGTGTGGAGAAGCTCCTAGTCCAGGGGAACATCAATGAGAAAACCAGCAGAGAGAGAAAGGCTTACCCTGGAGCTGACACCCTGAATTTAGACTTTTAACCTACTTTTCTGTGAGAAAATAAACTTCTCTTTGTTAAAGCCAACCACTGGTGGTATTTCTGTTATAACAGCACTAGATGACTAAGATAATAATGATTAAAGGGTCAGTACACCAGGAGGACATAACCATAGTAAATATTTATGCACCCAATGACAGGGCTCCAAAATACATAAAACAAACTCTAACAGCATTGAAAAGAGAAACAGACAGCTCCACAATAATAGCAGGAGACTTCAACACACCACTTTTGGTGAAGGACAGAATATCCAGAAAGAAGCTCAAAAAAAGACATGGAAGATCTAAATGCCATAATCAACCAACTTGATCTCATAGACATATGCAGAACACTCCATCCAACAGCCGTGACATGGATTGAATTATGTCCTCCAAAAACTGTGTGTATCAGTTTGCCTATGCCATGATTCCCAGTATTGTGTAGTTGTTCTCCATTTTGTGATTGTAATTTTACCTTAGAGGATTAGGGTGAGATTGTACTACCACCCTTATGCAGGTTACATCCCTGATCCAATGCAAAGGGAGTTTCTCTGGCATGTGGCCTATACCACCTTTTTTCTCTCAAGAGATAAAAGGAAAGGGAAGCAAGCAGAGAGTAGGGGACCTCATACCACCAAGAAAGCAGCACCGGGCATGGAGCGTGTCCTTTGGACCTGGGATCCCTGTGTGGAGAAGCTCCTAGTTTGGTGGAAGATTGATGAGAAGGCCGACAGCGAGAGAAAGCCTTCTCCTGGAGCTGATGCCTTGAATTTGGACTTTTAGCCTACTAGACTGTGAGAAAATAAATTTCTCTTTGTTAAAACCATCCACTTGTGGTATTTCTGTTATGGCAGCACTAGATGACTAAGACAAGCATCCAAGTATACTTTCTCTTCCAACGCATATGGAACATTTTCCAGAATAGACCACATATTAGGCCACAAAGCAAGCCTTAACAGAATGCAAAACGTCAAAATATTACAAAGCATTTTTTCTGATCATAAAGCCATAAAAGTAGAAATCGATAACAGAAGAAGCAATGAAAAAGATCAAACACATGGAAACTAATAATACCTTGCTCAAAAACTACTGGGTTATAGAAGAAATTAAGCGTGGATTAAAGAAATTCACAGAATCAAATGAGAATGAAAACACATCCTACCAGAACATTTAGGACATAGCAAAAGCAGTGCTCAGAGGTCAGTTTATAGCAATAAATGCACACATCCAAAAAGAAGAAAGGGCCAAAATCAAAACATTAACTTTTCAACTCAAACAGATAGAAAGAGAACAGAAAAAGAAGTCCTCAAGCACCAGAAGAAAGGAAATAATAAAAATCACAGCAGAAATAAATGAAACAGAAACTAGAAAAACAATTGAAAGAGTTAACAAGACCAAAAGCTGGTTCTCTGAAAAGATCAACAAAATTGATAAACCACTGGCCAAACTGACAAAAGAAAAACAGGAAAGGAAGTAAATAACCCGAATAAGAAACAAGAGGAGTGATATCACCACAGACTCAACTGAAATTAAAATAATCATATCAGAATACTATGAAAAATTGTACTCCAACAAATTTGAAAACCTAGAGGAAATGGATGAATTCCTAGAAACACACTACCTACCTAAACTAACACTAACTGAGGTAGAAAAACTAAATAAATATATAACAAAAGAAGAGACTGAAGAGTTACTTAAAAAATTCCCAACAAAAAAAGCCCTGGCCCTGGCAGTTTCACTGGAGAATTCTACAAAACTTTCAGAGAAGCACTAACACCACTACTACCAAAGGCATTTCAGAGCATGGAAAAAGGATGAAATACTCCTGAACTCATTCTATGAAGCCAGTATAACCCTGCTACCAAAACCAGGTAAAGACACCACAAAAAAAGAAAATTACAGACCAATATCCCTCATGACCATAGATGCAAAAACCCTCAACAAAATTCTAGCCAATAGAATTCAATAACATATCAAAAAATTAATTCACCATCACCAAGTGGGATTCATACCAGGGATGCAGGCATGGTTAAACATTAGTAAAACAATCAATGTCATCCATCACATAAATAAAACAAAAGACAAGAACCAGATGAGCTTATCAATTAATACAGAAAAGGCATTTGACAAAGTCTAACACCTATTAATGATAAAAACTGTCAGCAAAATAGGAATAGAAGGGAAATTCCTCAGTATAATTAAGGGCATTTATGCAAAGCCAATAGCCAACATCATCCTAAATGGAGAAAGTCTGAAAGCATTCCCCTTGAGTACAGGAACCAGACAAGGATGCCCTTTATCACTATTCTTATTCAACATTGTGCTGGAGTTCCTAGTCAGAGCAATAAGGTAAGAAAAAGAAATAAAGCCCATCCAAATTGGTAAGGAAGAAGTAAAAGTATCCTTATTTGCAGATGATATGAGCTTATACACAGAAAACCCCAAAGAATCCACAAGAAAACTACTGGAACTAATAGAAGACTTCAGTAAAGTATCAGGTTATAAGATAAACATACAAAAATCAGTTGAATTCCACTACACCAACAAAGAGAACTTTGAGAGGAAATCACCAAATCAATACCATTTACAATAGCTCCCTAGAAGATAACTTACTTAGGAACAAATCTCACCAGAGAGGTAAAAGACCTATACAAAGAAAACTACAAGACTCTACTGCAGGAAACCAAAAGAAACCTACATACGTAGAAAAACATACCTTGCTCATGGATAGGAAGACTCAACACTGTGAAAATGTCAATTCTACCCAAAGTAATCTACAGATATGATGCAATCCTGATCCAAATTCCAAGCACAATTTTTAACTAGATGGAGAAACAAATCACCAGCTTCATATGGAAAGGGAAGAGGCCTTGGATAAGTAAAGCATTACTGAAGAAGAAGAACAAAGTGGTTAACCCTAACCCTAACCCTACTGATTTTAGAACCTATCATACCTCCAGGGTAGTCAAAATAGCCTGGTACTGATACAACCACAGATACATAGACCAATGGAACAGAATTGAGAATCCAGATGAAAATTCATCCACCCGTGAGCAGCTGACATTTGACAAAGGCCCAAAATCCGTTAAATGGGGAAAAGATAGTCTCTTTAACAAATGGTGCTGGCAGAGCTGGATATCCATCTGCAAAAAAATGAAACAAGACCCATACCTCACACTATGCCACAAAAACTAACTCAAAATGCATCAAAGACCTAAATATAAAATCGAAAACGATGAAGATCATGGAAGAAAAAATAGGGACAATGCTAGGAGCCCTAATACATGGCATAAATAGAATAAGAACCATAAGTAACAATTCACAAACACCAGTAGAGAAACTATATAACTGGGAGCTCCTAAAAATCAAACACTTGTGCTTATCCAAAGACTTCACCAAAAGAGTGAAAAGACAACCTACAGACTGGAAAAAAAATTTTGGTTATGACATATCCGATCAGGGTCTAATCTCTAAAATCACAAGATATTGCAAAACCTCGACGACAAAAAGACAAATAACCCAATTAAAAAATGGGCAAAGGATATGAGCAGGCACTTCACCAAAGAAGACATTGAGGCCGCTAACAAGTACATGAGGAAATGCTTGCGATCGTTAGCCATTAGAGAAATGCAAATCAAAACTACAATGAGATACCATCTCACCCCAAGAAGGCTAGCTTTAATCCAAAAAAACACAAAATAATAAATGTTGGAGATGTTGTGCAGAGACTGGAACACTTATACACTGTTGGTGAGAATGTAAAATGGTACAGCCACTTTGAAATCGATTTGGCACTTCCTTAAAAAGCTAGAAATAGAAGTACCATAGAATCCAGTGACCCCACTGCTTGGAATATATATCTAGAGAAATAAGAGCTGTCACACGAATAGATATCTGCATACCCATTGTCATGGATTGAATTATGTCCCCCCAAAAATGTGTGTATCAATTTGGCAGGGCCATGATTCCTAGTATTGTGTGGTTGTCCTCCATTTTGTGATTGTAATTTTATTTTAAAGAGGATTAGGGTGTGAATGTATAACATCCTTACTAAGGTCACATTCCTGATCCAGTGTAAAGGGAGTTTCCCTAGGGTGTGGTCTGCACCACCTTTTATCTTACAAGAGATGAAAGGGAAGCAAGCAGAGAACTGGGGACCTCCTACCACCAAGAAAGCAGTGCTGGGAGCAGAGAGCGTCCTTTGGACGTGAGGTTCCTGCGCTGAGATGCCCCCAGAACAAGGGAAGACTAATGCATCACAAGGACCTTCCTCCAGAGCAGACAGAGAGAGAAAGCCTTCCCCTGGAGCTGACATCCTGAGTTTGGACTTGTAACCTACTAGACTGTGAGAGAATAAATTTCTCTTTGTTAAAGCCATCCACTTGTGGTATTTCTGTTATAGCAGCACTAGATGACTAAGACACCCATGTTCATTGCAGCACTGTTCACAATAGGAAAAAGTTGGAAACAACCTAGGTGCCCATTAGCAGACAAATGGATAAACAAATTATGATATATACACACAGTGGAATACTATGCAACAATAAAGAACAATGATGAATCCTCGAAACATCTCACAACGTGGATGAATCTGGAAGGCATTATGCTGAGTGAAATTAGTCAGTCATGAAAGGACAAATATTGTATGATACCACTATTATAAGAACTCAAGAAAATGTTTAAACACAGAAGAAAACATTCTTTGATGGTTATGAGGGTGGGGAGGGAGAGAGAGGGGAATTCACTAATTAGATGGTAAACAAGAATTGTCTTAGGTGAAGGAAAGGACAACACACAATACAGGGGAAGTCAGCACAACTGGACTAAACCAAAAGCTAATAAGTTTCATGAACGCAACCAAACATTTCAAGGGACAGAGAAGCAGGAGTTGGGGTCTGGAGACCATGGTTTCAGAGGACATCTTAGGTCAATTGGCATAAGAAAATGTTCTGCCTCCCACTTTGGTTAGCGGTGTCTGGCGTCTTAAAAGCTAGAGAATGGCCATCTAAGATGCATCAGTTGGTCCCAACCCACCTGGAGCAAAGGGGAATGAAGAACACACGAGACACGAGGAAAGAATTCATGCAAGAGACAAAAGGGCCACATAAACCAGAGACTCCATCAGTCTGAAACCAGAAAAACTAGATGGTGCCTGGCTACCACAAATGACCACCCTGTCAGGGAACACAACAGACTCTCCCTGAACGAGCAGGAGTAAAGTGTGGTGCAGAACTCAAATTCACGTGAAAAGACCAGGCTTAATGGTCAGACTGAGACTACAGGAACCCTTGAAGTCATAGCCCCCGGATTATCTGCTAACCCAGAACTAAAACCATTCCTGAAGCCAACGCTCCAGTCAAAGATTAGACTGGAGTATAAAACATAAAATAATACTCGTGAAGACTGTGGTTCTTAGCTCGAGTAGATACATGAGACTAAATGGGTGGCTCCTGTCCGGAGGCAGGATGAGAAGGCAGAAAGGGACAGGAGCTGGTTGAATGGACCCGGAACACCTGGAGTACAAAGGGGGAGTGTGCTGTTACATTATAGGGATTGCAAGTAGTGTCACATAACAATATGTGTATAAATTTTTATATAAGGAGTTAACTTGAGCTGTAAACTTTCACCTGAAGCACACACACACACACACACACAAAGCTCTTGAGATCTGATTTCTGTCACAGCTCTGATCTAGCAGTCCCTAAGACCTGAGGTTATCTGATGGTAGCATAAATGAAATAGACGTTTCACTGTTTATGAAATGCTGAGTATAAATGTTGGCAGTCAATGCTAGATTATGGGAGACTGTATTTCCTGGTGCCTCTCCCAAACTGCCAAAAACATGAGAGCTATTAATTCTAAGTCCCCCTGAGAGGCAAGCAAGTTATGGCTCAAAAATCAAACCTTTAAAGGAAATGTTCAGAATCTAAGAGTGAATAATACTTTCTCTCTAGACCCTTAGGTAAGCCAAATTTAACTTTTGACTGCTGATAAGATTAAGTAGACTCTGATTCTCTGTTCTCTCTGGGACTCCACACTATAGCCTGTGTCACAAGTTACAATGGCCATGAGGTACAATAGGGAAGAGTCATCATCCACAGAAATATAGTAATGCTGGTTCCTTAATTACTGACCACTTGTGCCTTCAGGGAAAACCCTGGTGGTGTAGTGGTTAAGAGCTACGGCTGCTCACCAAAAGGTCGGCAGTTCGAATCCACCAGGTGCTCCTTGGAAACTCAATGGGGCAGTTCTACTCTGTCCTATAGGGTTGCTGAGTCGGAATCGACTTGATGGCAACAGGTAATGCTTTCAGCATATTAACTACAATTGGTTCCTGTCCAGTGAACTGCAATATAAATTGTAATATTTTGGTAATAGACTGGTTCGAATCTAGGAAGATAAGGGTAAATTTCACGGTAACCACAAAGAAAGTTAACAAACCTACTCATCAAAATAAAGAAGAAAAACATAAAGTAAAAACAAAACCTACAAAAGCAAAAGAAATGAAAAAAAATCCACAAACAACAGGAACTCAGTACAGGAGAGTAAGAGGAACAAAACTGTAGGACATTATGCTGAGTGCAATAAGTCAATCACAAAAGGACAAATATTGTATAAGACCTCTACTGTATAACTCATGTAAAAGTTTACACGCAAAAAGAAACAATCTTTGTTGGTTACGAGGGATGGGAGGAGTGGGGGGGAACTAAATAGATAAGTGGTAACTTTGGTGAAGGGTAAGACATTACACATTACTAGGGAAGTCAGCACAACTTGTACAAGGAAAGGTCATGGAAGCTCCATAGACACTTCCCAAACTCTCTGAGGGACTGAATTGCTTGGTGGAGGGCTGTGGGGATCATAGTCTCAGGGAACATCTAGCTCAATTGGCATAACACAGTTTATAAAGACAATGTTCTACATTCTACCTTGGTGAGTAGTGTCTGGGGTCTTAAAAGCCT
>NW_004444083.1:4877482-4922807 GCF_000243295.1 Trichechus manatus latirostris | reverse complement strand
AGGGAGTTGAAGATAATGGTGATGGAATAATTTGGAAAAGGATAGTGAGAATAGCAGCACAACTGGAAGAATGTAATCGATGTCACTGAATTGTACATGTAGAAACTTTCAAAATGGTGTAACTTTGGCTATGTATATTTTCACCAAAAAAAGGTCCTCAAGGTTGAGAAGGGAGAGTGTTGACATGTCATGGGGTTGTTACCCAATGTCGTAAAACAATATATGTACTAACTGTTTAATGAGAAGCTATTTATTCTGTAAACCTTCATCTAAAGTACAATAAAAAAAATTAAAAAATAAATAAATATTAAAAAAAAATTGTAATATTTTGGATAAGAAGCTTGGTACTCACATATGCCAGTGCATTGTCCAAAATAAATAATGCATCCGGGGATGAGTAAATTAACAACTTTGTCAATCTAATTTTAATATTAGATTTTTAGATAATTTTGTGACAGCTTTTTTTTCTGACTCTTCAATAACCACAAAGAGAGAAACTAGGGAAGAATAGTCTTCTAGAATGATGGAAAATCCATTACAATTCCCTGAATAATATGGTCATAGAAGCAACTTTTCCTAGCATAATGGTGAAACCAGCACTTTCTGATGTGATCCCACAGCAACTCCATGAATGTTTCCATCCAGAATTTTCCTAATCAACATCTGCTGGAAAACGTAAAAGAGAGAGAAAAAAAAAAAATCAATAACTGCCTAGAGTTCTGAAGTATGCACTTAGTTGCACATACATTCCTACTCAGATTTTGTGGGAATAGGAATGGGTTGGTATATTGAATCACAAAGCAAAAACAAGAAATGCTTTCTCATCTGGTCTGGCATAGGAGGAAACCACAGAACAATGCAGGCACTGACCCTGCAGGTGTGCCGGCACCACCATAACAAAGAAACATTATTCCCTGAACTCTTTCTAGTGGTATCATCATTTGTGCTGAGGCACAAAGAAGTAAACAAATGCCGAATGCTGGCTTTGCTTCTGTGCTTGCCCCACTCAGGAGTCTGAATTGGGTCAGAGAGGAAACCAATGGGAGGGGGTTTGCTGGCTGATTTTATCTGTCTGCTGATATATTGAAAAGGAGGAAAGGAGAGAATAACTTGGTGAAGATGTTGCTAGAAAATTCTATCATATTTTCTTGAAAAATTATTCTCTGTGTCAGTTGGATTGCTTTCTAATATTGACTGCAAAGGCAGGGCAGGAAATTTTCTTTTTATTAGGCGGAAGGAACTTGGTTTTAATTTCTTCTGCCCATGATTAGTTTATATTTTAGACACAGCTGACAACTCCATAGGCTTTGTTGCCTCATTTGAAGCATTATAAAACAGCAGCCTCACACCCCTTAAGATCACCTTTTTCTATGGTGGTAACACAACATAATAGAATGTCAATTAAAATTCTTAAATCCAAGGGTTTAATTTAATTCTTTTCAAGTCCATGAGGTAAGCCAAATTTAATGTTAGATTGTTGAAAAGTCAAGAAAATCTGAGGGTCACTCTAATATAGTTCGATTACAGTTTTGGAAATAAATTGAATGGTGACTGTACCTAAGTGCTGCTGATTTTACAGGTGTTCACATTCAGCTTCTGTATTCCTGGAATGTTTCGCTGTAGCATTTCAGAGATTTTTAAATTATAAGCAATCTTGTTATGAAGTAAATCGTATTTCTAGGCATCACTTTTCAGTAGCTACCAATAAGGTCATATTTCCAATAATATTCAAATTCTGAAAATTTGGGGTTACAAGTGACTTTATATAATCTTAGCCCTTCTTACAGAACCAACACAATAGTTCTATGAGTTTCCCTGGGGACCGTCTCATGTGTTTATCCCCACAAGCCTATTTCTCCATCTGATTTTCTCCTCACATTCCAGATCAGCCACAAGTTCCTCCCCATCTCAGCATAATTAACCCAGTGGTTCAAAGGACACCAAGGAGTAACCCTTGAATTGTCTTTTTCCCTCCCTTCCCAACTCCAATCTACCATTAATTTCTACTGACTCTTGTACTGCACTCAGATCTCTAATATCTCAGAAATTTCAGCGTGCTTCAGGCAACTTCCAGCAGCTGATATCTCTCCTGAGTCTGAGGCCTTTTTCCAGAACCACAGAAGGCTTACTCTGCCCACATTAACCCTTTGGAAGTCCTGAGAGATTAGCAACTCCCTTCTCCCTTCATCCCACCCCAGCAGCTCTCAACCAATGATGCTTGGGAAGGATAATTCTGAGATGGGCAGATAATTTTTTTCCGTGGTAGAAAGAGAGATGTATAAGGAGAGAGAGCCCTGCCCTTTCTTCAAACTTTGGATATGTCATGTGGGGATGGAAGGCTTTTAGCTGGTGTAGCTAGCTTGCTAACAAGCGTGGAAGGCCAAGAGAAGCAACTCGAAGCTACGACTTCACTAATTTGTTGAACTTTGTTATTGTTGTGTGCTTTTAAGTCAACTCTGACTCACAGAGACCCTTTCAGACAGAGTAGAACTGCCTCAAAGGGTTGTCTAGGCTGAAATCTTTACGGGAGCAGATCGCCAGATCTTTTCTCCTATGGACTGCTGGTGAGTTCAAACCACCGACCTTTCGGTTAGCAGCCGAGTGCTTAACTATTGTGCCACCAGGGCTCCTCAATTTGTTGAATGGACGTGCAGAAAACTACTTCTGACTTTGTCTTCATGTGAAAATTATTAATCTGCTCCTATGGTTTTATTCCTTTTTTTGCAGCCAAAAGTTGACTGACTGATATATCTGCTAGGAAATAAGTTTGAAAACGTCTGTCATAGGCCACTTGTTTTTCTTGTTGTTGTTGTCAGGTGCCATCGAGTTGGTTCCGAATCATAGTGACCTTATGTACAACAGACTCAAACACTGCCAGGTCCTGCGTCATCTTCACAATCATTGTTATGCTTGAGCCCATTGTTGCAGCCAGTATGTCAATCCATCTCCTTGAGGGTCTTCCTCTTTTTCACTGACCCTCTACTTTACCAAGCATGATGTCCTTCTCCAGGGACTGATCCCTGCTGATAACATGTCCAAAGTACGTGAGACGAAGTTTCGTCATCCTTGCTTCTAAGGAGCATTCTGGTTGTACTTCTTCCAAGACTGATGTGGTTGTTCTTTTGGCAGTCCATGGTATATTCAATATTCTTCACCAAGGTCATAATTCAAAGGTGTCTATTCTTTGGTCTTGCTTACTCATTGTCCAGCTTTCGCATGCATATGAGGCAATTGAAAACACCAGGGCTTGGGTCAGGTGCATCTTAGTCTTCAAGGTGACATCTTTGCTTTTTAACACTTTAAAGAGGTCTTTTGCAGCAGATTTGCCCCAATGCAATGCATCTTTTGATTTCTTGAGTGCTGCTTTCATGGGTGTTGGTTGTGGATCCAAGTAAAATGAAATCCTTGATAACTTCAATCTTTTCTTTGTTTATCATGATGTTGCTTATTGGTCCAGTTGTGAGGATTTTTGTTTTCTTTATGTTGAGGTATAATCCATGCTGAAGTCTGTAGCCTTTGATCTTCATCAGTAAGTGCTTCAAGTCCTCTTCACTTTCAGCAAGCAAGGTTTTGTCATCAGTATAATGCAGGTTATTAATGAGTTTTCCACCAACTTGGTGTCCCGTTTTTCTTCAAATAGTCCAGCTTCTCAGATTATTTGCTCAGCATACAGATTGAATAAGTATGGAGAAAGGATACAACCCTGACACACATCTTTCCTGACTTTAAACTACACAGTATCCCCTTGTTCTGTTTGAACGACTGCCTCCTGATCTAAGTACAGCTTCCTCATGAGAACAATCAAGTGTACTGGAATTCCCATTCTTCGAAATGCTATCCATAATTTGTTATGAGGCACACAGTTGAATGCCTTTGTATAATCAGTAAAACAGGTAAAAATCTTTTTGGTATTCTCTGCTTTCAGCCAGGATCCACCTGATACTAGCAATGATATCCTTTGTTCTATGTCCTCTTCTGAATCCGGATTGAATTTCTGACAGTTCCCTATGGATATGCTGCTGCAGCTGCTTTTGGAAAGATCTTCAGCAAAATTTTACTTCTGTGTGATATTAATGATATTATTCAATAATTTCCATATTAGATTAGATCACCTTTCTTGGGAACAGGCATAAATACAGATCTCTTCCAGTCAGTGGGCCAGGTAGCTGTCTTCCAAATTTCTTCGCATAGACAAGTGAGCACTTCCAGAGTGTCTGTTTCTTGAAACATCTCAGTTGATGTTCTGTCGATTCCTGGAGCCCTGTTTTTTTCCAATGCCTTCAGTGCTGCTTGGCCTTCTTTCTTCAGTACCATCGGTTCCTGATCATATGCTACCTCCTGAAATGATTAAACATTGTCCAATACTTTTTGGTATAGTGACTCTGTATTCCTTCCACCTTCTTTTAATGCTTCCTGGGTCATTTAATACTTTCCCCACAGAATCCTTTAATATTGCAACTTGAGGCCTGAATTTTTTCTTCAGTTCTTTCAGCTTGAGAAATGCTGAGCATGTTCTTCCCTTTTGGTTTTCTAACTCCAGGCATTTGCATATGTCATTATAATACTTTACTTTGTCCTCTTGAGCAGCCCTTTGAAATCCTCTCTTTAGCTCTTTTACTTCATAATTTCATTTGTTTGCTTTGGCTATTTGAAGTTCATGAGTAAGTCTCTTCTGACATCCATTTTGGTCTTTTCTTCTTTTCTTGTCTTTTTAATGACCTCTTGCTTTCTTCATGTGTGATGTCCTTGATGTCATTCCACAACTTGTCTGGTCTTCAGTCATTAGTGTTCAATGCACCAAATCTATTCTTGAGATGGTCTCTAAATTCAGATGGGATATACTCAAGATCATACTTTGGACTTATTCTAATTTTCTTCAGTTTCAACTTGAACTTGCATATAAGCAATTGATGATTTGTTTCGAAGTTGGCTCCTGGCCTTGTTCTGTCTGATGATATTGAGTTTTTCCATTGTCTCTTTCCACAGGTATAGGGAATTCGATTCCTGTATATTTCATCAACGTGTATAGTCACCGTTGATATTGTTGAAAAAAAAAGGCATTTGCAATGAAGAAGTTGTTGGTCTTGCAAAATTCTATCATGAGATCTCTGGCATTGTTTCTATTACCAAGGCCGTATTTTCCAGATACTGAGATTTCTTCCTTGTCTCCAACTTTCGCCTTCCAATCACCAGTAATTATCAATGCACCCTGAATTGCATGTTTGATCAACTTCAGACTGTAGGAGTTGGTAAAAATCTTCAATTTCATCATCTTTGGCCTTAGTGGTTGGTGCATAAATTTGAATAATAGTCATATTAACCAGTCTTCCTCTTAGGAGTTGGATATTATGCTATCACTGACAGCACTGTACTTCAGGACAGATCTTGAAATGTTCTTTTTGACGATGAATGCAACCCCATTCCTCTTCAAGTTGTCATTCCTGGCATAGTAGACTATATGATTGTCTGATTCAAAATGGTCAATATCAGTCCATTTTAGCTCACTAATGTCTAGGATATTGGTGTTTACGCATTTCATTTTTTACAATTTCCAATTTTCCTAGATTCATACTTTGTACATTCCACGTTCCTATTACTAATGAATGTTAGCAGCCATTTCTTCTCATTTTGAGTCTTGCCACATCAGCAAATGAAGGTCCCAAAAGCTTGACTCCAACCACGTCATTAAGGTCAACTCTACTTGGAGAAGGCGTCTCTTCCCCAATCATCTTTTGAGTACCTTCCAATCTGAGGGGCTCATCTAATGGCACTATACCAGATGGTGTTCCACTGCTATTCATGAGGTTTTCACTAGCTAATTCCTTTCAGAAATAGACTGCCAATTTCTTCGTCTTAGTGTGGAAGCTCAGGTGAAACCTGTCCACCATAGGTGATCCTGCTGGTATTTGAACACTGGTAGCATAGCTTCCAGCATCACAGCAACGTATAAGCCTCCATAGTACAACAAACCGACAAATGCATGGGAGTTGTTTTTTCTTAGTTAATACATTAAACATCCAAGATTACCACTTGCTCTACAGCAGTACTTCTCACAGGGGAATCTCTGACCAGTGGTAGTTCCAGTTGTTCTTTCAAAAATTACACAAGAGTTTGATTTCTAATGAAGAAAAAGCAATGGAATATTTTTTAATGGACATTTAATAAAACTGAAAGGTAAAGTTAATTGTGTTGATTGCAAGCATTTTTTTATTTTTAATAATTATATTCTTAAAGATTGTGCATGTGCTACAAAAACTGCATTAATCAATAAGTCCTGCTGAGTATTCAGATAACAAGGGGAAGTAAATCTCTACTAAAACATTTACAGATTATCCTCATTTGATTGCTTACATTTGGTAATTTCATATTTTGTATTATATTACCATTATTTGCATTAATTGCAAAAGTATATCAATATGTAAAAGTAATTAACTGAAGTATAAAAGCAGTGATGAAAATAGTAACTATCAGTCAAATTACAATATATACACAAAACTGACCAGGACTCCACTAATCATGGAATCTGTACTTGCTGCGACAAGTGAATTTGTGAATGTGGAAACTTTGCACAAACAGCTTAAAAATAAAAATTTAACTATTGAAATATGAGCTATTTCCATATTCTTTCCTTCTCTGCAAATTCCCATGGTTTCTCTCCTATGAACTTGGTCAAATAGTAGCATGAAGCCTTCTCTTATAAATTGTTTTCAGAAAACTGCACGGTGACCTCTCTGGCATATCAATCCAAAATTTCTAGGTCAAGCCAAAAAGAGAAAAAGTATTACATTTGTTTATGCTAAAAGAGCAAAATAGACAAAAGTTGTAAGTGGCAACATTCAAGGTTGCGTTTCTCACTGTAAAAAGAGGCACAAATTGCACCATTGCCAAGAAACTTGTAAAACCACCTTCAAAGTTAGTGGCAAATATTATGCTTAGAGGGAAAGCATAACAAGCCACTGGCAACTTCCTTTATCAGATGACAGTGTTGAGCGTTGTCTTAGTCATCTAGTGCTGCTATAACACAAATACCACAAGTAGTTGGCTTTAACAAGGAGAAATTTATTCTCTCACAGTCTAGGAGGTTAGAAGTCCAAATCCAGGGTGCCAGCTCCAGGGGAAGGCTTTCTCTCTCGTTGTTGGGTATGGAGGAAGATTCTTGCCATCAATCTTCCCTGGTCTAGGAGCTTCTCAGTGCAGGAACCTTGGGTCCAAAGGATGTGCTTTACTCCTGGCGTTGTTTTCTTGGGGGTATGAGGTCCCCCTGTCTCTCTGCTTGTTTCTCTCTTTTATATCTCAAAAAAGATTGACTTAAGACACTACCTAAACTTGTAGATTGAGTCCTGCCTCATTAACATAACTGCCTCTAATCCTGCCTCGTTAACATCGTAGAGGTAAGATCTACAACATATACGAAAATCACATCAGCTGACAAAATAATGGACAGTCACACAATACTGGGAATCATGGCCTAGCCAAGTTGACACACATTTTAGGGGGATACAATTCAATACATGACAGTCAGTGTGTAAATCCCTGGTGTTTAATGCGGAAGGACAACCATTATCACCTGTGTATGTCAGAAGGTATTTCTGTTTTGGGTTGGACTTCATTAATAGGCAGAGAAGGAAGTTCTTTTTAGCATATGTACACTACATACATGAGGGAGAAGTGCTCCATGGACTTTTTGTTGCTAAAACAATTATTTTGTGAGTCCCGATAAGCTGGAAGAAGTATAGTGGCATCAGTTCTGACAAGCTGTGTGTGCCAATTCATACCGTGATTTATTCAGATACCACTCTGGGTGGTCAACAATTTATTTCCTAATCTTGAGTAAGTGTTGAAGAAAATGGACAATCATGACAGACAGACACACGTGTGCCATATGATAAAAGAATAATTTGCCACAGTGATGTTCAATATCTATCAAGAAGGAGCATTCATAGGAGGGTATAACATTGAGGAAAGTCAAATTATTTTTAAATTAATAATATGAGTAAAACCCATTTCTGTGATTTCAAGTGGCAAATCTCAGTGTTAAAGTGATAATCTTGAATAGCTTGAATAAAGTATAGGAAGCATACAGGGACTAAACATCACTATTTTTTAATATTGAGGGCAAATTATCTTGATTTTTTTCTATACTTCTTTTTTCCTTCTCAAGTAGACTCAATTTCTTTGACCACTAATTGCCAGTTTCTTAGTATATTTAAAGTGGAGGGAAAGAGACATAAACATGGAAGAATTGGGACAGAGCATAATCATGGTGGAAATAGATCTAAAATGTAAAAAAAAAAAAAAAAAAAGACATTAGAAGTGGCAGGCTAAAATTTATAACCTACGTGCATTCTGTGACAGCCTAGAATGTGTACTGCTCAGATCTTCTGATGGTGGGGGTGTGTTTGTGTGAGAACCCCAGCTACCCTTCTGGATTCACCACCACATTCATTCTGAAGCCACACTTCCCTGGGGCTCTTCCCTGCCAGTGACTAAGCATGATGGAGGTACTAGTGTCGGTTCATCCCTGCCAAACACAGGACTCTTCTAATGAGTGATCTTGGGGCAGTGACTCCCCATCAGCAGAGCCAAAACTTTCTTAGAACAATGCAGCAGTCCAGGACTCTTCCTACCCAATCTTCCTTCCTCCCTCCTTTTCTTCACAGGTGTCTGACATGCCTCACAGTCGGAAGGTTCTACTTGCCTACCCTGTGTCTTCATCTTCATCCAGACCATTCCTTACAGGCATTCACCCAATACGCCTCTTGTGTGTTTATTCCTGTCCTGACATCTGCTTCTCAGAGGTTCTGAATTGATGCCTGTATTTATTATACAAATATTAAAATATAATGAAACATTTGAAAAGAGATGAGAGAAATAGAAGAACATCAGCCAATTCCTTTCCGCTTGTCTCCTGTGTTTATATAATGATTTCACTATTTATCTTTGTCTAGAAGTAGTTCTGAATTTTTTTCTCTTACCATTTTATTCTATTTTATTTTACCACTTGTTATATAGTTTTTCTTAAGCAGTCCTGGTGGAGCAATGGTTAAGTGCTCAGCTGCTAGCTGAAAGGTTAGCAGTTCGAACCCACTCAGTGGCTCTGTGGGAGAAAGACACGGTGATCTGCTTCTGTAAAGATTACATCCTAGGAAACCCTATGGGGCAGTTCTCCTTTGTCGCATTGGGTCACTAGGAGTCAGAATTGACTTGACAACACCTAGCAACAACAACAGCATATAGTTTTCTTAAGTTTACTTATAAGGAATATAATATTTCAGTAGATATACTATAAATTGCTTACATTATATATATTTATTATTTATATTTACATCACTTCCTTATTTCAAAGAATGCTGGAAGAAAAAAAAATATATATATATATATCCAGAATGTCTCCATTTATTTTAGGAGAAAACCAACAAGTATGCCTCCTGCATTACTACAGGAAATGCTGCTGGCCGATATTGAGGTATGAATTGAATGTTCCTTTTCAAAAGTTCAGTTTTCTCATCTGTAAAAAGGGTAGAATAAGGGAACCTCATGAATTTTTATTAAATCTATTTATATGTAATATTGTCATCTGTACTCTGTCCCCATCATATTTTTAAGTGTGTGAAAATAAACTTCTTTTAAGTGAGTCTTTAACTAACTAGTAATTGGCTAGGAGCCAAGTTATTGCTTCCTAATTTGGAATATCAGGCTATTTCCTACATAAGAAAGCAGATTATGATATTTGTTCATCCTATTGCAGAGATTAATCTATTTTCCAGTTGTGAAATTAGAGTTGTGATGCTTTTCAGGCCTACCTCACTGGATTAATTTATAATAAAATAGTAAAAGCTGTTGGATTTAAAATAAATCTGTTATTTAAAATTTAAAATAAATCTGATAGTAAATGGTTTCTCAATAGTAATTCTCCAATCCGTCAGCAGGCTGCAGCAGAGGGCTAGCTTTAGTTTAACTTAGCATGCTGAAAGTCCTTGAAGTCCTTTCTACTCTTTCTTCTCCCCTCCTCTCTTACTCCCCCTTCTCTATTCTCTCTCTCTCGCCCTCCTTCCCCATTTCTCCTTCCCTTCCTCCCTCCCTCACTTCCTCTCATGTATCCTTTCTTCCTTCCTTCCTTCTTCCTTCCTTGCTTCCTCTCTCTTCCTTCTCTTTTGCCTTTCTTCCTAAAACATGAACACAACACTCAGTTATTTATTTATGTTTTAAATGGAAGACCTGAACCTGTAACAAAACATATATGCAAATATTTGACTTCAAATAATGTTGACGATATCCACTTTCTGATTTGTTTAACAGTAGCCGGAAGGTGGAAACAGTATATAGAAGACTAGAGTAATAAAAACAGGAAATGATGAACTTACAGTTTCATTAACAAAGATAAGAATAGCAAAAACCAGATTTGGTTTAAAATATACAAACTATCAAGATGGTACTCCACTCCCAAAGCATACGCAAATGACCTCCTTTTTGATACTACGTTGGGAAAAGTGGAAGAGGGAAAAAGGCACTTTAATCACAGCTCTCGTCAGTTGCTCACTGTATCCAGGCCTCTCAATTGTGTTTCTGTCTTTAATGTAATAGTAAGCAATAATCTCACAGCTGTGCTTTGTATAGTGAACTATATAAGCATCTATATTGAGATTTCATACCCACATAACATAAAAGGAAGAGAAAAGCATCAAGAATAGTGCTTGTCCTATTGCAAAGCCATACAAAAGAACTAATGAATCTCTCTCAGAATGGTTTTGTGGAGTGACCAGCTGTAAGACTGGATTTGTATTCCATAAGGGAATCACTATTCAAAAGATGATTATTTCAAGGTTTAATACTACTTCCTCTTTGCGGCATTAATATCTTTAACAGTGGTGTCACTAGGGTTGGTATCACCCAATGAGGTAACTCATGGTGTCACCCTCTCCATGGACCTCCTCCAGTACCAGACCATACAGAATCCTAAGTAATGTTTATTATTAATTTTAATCATAGAATAATGTGTGATATAGTTGTAGATTGCTTAAATGTAATATGTCTTAGATTATATGAATACTAACAACAAAATTGTTTTGTAAATCTTCCTATGTTGAATTACAACATTATTAGTTATGACATTATGAGTAACTGAGCAGCCTTTTTTGATTTTTCTCCTTCTTTTCCTTTAATTACTACTTCATTCTCAAAAAAGTTATTGATATAGGGTCACAAATACTAATGACCACAATATTGTATCTAAAACACCAGAAAATTTGAAAAAATCAGCAACTACAAAAACACCAGCAGAAAATAACAACACGTACTTGTAGCGCGTGCTGCTGAAACCGCATGATTCAAAGTATCATTGTAACTGGGTAATAATGACAGCTTTGACCAGAACATATTAGAAGGTTCAAAAAGTAAAGTAGCATATTGAAAACATTCCCCTTGAGGACAGGATGCCCTTTAACACCACTTCTATTTAACATGGTGATAGAAGTCCTAGCTAGAGCAGTAAGGCAAGAAAAAGTAATAAAGGGCATCCAAATTAGTAATGAAGAAGTAAAACTGCGCCTATTTGTGGATGATATGATACTATTCATACAAAACTCAAAAGACTCCACAAGAAAACTACTGGCGCTAGTAGAAAGATTCAGCAGAGAAACAGGATATAAGATGAACGTACAAAAATCATTGGATTTCTAAATACCAATAAAGAGAACAACGAAAAGGAAATCAGGAAAACAGTATCATTTATAATAGCCCCTAAAAAAATAAAATACTTGGGAATAAATCTAACCAGGGATGCAAAAGACCTATACAAAGAAAACTACAAAACACTACTGCAAGAAACCAAAAGAGAGCTGTGTAAATGGAAAAACGTACCATGCTCATGGATAGGTAGACTCAACGTTGTGAAAATGTCAATTCTATCCAAAGCAATCTACAAACACAATGCAATCCCGATCCAAATACCAACAACATTCTCTAAAGAAATGGAAAAACTAATCATTAACTTTATATGGAAAGGGAAGAAGCCCCAGATAAGTAAAGCACTATTGAAGAATAACAACAAAGTAGGAGGACTCGCATTACCTGACCTCAGAACCTACTATACAGCTATGGTAGTCAAAACAGCCTGGTACTGGTACGATGAGAGATACATTGACCAATGGAACAGAATTGAGAACCCAGTTTTAAATCCAACCACCTACGGTCACCTGATCTTCCACAAGGGCCCGAAATCCATCAAATGGGGAAAATACAATCTTTTTAACAAATGAAACTGGCAAAACTGGATGTCCATCTGCAAAAATATGAAACAGGACCCATACTTAACACTATACACAAAAACTAATTCAAAATAGATCAAAGACTTAAATATAAAGCCAAAAACTATAAAGATCATAGAAGAAAAAATAGAATCAATGCTAGAGGCCCTAATATACAACATTAACAGTATACAAACCACAACTAACAACACACAAACTCCAGAAGATAAACTAGATAACTGGATTCTTCTAAAAATTAAACACTTATGCCCATCAAAAGACTTCACCAAAAGAGTAAAAATAGAACCTACAGACTGGGAAAAAACTTTTGGCTATTAAAAATCTGACAAAGGTCTAATCTCTAAAACCTACAGGAAAATCCAACATCTCTACAACAAAAGACAAATAATCCAATTAAAAAATGGACAAAGGATATGAACAGACACTTCACCAAAGAAGACATTCAGACAACTAACAGACACATGAGGAAATGCTTGTGATCACTGGCCATGAGAGAAATGCAAATCAAAACCACAAAGAGATACCATCTCACTATGATATTATTTTCATGAATCAAAAAAAAACAGAAAATAACAAATATTGGAGATGCTTCGGGGAGTTGGAACTCTTATGCTTTCGTGGTGGGGATGCAAAATGGTACAATCATTTTGGAAAACGATATGGCGATTCCTTAGAAAGCTAGAAATGGAAATACCATGTGATCCAGTAATCCCACTCCTAGGAATATATCCTAGAGAAATAAGAGCAGTCACACAAATAGACATGTGCACACCCGTGTTCATTGCAGCATTGTTCACAATAGCAAAAAGAAGGAAACAACCTAGATTCCCATCAACAGATGAATGGATAAATAAACTATGGTGGATAAATAAATTATGGTACATACACACAATGGAATACTACACAACGATAAAGAAGAATGATGAATCTGCAAAGCATTTTACAATATGGATGAATCCGGAAGGCATTATGCTGAGTGAAAAAAAGTCAATCATAAAAGGACAAATATTGTATAAGACACTACTATAAAAACTCATGAAAAGGTTTACACACAAAAAAGAGACAATCTTTGAAGGTTACAAGGGAGGGGAGGGGTGTGGATGGAAAAACACTAAATAGACAATAGATGAACGGTAACTTTCTTGAAGGGTAAGACAGTACACAATACTGAAGAAGCCAGCACAACTTGTCCAAGGCAAGGTCATGGAAGCTCCATAGGCACATCCAAACTCCCTGAGGGACCAAATTACTGGGCTGAGGGCTCTGGGGACCATGGTCCTGGGGAACATCTAGCTCAATGGGCATAATATAGTTTATAAAGAAAATGTTCTACATTCTACTTTGGTGAGTAGCATCTGGGGTCTTAAAAACTTGTGACCGGCTGTCTAAGATAGTCCACTGGCCTCACTCCAACTGGAGCAAGGCAGAATGAAGAAAACTAAATACACAAGGGAAAGATTAGTCCAAAGGACGAACGAACCACAACTATCACAGTCTTCAACAGACTGAGTCCAGCACAACTACATGGTGCCTGGCTACCACAACTGACTCCTCTGACGTGCATCACAAGAGGGTCCCAGACAGAGCTGGAGAAAAATGTAGATTCTAACTCACAGAAAAAAGAAAAAAAAAAAAAAACTTACTGGTCTGATAGAGACTGGAGAAACCCTAAGAGTATGGACCCTGGACACCGTTTTAGCTCAGTAATGAAGTCACTCCTGAGGTTCACCCTTTAGCCAAAGATTAGACAGGCCCATAAAACAAAACAAGACTAAATGGGCACACCAGCCCAGGGACAAGGACTAGAAGGCAGGAGAGGACAAGAAAACTGGTAATAGGGAACCTAAGGTCAAGAAGGGGAGAGTGTTGACATGTTGTGGGGTTGGCAATGTCACAAAACAATATGTGTACTAATTGTTTAATGAGAAGTTAGTTTGTTCTGTAAACCTTCATCTAAAGTACAATAAAAAGAAAGTAAATTAGCATAGAGTTTTAGCTTTGTAGGTATATTGATACTGTAAGCTGGGCTTACAAAAAATGTTTTTATTGTTGTAACTACAGGGATATTTTTATAAAAAATAATAAATTTCTACTGAAACACCACACAAAACTTTTATAGACGGCCATTTTCCTGTCACCCACTCTGACAATGTCACCTGATGCGGTCCCTAGTGATACCACTGATTTTTGATTGTATGCTAGCAAGTCACCATGATGAACTAAAACAGACTCCTAAACCAAAATTCATCTTCCTTTCAATGTACCCATTTACTTCACTACTTGAAAGCACTTACCCAAAGCCTCCCAAAAAACATTGCTCACACGTGAAAGATGGTAGATGCTGGCTTTTTGCTTTGGTATTTGAAGTTGAGTCTTCTTTGTTAAGTGGGAGATGTTTTGAGCTTACAGTTAATTCATGAAAGTGTCACTCTTGGTGTTCTCTAAGGTGTTTTGTAATAGAATTTTATTAGCAATACTGGAGGTTTCTGATACTGGAGTTCATTCTCTGTTCATTCAACGGTTCTTAACTGAGATATCATTACTGTGGTCGACAAGCTTTGACCAGGACAAGTCTGTGCTCATGTGGAACTTAGTACATGCCAGGGAAGAGAGACTTCAGCTGATAATTACATCTATCTTTCAATAATTACCATTGTGCTAAGTGCTATCAAGGAGAAGGACATAGTATTATGAGAATTCATAAGAAAGGCATTCGACCTGGTCTGGGGGTAGGGAAATGGATTAGGGAAGCTTCTCTCTGTGACAGATAGGAAGATTCATTAGTCTCAAGCAGTTTAGAATGAGGTTTGATTATTGTCTTTTATTTATAATTAAATGAGGAAACTATAATTAAGCATGAAGCAAAATCTTAAGTAATACAGCATGTTATAGTATGGGATAATCATTGAGGTAAGGGGGAGTACTAGACAGACAAGCTTCATTTGAATGGTAATATCTTGAATTCTATGAAGAGAAGGTTTTTCTTTAATTACAGCAAGTCTGCAAAAGTGTGGTCATTACCGCTCACACAAAGATAGACTGCATATCTTAAACAATGTGACTGTCTATAGGTTAGGACTTTGTCTTTGTAGCTCTTGTGGGAACATATAGATTGTGAAAGCATAAAAAAAAAATCACATTTTGCTATAAAATAGTATATTTTCATAGAGTCTATCTTTTATCTCCTTTTTTCTTTCCTACAGATTTTTTTCCCCAGTGTTTTAAAACCCACAGCTGATAGCAGTTTTAAATAGAGATTCTGAAGGATAGGACTATTTTTCATTAGAAGGTATATTTGCCTACTCTTCATTCACAAGTAGAGTGAATTAATATACTAATCTAAATTGAAGCTGACTGAATATTGATGAAGAAATGATAATTAGGAGAAGGTTGCACAGCAATACATAGTTTAAATATCTTTGTTAAGGGAAAAAAGAGAAGCAATAGTTTAACATTAGCAGAGAATAGCAAATTTGGATATTATAAACATAAATAAATATAAAAATACATGAGCCAGATCAACAGAATAATGGAGTATAGGTCACTCTGGTGAAGAGGTATGGGTTATAAAAATTAACCTGAGCACAATCCTGAAAAGAAATGATGGAAGCAGATAAACTGATGGAAAGAAAATTAAAACAGAAATTCATTTACACCAAAGTAAAATAGCAAAAAAAATCTCTCCTTGGTTTTTTTTTTTTTTTTTGGCAACCTTTTGTAAAAGGCATTTTGAGAAGCAGAAAAATAAGATGTGAATAACAGGGCAATATAGAAATTAGAGGAGTCTCTGAGTGGTGCAAATGTTAAAGGCTTCACTACTAGTGGGAAGTTTGGTGGCTGGAACCCACACAGAGGTGCCTGGGAAGACAGGTCTGGCAAACTGCTTCTGAAAGGTCACAGCCTTGGAAACCCTATGGAGCAGTTCTACTCTGCACACGTGGGGTCACTATGAGTTGGAATTGACTCGAAGGCAACTAACAATGACAACAACATAGAAATTAGTAAAAAAAAAAAAAAAAAGTGATTAATCCTAGGAAAAATGAAATTGAAAAACAAAATAATCAAATGTGCATAAAGAATACAGATGCTAAAGATAAAGGGTAGTGTACTTATTTTATAAGAAAGATTAACATAACAAAAATGCAAAGGTAAACAATCTAAAATGAGGAAAAACTGAGCTAACAGTTATTTACTTCAACATAGATAAACAATTTTAGAATTTTAAGAGTAAGGTTAATCACATAATAAAATTAGTATTAGAGTCATTTATAGCTCAGGGGCTGGAGTATTTTTATAGGTAGCTACACTTTCTAACACTGAGATCTATGCCCGATTCACTTGAATGTGGGAAAGACAGGCTAAGTCTCTCCAGCAAAATCTATCCACGTCTCAACCCATCACTCCTCACCTACATCCACGGTGGGGTAAGGGAACAATATGAACTTTATTAGCAGAAACAACTAAACAAAGGTCACACTTATACCTTGTCCCATTAATTCTTAAGTTGTTGTTGTTGTTGTTTGCTGTCAAGTCAATAAAATGTATTCTGCAGGCTTCATAACTTTAAATTCCAGAATTTATGTTCCCAATAGGAGGAAGAGATGTTCCTTTACTGCACTACACCTAGTCTTATTATAGTGATGGTTCTAATTAGGTCCAAGGGTCTTTCTGAAAGCTTGTTTGTTCAACAGAGATATTTTAACTCAATTATCTGGGAATAAAAGAAAGAAAAGAAAGTCATTATGTAAATGTCAGCAAATGATGGAGACATAAAATTTCTTGGGCTTTCAAATCAATTTATAATTAATAGTAAGCTGCTCCTTGCATGACTTTAAAATTATAGCCTCCAAAAGGTAGCAATGTGATTGGAAAAAATATAACATGTGTTAGTGCATAAATAAAGGTTAGACAATACCAGGAGTTTTAAGCCATATTCTCTATGATGATCCAGATAATACCGAGTAAACTCATAGTGGAAACTAGTCATAAAATCCACTGCACTAAAAAAAGTGAGTTATTGAATAGATCCAAATAAACATCCTTTTACCTACCCCTCTTCCCCTTAAAATACTAGCGATATAACTTCCCCAAAAGTTTTGGTTAAAGTTTTATTCCACTTTATGATATGAAGATGAATGGAATAACTCATGTGAAGTTAGAAATATTAGAGTCATACACTGGAATTTGAAGGCAAAAATGTGTTCAAGTGGGGACAGCATTGTACTCTTCACAGGACTTGATACTGTCCTTTCGAAATCTTTGTTGAAACTCATTGGTCATAAAGCAACAATGCTCAAAAAGCAGATTGGGTTGCATGCTTAGGCACATTATATATATTTGTTATTAGGTTCCATTGAGTCCATTTTGAGTCATAGTGGCCCCATGTAACAGAGTAGAAGTACCCCATAGGGTTTTCTAGGCTGTAATCTTTGTGGGAACAGATTGCCAGGTCTTTTCTCCCACAGAGCTGTTGGTGGGTTTGAACCTCCAACCTTTGGGTTAGTAGCCAAGTACTCAACCAAGCTGTTCTCCCTCCCTCTCCCCTTCCCCCTCCCTCTTCCTCATTGTATATATCCCCTGGGGGCAGGGGGGAACGGCCCATGAGTAGATTCCCACTCATAGTGACCCTATAAGATAGGGTTTCAAAGGCTGTAATCTTTAAGGAAGCAGACTGCTACATCTTTCTCCTGCAGGGCGGCTAGTGGGTTTGAACCGCTGCCTTTTCAATTAACAGCTGAGCACTTTAACCACTGTGCCACCAGGGCTCATTAACTCTCAGAGAAATTCTTGTAAATTACTTGTCGAGGTTATACAAAGAGGCACAGGTGGCAGCAGGAAAAGATCTCAGACCTCAGGACTCCCTGCCAAGTTCTGACTGTGAATGGCTGAAAGTAACATGTATCTGTGGGCCTTGGCACTTAACTCAGCTTCTCAGACATAGTAAAATCCACTTAATGCTTAGGAAGTTCTTTGTAAGGTGAAGGGACTCTCTTGATGGAAGCCAATTCTTTAGGGGAAGTTACTGTAATTCACACTAATTCTGATAGGAAAGGAGAGAGAAATAGCTGTGCTTGCTTTAGCTTGTGGTTTTGCCTGTAGCAGAAGAACATGTAATGGAGGAGGCTGGAACAAATGAGTGTTTCCTCTTTGTGACTGAACAAGCCACAGGATGGAACTTGATGCTTTCTTGGAGTTTTCCGGGTATCCATTCCCTTTAGGCCAAGCTGGAGTTAATCACGGTTGGCAGAATCAGCAGTCCTTCTGTGGGTGAAACGTTTGGGTTGTTTCCTTCCACTTGTGACTTCATATTTCTTCAAGGTCAGGGAAGCAACCTGCATTTATCACTCACCTTCTCCAAAGTGCAATAAGCTTACAGCTACACCGTGGTTGTACCAGCCATGTGTGAGGGGCTGCTCCAATAGCCCGGTTTACCAAGCAACATTAAATGCAAACAAGAACAAGGGAGGCCAAAGAGTAGTTTACTGCCACCTCAGCTATTGTAGTGAATATAACATCTAGTGAAATATTATTCTTAAATTCTCCTCCTCTTTAATGGTTGCTAATTTGAGGTATAACAGAAAGACTGAACAAGAGAAGATGCACAGTATCTGTCAGTTGACCCAATTTAGCTACTGAGAAAGATTTCCAGAAACAGCTATTGTATAGTCATTAGTACTGGTTAGCAGGTGAGGATTAGATGGAATCCAACACCATGACTAAAAATAGTTGCTTAGTGTGTTTGGCTCTTGCTGTGTTTCTTAAAAGTGAAGAAGGATATTCCAAAATCAATGCACACTGGTGGACAACTGGCTGTGAATATACAAGGTTATTTGGAATCGTAACTTTATTAAGTAACTTACCCAATTGCTGGACATATCTGATAGTCTTTACCAAGTTGGAACCTGTGACGGAATTGGAGAATCAGGTTGAGGAAGGAGAGTTTTCTCATAATGTTTGTTGTTGTTGTTGTTGTTAGGTGCCATCCAATCAGTTCCGACTCATAGTGACCCTATGTGCAATAGAACAAAGCCCTGCCCAGTCCTGCACCATCTTCACAATCGCTACTATGTTTGAGACCATTGTTGTAGCTACTGTGTCAATCCATCTCGTTGAGCGTCTTTCTCTTTTTTTGTTGACCGTCTACTTTACAAAGTATAATGTCTGTCTTAGTCATCTAGTGCTGCTATAACAGAAATACCATAAGTGGATGGCTTTAACAAAGAGAAGTTTATTCTCTGACAGTCCAGTAGGCTAGAAGTCCGAATTCAAGGCACTGGCTCCAGGTGAAGTCCTTCTTTCTCTGTTGGCTCTGGAGGAAGGTCCTTATCATCAGTCTTCCCTTGGTATGGAAGCACCTTAGAGCAGGAACCTCAGGTCCAAAGACATGCTCTGCTCCTGGTGCTGCTTTCTTGGTGGTTTGAGGTTCCCCCTCTGTGCTTGCTTCCCTTTTCTTTTATCTCTTGTAAGATAAAAGGTGGTGCAGACCACACTCCAGGGAAACTCCCTTTACATTGGATCAGGGATGTGACCTTAGTAAGGGTGTTACAATCTCACTCTAATCCTCTTTAACATAAAATTACAATCAGAAAATGGAGGACAACCACACAATACTGGGAATCATGGCCTAACCAAGTTTACACATATTTTGGGGGGACACAATTCAATCCATGACAATGTCCTTCCTGATAACTTGCCCAAAGTATATGAGACAAAGTCTTGCCATTTCGCTTCTAAGGAGCATTCTGGCTATATTTCTTCCAAGATAGATTTGTTCATTCTCCTGGTGGTCCATGATAAATATTCAATATTCTTCACCAACACCATGATTCAAAGACATCGATTCTTCTTTGGACTTCCTCATTCATTGTCCAGCTTTCATATGCATATGAGGCTGGTCTCCTGCTTTTCCCCTTGGCCTTGACCAAGTCAGTGTGATATTAAATGCTGCAGCTGCTTATCATATGATCTCTCCTGTTCTACTCATTATCACTACCTAGAACGCAATCCCACGTGTCAGGATGTCTGAAGTGGGAAGAAGCAGAGGCTCACTCTTCTGACATGATGAGTAAGAGTGCAGAGTCCTTTGGGCCACCTGACTTTCTAACTACTACATTGTATAGTAATGGAAAGAGTACAGTTTAAGGTCTCAGTACCCTGGCTGCAAAGATACTCTGATGGAATAAAATATCTTTTCTGCAACTTGCTAGTTCTGTGCTTGGACAAGTGTCTTCAGCACGCTGGGTCTACTTGTCTCATCTTCAATGGGGACAATAGAGTGCTGCCAGACTTAGTAAATAAAAATACAAAATGTCCAGTTAAATTTGAATTTCAGATAAACAATGATTTTTTTTTTAAGTATAATATGTTCCATGCAAAATCTGGAACACACTTATACTAAAAAATATTCATTATTTATCTGAAATTCAAATGTAACAGTGTAGCTTGGATTTTATCTGGCAACCCTAAGATAATAGGTGTATCTACCTCATAGGGTGATTATTGGGTTAAATTGATGATGTGTGAAAAGCACCTAACGAGAAGCCTAGCACTTAGTACACATCAAGTATTATTATTTGTAATTGCAACTACTGTTTAATATTAGGCATCGTGTTGGGTATTTTTACACAATATCATTGAACTTCACAACAACTCTGCTGGATTAGGGTTACTATCTACAGTTTACAGATGAGATAAAGAGGGGTCAGAAAGTTTGAAATGTGCACAGCTAGTCTCTGTCTGGGTTCAGGAGCTGCAAACTTCACATATACCATGTTGCCTTGTCTTAGATTTTAGCAAAAGGACATTGAATTTCACAAGAGTGTTCAAAGTGTTACAGCGTAATGGGATATTAAAAAAAAAACCAAACTGTTGCTGTGGAGTCAATTCCGACTGAGGGATCCTATAAGACTGAGTGGAACTGCTCCACAGGGTTTCCAAAGAGCAGCTGGTGGATTCAAACTGTCCACATTTTGGTTAGCAGCCGAGCTCTTACCACTGTGCCAGTTGACTATAAACTATTTAGTACCTTAAGGCTTTAAAAGCTGACTGTTCCTTACCCTTTCCCTGCATGACTATATGTAGGAGTAGGGATTTAAAAAGAGAGTTCTAAACAGTAAATGCTATTGCCCCTTCTGAAGACACCTATTATAGTGTCTGTTACTTGTATGAAACTCAAGAGACGGAGGAAAGATTGAGACCAATGATCAACAGTGTAATTCTAGCATTTTGAGTTGGCATCATTCACGATTCTCCTTGCTAAAAGAGAACTACTCATTGAATGTTTTGCGAACCAAAATAGATGGTTTTATAATTTCAGAATTGGAGGTATATTTGAGAAATGCCAGGTAGGGCAAGTGGTTTGCGATTGACTGTTAGCCTAAAGTTTGATGGTTCCCACCCACACAGAGGCTCCGCAGAAGAAAGGTCTAGTGATTTGCTTCCATAAAGATTAAGCCAAGAAAACTCTATGGAGCAATTCTACTCTGTAACACAAGGGGTCGCCGTAAGTCAGAATCAACTCTCTGGCAACTTTTTTTTTTTTTTTAATAAGCTATACAGGGAGCCAGTGGAATTTGGACAAAAGGAATACCTGATAAGAGTCTGCCGCTCATTTTTTTGGCGGGGGTGCGGCATGGCTGAAGAAGTTGCTAGAAATGGGGCTTGGTCTGACTGGACATTGAAGTTAATAGGTTGCTTTAATGAAAGGGGCTTCATGTCTTAATAAAGTTACTGCTAGATAACTAAGTGCTCACATCTGAAAAAAGTACTTCTGCAGTCAGCAAAAAGATGCCATTACCTGCAACCTTTCCTGGAAGGGGCTCGAGTGGTCTGTGGAGACAAATTCCTTTGCATTCCTGAGATGCTTAATAAGGAGACTAATGCCAGGGCTACTGAGGAAGGGCTTTACTCATGCTGTCTGAAGCTGGCTCCTCCTGAGGATGAGGTGGGGCCGCACACTGAGTCTGGAAAAGGAGAGGGTAGTTTTTGGTTGGTTATCAAAGCTCACGAAGGTTAACACTGTGTTCCTCGAGGAGGCAGAGGGTGCACGGAACGTGAGGCACTGTGCACATCATCACACCAGCGAATTCTGCTGACTTATGCAGATAATGACGCTCAGGACTGGAGTCCCACCTGCCTCCTGGGCAATCCACTAACTGGGTTACTTTTTTGCAGCTTCTCGCAGCTAGATTGTAGCTGTTTTTTTTTTTTTTTTTTTTGTTTCAATACTAAGATTCCTACTTCTTCTGGAAGTTCATAGCATTTACCATAGTGTGAGGCACAAACTGATTTCCCAGTAAATTCAGATTCATGACTAGGAAGAGGAATTCCCAGATCTAGCCACTGTGGATCCTTCTTCGCCTGGAGCCTCACAGAAAAGTTATTTCTGATACAACTGGTTGTCTAGGTATTTTATTTAGCAGAGAATCTCAACTAACCATTATTTACTCCCCCCCCCCCCAACTTATATCAAGAGAAGGAGCCTTTGGGTGGCACAAATGGTTGAGTATTTAACTACTTACTGAAAGTTCGGTGGTTTGCAGAGGCACCTCAGAAGAAAGTCCTGGCAATCTGTTTCCAAAAGGTCACATCCACGAATACCCTCTGGAGCACAGTTGTACTCTGCATATGAGGGGTCGCCATGAGTCTGAATTGACTCCATGGTAACTGGTTGGGTTTTTGGTATTTATATCAAGAGAATCTTGTAAAGTTTCAATTTTGCGAAACAAAAACACTCTTAACTGGAGAAAAACTGGTATTTTCTTATCAGTGGTACCTAGACTTTGGCCTTTTTTTTAAATCTCATGATTTTTGGAATCATCTTTAACTTTTGTGTTTATAATCAAATTGTGTTTAGCATTTCTTGTTTGTCAGAAAATTCTAATGTTCAAGGATTTACTTCTTAGAATTTCTCAGCCAAAACTTTATTTTTCTTTGTAAACATTCTGTAAGGGACAAAAATGAGGAGCAGAGGAAGAAAAAATTTCCCCCTTTACTCTTCCTCATTCTATTTAATCTAGCATCTTTTGAAATCCACTGAGGTTGCTTTTGGAGGTTTGCTTTATAGATTGACGATTTCTAGATGTATTTAAAAAATGAAATAAAATGAAAACCTCATCAAACCTAACCGACACCTGAAGGAAAGTCAAATGATGAACGAGCACTCCAGCTGATTCCAATTTGTAGCAACTTCACTGCACCACTCAGATAAGCGAACAGTTTGGTTAACTGAGAAGTTATGGTCTGAACAAAATACAAGCCATATTTTGATGAAGTAAAATTGAGCCTGTAAAAAGACATGAAAAAAATTGAACCAAAGTGGCATTTTAACTCATAAAAATAGTTAATAAATCTCTAGGGGTATTTCCTAAGCAGTGAAGTAATTGTTTAATATATTTTTACTGGTAAAAGCAATTCAGTTATATATACTCCATGATAGCAAATTCATTTACTTTAACAAGTTTAAAAATAATTACAGATAATTTGCATTAAATCAGTGGCTCTCAAAGTCTTAAAAAGTCATTGAGGACCTCAAAATAGCTTTTGTTTATGTGGGTTGGATCTATTCATATATACCATATTAGAAATTAAAATTGAGAAAATTTAAAAGTATTTAATAATTTATTTAAAAATGACAAACCCATTGCATGATAACATACATAACATTCACTTTAATGAAAAATCACATTGAAAAATAACTATAATTTTTTAAAGAAAATCAAGATGAGTGACATAGTTTTACATTTTACGTATCTTTTTAACGACTGACTTGATAGAAGACAGCTGGGTTCTTCTATCTGCTACTGCATTCAGTCTGTTGGGCTATGTTGTTGGAGTATATGAAAAAATTCCAGCCATCCACAGGTATGTATTTGGAGAAGGGAGAAGTATTTTAATAGCCTTTCCAGATAATCGTGGATATTTTTTGATAGATAACATCTATACTAGAAAAGGAGTAGTTTCTTAAAGGTTAGTTGCCATGTGATATCTAAAACTATGTCAATAAACTATTCATGGTCTCTTACACTAACATCTATTGGTCTAGCTTGTGCTTTGAATGGATTTTTTATGCATGCATGATTTTTGAAATCATGGTATTTCATTTGAAAAATGCTGGTCCATGAGTCATGCAGATCTTCCAGATGTACGTTTATTTCATAGTACGTCACAAAATTCACATTCTTAATATCATCACGTTTTTTTTCCAGAAAAGTCATGATGTATAGGCAAGTTGTCAGATTCACAGTAGCAGATGCAAGTTTTCCCAAATTCTAATTTTTGTTTGAAAGATCAAATTTTTCATTGGCAACAAAGGCTATTGCTTCCTGAATGTGACTGGCTCACTTCTTTCGTGGTTGAATATGCCAGTCTGAATAACCTTAGTTTGTCTGATAGTTGTTCTTTCAAATGAAAGTAGTGTTCCATGAAAATACTAGCTACTTCAGCTCACAGCTGCAAATTTGCACAAATACTTTTTTTGAGACAACTATTGTACTTTACTATACCATGGACTGCCAAAAGAATGAAAGAAGCAGTCTCAGAAGAAATACAGCCAAATGTTCCCTGGAACAAAGGCTAGTGAGACTCAATACACTTACTTTGGACACACCATCAGGGAAGACTAATTGCTAGAAAAAGACATCATGTTTAGTAAAGCAGAAGGTCAATGGAAATGAAGGTAACCCTCAATGAGTTGGGTTGACAAAATAGCAGCAAAGAATGACTCAAACATACCAGTAATCATCAGGATGGCCAGGACTGGGCAATGTTTCCTTGTGTTATACATAAGGTCGCCATGAGTTGGAGCCAACTTGACTGTATCTTGCAACAACAACATGCTGTAGAAGTGTCCTATGCATGTTGTCACACAGAATATTAAAAGCATGTACTCAGGACTGGAATTTAATAAAGTCTGTGATTTTTATAGCTTTCTCAAGGACATTTTTAATTGAACCTAATGTATTTTTACTACGCGTACGTTCCAGTAAAGATTGCAGTGACTGCTAGTATGGTTTGGTACCACTGTCCTATTTCAGCTAAAAACAAAAAAACAGTTGCTGTTGAGTCAGTTCAGACTGATGGTGACCCCATATGTGTCAGAGTAGAACTGTGTTCCATAGGATTTTCAATAGCTAATTTTTCAGAAGTAGATCACGGGGTCTTTCTTTCGAGGTGCCTCTGGGTAGACTCATACCTCTAAACTTTGCGTTAGCAGTCAAGTACATAAACCATTCGTACCACTCGGGGACTCTGATTCATGCTAAAGTGGCAGAAATTTTACCCACAGTTGATTTTGCATATCATCAATGCAAATTTCAGAGACAGTGAAAAAGGCAAACATTTTAATGTTATTATGAAAACAAATTTGGTTTGTGGACCATCTTAAATTATATCAGGACCCTCAGTGGTTTGTGAACAACACTTTGAAAATTGATGCATTAAATAATATACAATTTGGAGCCACCCAGAACAGAGACTGAGTTTTCTTACTGTTCTCAGATTAGAAAGAGAAAAGAGAAGCACAAACACACTAATGGTTTCAAGCTTCTAGTTAACGTTGAGCAAAAGTGATGCTGAAAGTTATAGAAGTTCACATACATTTTTCTACTTCTATTGATTTAATTGTGATAGCCAACTGTTCAGTATTTTTCTTTTCTTAACTAAGTGTCATTTGATATCAATAAAAAGCTAATTTCGTACCTCTCTACTCTTACAATAGTTCTTTACAACTGATTTTTTTAAAAAAAGAAGGGAAGATTAAACAATATTTGAATGATTGTTATGTAGACTATTTTTAAGTTGACATCTATTAGATTTTTTTCTCCAATTGAGTAATTTAATGATCTCATTGCATTAATTTAAAGTTATCTAATTGTGTAAAAGAATACAAATTTTCTGATTGAGTCTGGCATTTTGCCCAGCTAATTTGTCAGTTGTTAGTTCACTCTGTGATTGATGTGAATATTAAGATCAGACGGTCTTCTTGTGACTTTTAAGGTAGATGTAACAAAGAAGATACTTTTTAATATACAAGCATACAACAAGGTATTGTTTTAATATCCCAATGTTGACCTTTAAAATTAGCCATTAAAAACGCCACAAAGCACAGTTCTACTCTGACACACGTGGGGTTGCTATGAGTCAGAATTGACTCGAAGGCAACTGGTTTGTTTCGTTTGTGGACTTTTTTATTAGTATTACATAATTTTAAAACATTTTAAAATGTTTGTTGTAAAATTTAGGAAATACAAATAAGAAAAGAAGGTAATGAAAACCTAGGTTTGAATTCTTTTTTTATTATTGTACTTGAGATGAAAGTTTATAGAACAAACCAGCTTCTCAGTAAACTGTTACTACACATATTTTATGACATTGGTTACCAACCCCGCGACATGTCAACACTCTCCCTTCTCCACCTTGGGTTTCCTATTACCAGCTTTCCTGTCCCCTCTTGCCGTCTAGTCCTTGCTCCTGGGCTGCTGTGCCCCTTTAGTCTCGTTTTGTTTTTTGGGCTTGTCTAATCTTCGTCTGAAGGGTGAACCTCAGGAGTGACTTCATTACTGAGCTAAAAGGGTGTCCAGGGGCCATACTCTCAGGGTTTCTCCAATCTCTGTCAGGCCAGTAAGTCTGGTCTTTTTTTGTGAGTTAGAATTTTGTTCTACATTTTTCTCTAGCTCTGTCTGGGACCCTCTATTGTGATCTAGGTTTGAATTCTTATTTCAGTATTCCCTAATCACAAGGCTTTAAGCAGGACCCTTTAAACTTCTCTGAGACCCAGTACTCCTGTTTGGAAGCAGGTAAGCTGCGAACCTTGCATGCCATTTTCATAATTAAATGAAAAGTGGGTAGCACAGTGCCTGGCACATGGCTAACTCTCAATAAATTACTGTCATAATGGCAATAGTAATACAACTCTTTGAGTTTGTGTCTAGTTCAATTACCAATGTCATCCACAGTAAACTGTATAACATAGTCACTTAACCATTAGGTAAGAGCATAAATGAGGTGACAATCGCTTTTACTCCCTGTCAGTTCAGTTTTAAAAAGATATAGTTGTAACATACAAATAAAGCTGTATGATGGCAAACGTTGAAGTATTTATCTCAGAAAATGATAAGTTCTCACACATGACTGCAATAGTTTTTAATATATCATAAATAACTCTTTGTTTATTAAATATGTTCATGTTTAGTGGTAAACAATATGTAGACTCAGTTTTATTTTCTAAATCAACACTTTCAGTGTCCAAAACACAAGAGCGTCAAGTGAAAAGTGTGTATATTTAAGACAGACACATAAACCGGCACCTCTGGGCCTAGTTATAGCTCTTGTCTGTCCTCTTCTTTTCTTGCCCATCCTCCTACTCCCTTCTCTCTAGAAGTGAATATTTAAGTAGACAAGTGTTAAAAATGATACACACATTTGTGATATCTCTAGTGGGGCCCTGGAGAAAATAGAGGATGGTCAGAGAAATTAGTGCCACTGTCTAAAGGGACCTTCATTCATTCAACTAAGACTAACATGTACAGTGAGTCTACCATGGGCAATGTCAGGAGAGACTGCCAGGTCAGTGGAAAGGGTGCACGCTGTTAATTCTTAAACAATTAATAGAAATTTTGTTTAGGACATAAAGCAATTCCATACTATGGCTCAAACATGAAGAATAGAGTAAAATTATATTCTTGGTGTCTAGCAGGCTTCTGCTGACAGGGCTGAAGGAGCACGGGTGGCGCAAACGATTAAGCACTTGGCTCCATAGGAGAAAGACCTGGTTATCTATTTTCCTAAAGATTATAACCAAGAAGACCCTATGGGGCAGTTCTATTCTGTTACATGAGGTCGCTAAGTCAGAATCAACTCAATGGCACCTAACCGCAACAATGGCAGGCTTCACTCTCTGTCAATCTATAGATAAGACAGAGACCACAGCTGGTGGTGAGACTTCATCTCATGTACTTGGGACATGTAATCAGGAGGGAGCAGTCCCTGGAGAAGGACATCATGCTTGGTAAAGTAGAGGGTTAGTGAAAGAGAGGAAGACCCTCAAAGAAATGGACTGAAACAGTGGCTACAATGATGGGCTGGCTCAAGCATAGCAACGATTGTGAGGATGGCACAGGACCAGGCAGTATTTCTTTCTGTTGTAAATAGGGTCACTATGAGTCGGAACTGACTCGACGGCACCTAATAACAACAATGCTTCTTAGATTTCTAGTGGAGCCAAGTCCTCTTATTGTACAACTTTGATACTGCACCCTGTTTCTGCTTCCCTTTAGAGATGTTAAGAAGATCAGTTAGACTGGGGCAGTGGGAGGGATTTCCGAAAAAGGGCAGCACAAGTAGACGTTGAAGGCAGCCAGGCAAACATACTGCATTTTCCTAGTTTGTTAGCTTTCACATCTCAATACTATTTCATTTTTTTTTTTCTCTCCTCACACTTCCAGCACCTTCTCTCCCATCTTTACACTCTAAGGATGATCTTGATTTCTAATCACTTGACAAAATTGAATGGAGGATAAATTGGAGGAGGAGAATTTCCATAAAATCCCACCTCCACATCTGCTTTCATATATTCTATGAGAGGCCCACTTGAGGTTCATAATCATGAATTTTTTAAATGTATTTTTGTTAACTTTTGCATAATAAGATTCACTCTTCTTAGTGTAGAGTTGAGTGAGTTCTGACAAATGCAGAGTCACACAACCATCTCTACAATCAAGATACAGAACATGTCCATCTATCTCCCAAAATGCCCTTGTGCTGCCCCATTTTTGGAAATCCCTTCCACCACCCTAGTCTAACTGATCTCATGTAGAGATGGTGGAATTGGTGTATGTTTTTCTGTGTATATTCTTAACAACAACAACAAAATATATTTTAAAAAAAAAAAAAACTCCTCCCATTCCTAAACATCTCCACTCAAACTTTTGCCCCACCATTCTCCTGAAACTACTCTTGTCAAGGTCATGGATCACCTCCATGTTGTAAAATCCAATAGAAATTCTCAACAACTCATTTTACTTGAGTAGCAGCATTAGGCACACAGCTGAATACTCCTCCTGGAAAACTTTGCTTCATGTCCACAACAACACTCACTGCTAGTTTGCTTTCTATCATGCTGGCAATTCCTTTTCATTCTCTTTTGCTGGTTTCTCCTTTCTCCTAGGATTTTGGAGTGCCCATGGCTCAGCCTTTAAGCATTTCCTTTAGTTTATCCATACTCACTCCTTTGGTTATCTTATCTGGTTATCCAGGCTCATCTGTTTACTACATCTAATTACTTCCAAATTTATATTTGCAGACAGGATGTTGCCACTGAACTTTAGTGGCAATTATCTTTTCTAACTCAACTTTTCCACTTGGATGTCCAATGCACATCTTAAATTTAATAAGTCACAGAGTGAACTCCAAAACTTGCCTCAAAACCTGCTTTTCGCAATGAATAACATCATCTTATCTTTCTAGTTGCTCAGACCAAAACCTTTGCTTTTTATTGTCGACTCCTCTGTTTATCTCATACTGCAGTTGCAACTTGCCAGAACACCCTGCTGGCTCAACCTTCAAAAGATATTTATAGAACAAATGTTTCTTAACCAGCCACACTGCTACCAACCTTGTCCAATACCATTTCTATCATTAGATTATTGCAAAATCTCATAACTCTGCCTACTTTCATATTTCTCGCCACTCCTCTAGTCTAATCTCAGCTGTGGTAGATTGCACAAATGGCCATCAAGATGTTCAGTCTACTTTAGTACCCCTTGAATCTGGACTACTCATGAAACTTGCTTTGGCCAACGGAACATACACAATGTGATGCAAGCAGAGGTTTAAAAAGTATGTGTGCATTTGGACTTGTCCCATTTCTACCCTTGAAAACCCTTGCGATTCCAAACAGGTAAAGAAACCAAGGTTACCCTGGGGAATGATAGGACACACACGGTCCAGTTGCCCCTGTATTCCAAACTGACAACCATCCAGCCTGCAGAAGCGGAACTACATACCTGGCCAGCAGCTGACCACAGGCACATGAGTGAACTCAACTGAGATTGGTAGAATCACAGACCAGTCCATCCCAAATTGCTGATCATGGTCAGAATCATGATCTAAATAGGTATTTATTGTTTGGAACCACTAAGTTTATGGTAGTTAGTTATGTATTAAATGCTGCCTAAAATATTAGCAGATCAGGCAATGTAAATTTTTATAATTTTGTTTTAAGTTAGACGACGTGACTTAGCTGTTCTAAACCTTGTAATACTACATGCTATATTTGCTGTCAAGTCAGTTACAACTCATGGTGACCTCATGTGTATCAGAGTAGAACTGTTCTTCATAGGGTTTTCAATGGCTTATTTTCTGGAAGTAGATTGCTAGGCCTTTCTTCTGAGGCACCTCTGCATAGATTAGAACCTTCAGCCCTTTGGTTAGCAGCTGAATGCTTTAACCGTTTGCACTACCCACAGGCAAACCCTGAACAGCTCTTCCCTTCCCTTAGAATAAAAGCCAGTGTCCTTACAGTGGCTTACAAAGCTTCACATGATCTGGTCCCCTCTATCCTCTGACATCATCTCCTAGTACTCTTCCCCTTTCTCAGGCACTCCAGCCATACTGGTGTCCTCATTGATCCCCAAACTGTCTAGGCACATCTCACTTTAAGATCTTTGCAGTGGTCCTTTTCTCTGCCTGGAGTGCTCTACTATCAGGTTTCCCCTTGGATAAAGCCCTCGCCTTCATCAAATCTTTGCTCACCTTCTTATCATTTCATTTAAAATTGTTCCCTCACCCAGAACTTTGATGAACCTACTAAGATTTATTTTTTAATGCATGGAAGCTATGTACTTGGAAGCTATATGCTTTACTTATTTATGATGTTTATTGTCCTTCTCCTCCACACTAGAACGTCAGATACTTGTAGCTAAGGATTTTAGTCGGTTATGCTTACTCTTGCTTTCCTAGCACACAGAACAGTTCCTGGCACAGATTAGGGCCAACATAAATATTCATGGCATGAATGAATGAATGATGGGAAGGCATGAGAAGTGAGAGGGCAAGGTAGTCTAGTTGTTCAAGAAGCTTTAATTTGAAGAGGAGAGAAACCTTACTGCTTTCAATTTAAGAATGAAATTCTTTTCTTCCTTCCTAGTTTGTCCATGTCTCTGTGTGTGTGTGACTGTGTGTTGGTAAGCAGAGACATAGGGCAAAGCCTGTTAGTATTAGATGTGCTGTCCTCTCTTCTAATTATTAGGTTCTATTTGATTGAAAGGAGAAGTAAGTATGCATCAGTGTTTTTAAACTGCAAACAGTGAATGAGTGTTTCAAAAGGTCAGACTTGCTGATTATATTTAGAATATTCTCTTCTCTCTAAAATATGCCGTATTAATATGGTGTTATCCTTTACGTGTGTGACCTCTATGCCAGCCAAAGACAGGTACCGTATTCCATAATTCAATGTTCTGTAAGTCAGAGTGAACTGGTCTCTTTACAAAACGAAGTTTGAAAGTGAAATTATGCTTTGCCACTAGTCTTAATTCTCCGTAAACACACCCTTAATCTTTTTGATACCTTGAGTGTATTATTTTTCATGGACTTTGCAAAGGTCAGAGAAGACAATTTCCTTTTTCAGTAGAACCCTTGAGAACATCTCACATTTGATTTGTTTGAAGATGAGCCATTTAATGCCCCTTCTCCCTTTCTCCTAGTTGCTAATGGAAAAAAAAAAGTATATCCTGTACTCTGATGTTTGATGTGTTTAACTTTTTCCCCTTCGTATTGATATTCTGATTCTGATTCACTTTAAAATGGTTGCCTAGACTCATTATCATATTGGTCGCTGTGTACAGTATCACATTACAAAACTTGTTGACTAAGACTCCGAAAAAATAATTATTATTTAGATGGCATTGAGTTTTTTTTTTTTTTTTTTTAATGAGAATAGAAAATTTACCAAAGGACTTGGTGATGATTGATGTAATCGATTTCACCAAATTGTGTATGCGAAACATATTGAACTGGCAAATGTGCTAATATCTGTATTTTACAATGGAAAATAATAAAAACTAGCCAATAAAAATTCTCTAAAAAACAGTAGGATTCAAGCAAGTAACACTTCACCCATTCATTCGTTTATCCATCCATACATACATACATGGAGCCCTGGTGATGCAGTGGTTAAGAGCTATGACTGCTAACCAAAAGGCTGGCAGTTTGAATCCACCAGGCGCTCCTTAGAAACCCTATGTGACAGTTCTACTCTGTCCTATAGGGTTGCTATGAGTTGGAATCGACTCAACAGCAATGGGTTATATGTACATACATCCAATAGCAAATTACAGAGTACTTACTATTACCCAGACTCCCTGCTAGGCATATGAGCATTAGAAATGCATGTTATGCATAGACCCTTTTCTTGAATGGGTTAGGGTAGTGGTAGAATCAGACATGTTAACATGATAAATGTTACAGAGAGATCCACATGCAAGTGCTATTCTTTCCTATATTTTCCAATACCAAACAGCCATTAGAGCAAATTTTTTCATTTTATCAATTAATAATTTGAATATTGTATAGACTCATCTCAATGTGTTTAACATCAGAAATCTCTTTTATCTGCTGTTTGACTTCCGGTAGCATGAAGTATCTTCGACTGGAAAATCTCAAAGCCCAGACAGCATCTGTTCTATTTCCTAGCTCATGTGGTTCCAGTTTTACCTTTATCATAGATCACCCATGGTCCAATTTTTGTTTTCTGTCTCTGCAGAGGGCAGCAGCATGAGCTCCAGTGGGAAGAGAACTTGACTCATTTGCTTGCATGCGTAGGCAAAACATAAAGTCACATACAAAAGCCCACCGTGGACTTTCTTCCACATGTTTACAAGAATCTGAACTCCTGCCAGAGTGTCTGGGATTTGGGATCATTACGTTGTCCTGACTTAAAAAAAAAAATTTTTTTGGAAAACTCCTTTATTCTTTCTTTGATTTTACTTTTATGTGTGATGTGGGATTTTATTCAGCATCTTAACATCAGATGTCACAGACACAATATTGAAGGCTATAGGTTTGATTTTCTGTTCCTTTAAGCTTGAAAACCCAGCTGTGTGTTGACCATTGATGAGACAAGGCTCAGGTGGTGCTATTGTCAGTCTTCTAAGTTGAGCAGAAGGGGACCCCCCAAAGAGACAGATTCATATTAGAAATACATTTACAGTTGTACAAGGGCCATAGAAGGAAATAACATTGAATTCCTCAAAGGTATAATTAATCTTCATGGACAAAGGCTTAGGGAACCCGACTGTATCTCTGTCATTGAGAAAGAGGAGTGTGGGTTAGAAAGTATAATGGTAACTTCAATAGAAGGCTTTAAATCATGTTTATCCTGTACAAACCATTAAAACCAGGTTTATACATCAGTTTGGATGGAGGTTGAGCTGCAGACTTCATATAAGAAATTATAAAAATGTAACAGTAATATCAAAGTGAGGTCTGAAGACTTGCAAAAATCAAAATTCAAGGACATATGCAAATATAATTTACAAATGAAATATACAGGCGGATATGGAAGTCTTAGTTTTGAATGATCATTTGGGTGAGATGTGAGGTAGAGTATATGCTAGGTCGAGGAAAAAGAGGAGTTGATCTTGCCTTATAATTTAAGAATATAGATAGTACACATACATATATGAATATATAAAAGATATATACAGAGACAGAGAGAAATCATGAGAGAGAAAATTAACAATATCACCAAGATAAAAATACAAATATGAAATAAATATACAGATATGACACTTAATCTAGAAAGAGAAAGAAGATGTAAGTGACCTCATGTACAGTTTATTAAAAATTCTGGGCTTAATATCTGACTTTATGGGAAGTGTTAATTTCCCTTATATGAGTTGGACAGTGATAAACAAATTATTGAGACGCATTTCAAAAGACAGAACACAGACTTCACTAGACTATTTGGCTACAAACTATCAATATTTCAACCTTGGATTAATGAGCCTTTTTGTTTGTCCTCATGAGTCACACCAACATCCGGGAATCCACTTATCTGATTGATGAACTGGAACAAGTGGAACTTTGTAAGAGAAACTTTTAATTGCCAGAGTCTTGTGAACTTAACCTATACTACCTAAATCCTATGTGTCAGTCTGGATCTTGTGCCATTATTACAAACTGACCATGGGATGTGTGTGTGTGTGTGTGTGTGTGTGTGTGTGTGTGTGTGTGTGTGCGCGCGTGTATACGTGTGTAAGGGATTTGGTTACAGACAAAGGGGTGAGCCCATACCTCCTAAGGGGAAGAATAAGTCCTGTATATAGAAAGGTTATGCTCAAGAAAACACCTGGATGTCACACCTGTTGCTATTCACCCTCACTTAGGTTAAGCTACCAAGATAATAAATCAGGTAGTTGCTTCCATGGCATTTTGCCTTGTATAAATATAGATGTCAGCACGTGAAAGAAAACCCCAGAAGCCCTCAACTGGCAAATGTGAAATCTCATTTTCTCCTGTGTTGCATGTTAGTTAGCCCAGACTCAGGGCAATATACACAACCTGTCCTTGGATTTTTCTCCTTGCCCCAGGGACTGGGGTGGGGTGCATCTAGAAGAGGGAAACCAAGTCAAATACTACTCAATGTCGACTTCTCTGCCTCCTCCATGTCTTAGAGGATATATCCACTCTCCCACATCCATTTTCATTCCTCTTACTCCCAAATACCAAAACGTTATCTTCTTTTGGACTTTCAACTTTCGCCAAAAATTAGCAAGAGTAATTCACTTGAAGACACCCAGGCTTTGAACCTGGAAAATGCCCTTGAGCAAGGGATCCCACAGCTTCCTTCTTTCTGGACCCTTGCAACATCAAAAGCCGTAAACTGGTCTGATTTGGGAGCTAATTAAATTCTATCAACAGAGTAATTATTTTAATGGATATTTTTCTATAGCCCTTAGATGTGTGTATTTGGGGATCTGCTAATATTCATGATTTTCTTTGCCTCAAATCTTCTCTTAAACAGTTTCCCTTCTCATGGCAAAAGGAAAAGAAAAACTCTTACACTCTCCTGGAGAGCTGTCTGGATCCGGCCCACAGGGACCTGTCTACCTCTTCCCTAATCTCTGGTCACTATTTCCTTGCTCTCTTTCTGCAGACACTCTGACCTCCTGGCTTATCCTCAAAAAGCCAGGTACACTTCTTCTTAAAAAACAAAACGAAACAAACAAACAAACAAACAAAAATCTGTTGCTGTCAAGTCGATTCCGACTCATAATGAACCTATAGGACAGAATAGAACTTCCCCATAAGGTTTCCAAGGAGCACCTGGTGAAGTCGAACTGCCAACATTTTGGTTAGCAGCTGTAGCTCTTAACCACTATGCCACCGGGGTTTCCTGCACTTCTGCTTAGGGTCTCCAAATTTACTGTTTCCTCAGCATTCCAATGCCTCCTCCAGACACCAGCATAGTTCAATCCCTTTTCCTTCTTTCAAACATCACTTCATCAGGGAGTACTTCTCTGACCTAGGTATTTAAGGGAGCTCTCTTTCCAACACTCTCTGTTCCTTACCTGGACTGATTATTTTCTTAGCACTTTCCTCCAAGTCACTTATTGCTTGTTTTCTATCTCCCCTGATGAAAATATACCTTTGGAGAAAAGAAACATTGGCTGTTTTGCTCATTGTTGAGTCCCTAATATCTAGAACTATGTATGACTTGGGATATAGGATGTATGATTCAGGAGATATTAGATGAATGGAAAAAGGAAGGAGAAAAAAATACAAGAGTGAGACAGAGAGAGAGAGATTGAGAGAGGGAGCAAGAGAGATATGAATCATCCATATCGATGTGGTCATCTAACCTTGACCCTGATTCTAGGATCTTGAGGCATCAGAATCTTTGCTTACTCCACTTTGGTCTGTCAAACCTCTACTAAGTTTGTTTGTTTGTTTGTTTTTGTTGTTGTTGTTATTTGTTTTTGTTTTTCTTTTTCAAAGATCAAACATATTTGTTTAAAATAAAATCCCACAAAATTAGTTTCTTCACGATTTGCCTCCTAGTTAGCCTATCGTCTTTCTTTAATCTCTGTCTTCTATATTTGTAAAGCTGTCAAAGCCATGACTTGGCCATCTCTTGCCAGTCCCAGCTTTGTCTTTCTATTGCCTTCCCCATTAAACAGGTGAAGACCCATTAAGTCATAAGTGAAATGCTAATTTTCAGAGAATGGATAAGATAAAATGCCTATTACATTTATGTAAAATGTATACGTAAAGCTGTATATAAAAAATCTTTTAATGATTCCAAAACGACCTCAGTATATAAATTACCTGTGTGAACTTTTTATTGTGCATTTTATGCCAAGTCGGCAAAGGACAGTTCTGCATTTAAATACAAAGAACAGTTTTGCATATGGCAAAATCAGAGGAACTGAAAAGCTCCCTTGCTCCAAAGTATCCCTCCCTCCCTTCTTCCTGATGCCTTAAATGAATAATTTGTTAGTTATTAGCATATAAAAAGCAAGATTTCTGCTAAAAACTTCAAATAGAGTAGATGGGAGACATGCTATATAAATTCATTATCAGTCATTAACAAGTTAGCAGGAATCAGATAACACGGGAAGACCATGAGAAGGTTAGAAGGAAAAGGACTAAATTCAGATGGTGGTCCAGAGTAGGGGAAGGTATGGATGTTAAAGTAGCTTCAGTAGAAGGAGACGAAGCATGGTTGCCTGAGGACCATCAGTGAGGGATACGTGTGGTGGTTGAGTGTATGATCAATTTATATATGGAAAGTTAACTCTCTTGTATTTCTTTTTAAAAATGTCTTTGACAACCTACACACTGGGAAAAGAATTTTGGCTACTACAAATCCAATCAGGGTATAATCTCTAAAATCTATAAGATACTGCAACAAAAAGGTAAATAACCCAGTTAAAAAATGGGCAAAAGATTTGAACAGGCACTTCGTCAAAGAAGACATTCAGGCAGTTAATAGATACATGAGGAAATGCTCATGATCATTAGCCATTAGAGAAATGCAAATCAAAACTACAATCAGATACCATCTCACCCCAACAAGGCTAGCATTAATCCAAGAAACACAAAATAATAAATGTTGGAGAGGTTATAGAAAGACTGGAACACTTATACACTGCTGGTAGGAATGTAAAATGGTACAACCACTTTAGAAATTGATTTGGTGCTTCCTTAAAAAGCTAGAAATAGAAGTACCATACGATCCAGCAATCCCACTCCTTAGGATATATCCTAGAGAAATAAGAGCCATCGTGCGAATAGATATATGCATGCCCATGTTCACTGCAACACTATTTACAACAGCAAAAAGATGGAAATAACCTAGGTGCCCATCAACAGATGAATGGATAAACAAATTATTGTCTGTTTACACAATGGAATACAACGCAATGATAAAGAACAGCGATGAATCTGAGAAACATAACATGGATGAATCTGGAAGGCATTATGCTGAGTGAAGTTAGTCAGTCGCAAAAAAACAAATATTGTATGAGACCACTATAAGAACTCAAGAAAAGATTTAAACACAGAAGAAAACATTCTTTGATGGTTATGAGGGTGGAGAGGGAGGGAGAGGGGCATTCACTAACTAGATAGTAGATAAGAATTATCTTAGGTGAAGGGAAGGACAATACACACTACAGGGGAAGTCAGTACAACTGGACTAAACCAAAAGCTAAGAAGTTTCCTAAATACAACCAAACACTTCGAGGGACAGAGTAGCAGATCTGGGGACCACGGTTTCAGGGGACATCTAGGTCAACTGGCATAACAACGTTTATTAAGAAAATGTTCTGCATCCTACTTTAGTGGGTGATGTCTGGTCTTAAAAGCTAGCAAGTGGCCATCTAAGATGCATCAATTGGTCCCAACCCACCCAGAGCAAAGGAGAATAAAGAACACCAAAGACACAAGGAAAATATTAGCCCAAAAGACAGAAAGGTCCACATAAACCAGAGACCCCCGTCAGCCTGAGACCAGAAGAACTAGGTGGTGCTTGGCTACCACCAATGACTGCCCTGACAGGGAATACAACAGAGAGTCCCTGATGGACCAGGAGAAAAGAGGGGTGCAGAAGTCAAATTCTAGTAAAAAGACCAGACTTAATGGTCTGACTGAGACTGGAGGGACCCTGGAAGACATGGCCCCCAAACTCTCTGTTAGCCCAGAACTGAAACCATTCCCGAAGCCAACTCTTCAGACATAGACTAGACTGAACTATAAGATGTAAAATGATACTCGTGAAAAGAGTGCTTCTTAGCTCAAGTAGATACATGAGACTAAATGGGCAGCTCCTGTCTGGAGGCGAGATGAGAAGGCAGAGAGGGACAGGAGCTGGTTGAACGGACAAGGGAAATCCGGGGTGGAAAGGAGAAGTGTGCTGTCATATTATAGGGGGAGCAACTAGGGTCAGGTAACAATATGTGTGTAAATTTTTGTATGAGAAACTAACTTAAACTATAAACTTTCACTTAAAGCACAATAAAAAAAAGTCTTTGATTCAACAAAAATATTGGACTGCAGATATTTCTTCCCTTTTTTTTGAGTCTCTGAAGATAAGTTCTCTAGATCTTCTAGAAGGGGAAGGCAGCCACAGGGTTGTTTTGTTTAGGTTTGGTAGAGTAGACGTAATAGAGTTCAGTTTTGAGTAACAGAGTTCCATTTCTGTCTTCGTGAACAACATTTAATTTTTGCAGTGATATATGTGACTAGTTAAGGTTGTTCAAGGGACAACATCTAAAGGGCCGTTTTTCACTACGATACACACTTTCCTTGGGAGACTGAGAATTCAGCTTATCTAAACACAGTTCTGGCGCATTTGCCATATCACGCAATTTCAAATTTATATAAAATGAAAACCACATGCATCAGCAGCTGTTAGACACTCATCATATAAGTAGACAGAACCTCATCCTAATAGGTCAGAAAGCACACTATAGTGGCCACTCCCACTCATATCTTCAAATATTTTGTGTCCATAAAACAGCATTGCCCAAGAACTTGACTGCCCTTTAGAATGTCTTTTTTTTTAAGGACTTGAGAAACAGAAAATTTTCTCACTTTTCAAAATGCACCACATTTCATCTTATTTAATCTTGTAAGTTTGGGCTGATGTAGGAGTTTGAAAGTAACGTTAACTCCTGCCCAGGTTTTCTAGCAATCTTTCTGTTTAGTAGTATGGGCAATGGAAAAAATACAGTTACAGACCTCTTTGAGTTAATTTTTTTCTGCATGAATGAGACTCCCCACATTCCATATGGACTTACCACATAAGTCTGTTTTTTCTGTGTTCCCCAAAAGGCCTGCTAAATGAGCCTTAATTTTTTTCTTAGAAGCTAATATTAATTGTTCTGGAAAATGTAAATTAAACACTTAAATAAAAGTGTATTTGCTAAATTTAAGACAAAAGGGTTGCGACACATCGGGTAACATAATCGTGTTCGATTAACTAGTTTCTACTTTTTATCTTTTCCACAATTTATTTGGATTATTTTGTAAGCAGTTTTGAAATTTAGGGTTTTTCTAGTTGACTAAAAATTTGTAGTATGCATATGCTTGAAATCCGCTGAAATAACGTTGTCAAACCAGCCTTCCTACCCAGATGAGTCATTTGCTTGCCTCATTTCTCCTTAAGACCTGTGAGGGGTTTCGAATCTGTCCCTGTTCTAGCAGATGGAGTACTCACTTGAGTCCATCCCCATAGCAACCTCAGCTTCACGGGGCAACCAGTACTCTACTGATTTTCAAAGAGCGCGTGAGACCATTGGAGACTGCAAAACCCTTTCTTCCACCAACTGGGTTCCCTGCTGATGTTATTTGGGATAACGTCTAGTTTGACCTGTTATCTCAGACAGGACTGCTATCTTGTATGTCATTTAAGATAATAATCAACCTAAAAATAAAATTCTTTTAGTCAAACACATTTTTTTCTAGATGTTCTCTCTCCCCAGGTGATACTCTCTCAAATATTTGATTTGCATCTTGTAAGTTTATCTTTTTTGAACTCATAGATAAATCTATACTGTAAACCTAGGAAGATTCAAGTTATGTGGCTCCTTTGATTAGACCCTTGATAAAATCAGGGGCCAGGACAGCAATTTTGTGATGATTTAGCAGCTATTTTATGGAAGTTTGCATAAATTAAGTTCAATATTGAGTACAGGGTAAGGGCTGTGGGGCAAAACTGGAAAATTCCAGCATTTTGCGGGTGGCATGCCCCTGGCCAGATACTTTGCAATGATTTCTTGGTGATGGTTTTGAGAATCCATCAGTTGTCTTGATAGCTGCAAATAAATTGTGTTAAAGTTATAGTTCGAATTGTGCACTACAAAAAAAAAAAAAAAGCTCTGATTATTCAAATGTAATCAGTTTAATGAGTTTTTAGAGCTTGTTCTTGTTTTGGGTGTAGTGACAAGTACCAGCGTTGAGTTTGTTGTTTAAAAGGTACACTGGTGGGAATCATTTGAGTAAATCAAAGCCCTTGACCTGTGTTAGCAAAAAAGGTGTAGTGGCTATGACTGAGGGATCTCAACTCAGCACCATGATGTGATTTCAATTTTACTAACATCCACAGTGGTCCAGACACCCCCAACCAAAGACTGGGAGAGGGATGGGTTGGAAGAACATAAAATTTTACCAGTTAACATTATTGTAGATGCTTCTGATCAATATTAGGCCTTTACAGTAAATGTTTTGTTCCCTGTTATAGGTTAGGTTCTCCAGGAAGCAGACCCTGAAATAGAGATTAGCATGCAGGAATTTTATCAAGGAGTATCTTTGGGATCAACATGTGGTAGGAGGGGCAGGAAGCAGTGTTGAGCAGTGGAAGAGGTGGTTAGGTTGAGTTTGACAACAGGCAGTGAGGAAGCTGGAATGACTCTTCAGAGTTGTCCAGAGTTTGGGCAAGAGGCACCCTGTTGATCAATTATTGGATGTGGCTACTCCAGGCAGGGGCGTAACTTGGGTTAAGTGGCTCTCTTTAGCTGAATCAATACCTGGAGGGGCTGACTGGGGAAAAAAGTAATTCTGTATTGAAGAGAGATCTGGGCAGTGTACTACAGTGTCCACCACAGCCATTTCTGGTTTCAAGCAGTCCCTTTTTGAAAAAATATTCAATCAACTTTAACTATTATTACTATCTATCATTGACAAGCTTCATAAAACAGGTTGCATGGGGCTAGGCTTGATGGGAAGTCTCTCTCCATTTTCCCCTCCTTGATTTAGATTCTTCTACTTAAATTTGCTGCAAAGATGGTAAATATGGGTGGGGGTGGGGAAATCTACCTAGATGATTAACACTACCACCTAAAACAGTTACTGTCGAGTCAGTTCCAACTCATGGCGATTCCATATGTGCCAGAGTAGAACTGTACTCCATAGGGTTTTCAGTAGCTGATTTTTTGGGAGAAGTAGATTGCCAGGCCTTTCTTCTGAGGCACCTCTGGGTGGGCTTGAGCCTCAACCTTTCTGTTAGTAGCTTAGTACGTTAACTGTTTGCACAATCCAGGGACTCCTAACACCACATGGTGATGGTACATTTTCTGGTCCCTTTCTTCTTTCTCCAACACTGTTTCACCTTTAGACCCTGGATGGCTATAGCCTACCAAGGTGTAGCCAGCATATAAATGCTGGTCCCTTCATAGGGCTAATTCACTACTTTTTTAGTGTTTTCAGCAGAGCCTCCCACTACCCAGTTCCCTGGTGGGGATGCTTCTGACAAGATTCCTACTATCATACTTACATAGTAGGGACTCCACCCAAAGCTTCTTGCTCCTGAGAGATCCTAGTTCTTGCAGGTGGCCCTCTTGAGGTGCTCATAAAGCAGATGAAATCCATCTAGCTTTTGGTAGCCCTTGACTGTGGGAAAATGCATACATCCTTGCGGGCAAGTGCTGGAAGGCATGCTGCCTCAGGCTTTCCCTCCCTCAGTGCTTCTCTCTCCTGCTTTTACTCAACGATTTTGGCATTATCATCAGGCCTGTCTGCTTGATCCTTGGCTCAGCAGCCTTTAGAAAAGAAAAATGTATCAGCCTGACTGGTTGGTTGGGTGGAAGTTAACAGGGTAGGCACTTTAAAGGCACAGAGGTGTAGAGAAAAGTTAAAAATCCATTTTTTTCCAAAAGGAGTTGCCCCTCCTCTCTTTTCTACTTTCCATTACTAAAAATAAAATGTGGGGAGGGAGGAATTGATGTACAGATTGTTCCAAAATGACTCCACTTTAAAAACCTCACAGTGGGTTATCTAGTATTCCAAGGAACCTCTCATTGAACTTGAATGTGGAACTGCATGTAGCCTCTTGGGCAATCCCTGAACCAGTTGGTAAACCTGAGGGAACAGGAAGACAATTTCAGTGGGTCCTCAGATCTCCAAGGAAACACTAGTGGCATAGTGGTTAAAAGCTATGGCTGCTAACCAAAAGGTCAGCAGTTTGAATCCAACAGGTGCTCCTTGGAAACCCTATGGGGCAGTTCTACTCTGTCCTATGAGCCAGAATCGACTGATGGCAACGGGTTTGTTTGTTTTTTCAGATCTCCATGTTGCAGATATATTTGGGATCATTTTCCTCTGCATCTCCTGCGTGCACTATCTGTCACTAGCGATAAGATGCAGGTCAAAACCCTAAACTTCTCTCAAAACTTGCCACGTTGCGTGAAGAGAATGGAGTAATCATCTAGAGCAGATTTTCAAAGGCTGCATGGGGTCCTTGTCTCCTTGGATCTACAGTTGTCCATTGTGAAGTTGGAGGACAAGTCTCAGAAGTGAAATCTTACCTGACACCATGGAGGAGAGATACCACGCAAGGAATGAAAAGGGTCGTACCACCTTCCTTTTCTTGTTTCTCCTCCTGGGCCTACCTGGGCTAATTTGAGAATGGAAGGATGATGGAATACAATGTGTGAGTGACACGCATGCTTCTATCTATCTTATGGGGAGTTGAGTAGTGGAAGAAAGCCAGAGGCCAGGTAATGGCATATAAAACCTCCTCTCACTTCTCTTGCCATACAGTTGGGATTGCGTTCAACCCAAACAGTGGATTAAATATTTGGAGGTGTTCAAGAGTAATCCCTTTGGAAAACCAAACTTCTATGCCTTAATTTAAGGTTATATCTAGGTGACAGCAATGTACTGAAGTAAAAGGAGTCTATCATTCAGATTAAAAAAAAATAAAACCCGAACCCATTGCCGTCCAGTCAATCCCACTCTTGACAACTCCACGAGGTACACAGTAGAACTGTTCCATAGGGTTTTCTTGGCTGTAATCCTGAAGGAAGCAGATCTCCAGGCCTTTCTTCTATGGCACCAGTGGGTAGGTTTCAACTGCCAACCTTTAGATTAGTAGTCAAGGGCAAACCGTTTGTGCCACCCAGGGACCATATCATTCAGATGTTGTTGTTGTTAGTAGCACTGAGTCGATTCTGACTCATGGCAACCCCATGTGTGCAGAGTAGACCTGCTCCATAGGGTTTTCATGGCTGTGACCTTTTGAAAGCATACCACCAGGTCCATCTTCCAAGGTGCCTCTGGGTGGGTTTGAACCACTGACAGTTTGGCTAGTAGTTGAGCATAATCATTTGCACCACTCAGGAACTTAGTCTCCACATAATTCCAAATATATATTTGCTTTCGATCCTAGAGCTCACATACTCAGGTGACAGGGGGGATCTTCATTTTCTCCATGCTTTTGGTGTCAGATACACATAGCTTTGGTGTCATGTACACACGGCAGTATGGTTGCATATGGTTTCATTGAGAATTTCATATTTATAGGGTGGATTACATGTGGTTTCATCGAGAACTTCACAGTTACAGGGTAGAACGACATCATTACATGAAATCTGGAAGGCTGGGATTGAGCATTGGGCTAATATTGGATGTGCCCCAGGGAGGTTTTGAGTTTCTGGAAGTGTGCACAAAGGTATTCATTATAACACAGTCTCGTTTGTAGCACAGACGGTTAATGTGGACCTGGAGGATAACGTTACAGGGAAGCTCTGTTTTTCAGGGAAATGTTTCCTTGCCACAGAATTGTGGCCACTCTCCACACTGACATTCATTATGCTACCAGCTGGTTGTCGTTATCATCACTAGCAGCCTGCAGGCAGGTCCACACAGGAGCGACTCTCTCCAGGGTGAGAGATAGAGACAGCTGCCACCGAAGCCAGATTCTTTCCTTGGTGTTGTTGCTCTGCAGAATCTTTCCTTTTGCCTGCCTTGCCTCTGGGCCCTCAACTATTTGGCTGACTGGCTGCTCATGGTTGCTTGATGCTTCACCAGCCTGTGCCTGCCTCTCCACATTCCTTCAAATCCTGACAGTGCAGTTTGCTAACAGGGCACCTGGATGTGTGTGGCCTTCCTCGTTCCCAGCACCTTGTGTCCTTTGCCTTTCTGACCCTCTTGTTGCTTGGAACTTGCATTTCCTCATGTGCCTTTTCCTCAAGCTGTACCTCAGTGCCCCTCAGCATCACACCTACTTGTTTCCATCCACAGCCTAGAACTTCTAGACTTTGAGCAACTAAAGCAATAATGGAAACAAAACCTTGTAACAGCTTTGAATTGCCCTGAGTTGGAGTTCAGTTGTCATGTACTTACCGTATCATTAGAATTTGTTCTCCTGGAAGAGAACTTTGTGAGATAGTGACTCAATTCATTATTTAGAATATCTTTCACTATCATCAAAGCATTAGTCACTTTAGAAATTTGCGTGAGTCAGAAGAGGGAAGATAGTAACTTAGGGGCTCCAATTAAATTCTTTAGAGAGTCATCTAGAATAAATGAATAGGGCTTTTTATCCTGACTAGACTTGTGAAATTGCAATTGTAATCTAATGAATCAGTTTTGGAGAGAATATAATTTGGACTTTGCAGAATCTCAGGATGTAAAGGTTGGTTGGGCATATGTCGACATATATAATAATATATTATATATATATATATATAATAATATATATTATATAAATATATAGTATTACATTATATGAGGTGGTACCTGATATCTGGCTGCCTTTCTCCTTTTGTAGTGTTGAGGTT
>NW_004444083.1:4872698-4877382 GCF_000243295.1 Trichechus manatus latirostris | reverse complement strand
TAATATACATTATTAAATTAGGAGTATATTGTTACATTTTCCTCATCCTCACTTAAATTTGGCAGAATTTGAGATTGGAAGCTCTTTGTGTCAGATTTGGAAAATGAGTTTGGAAAAGTATCTTCAGTTTGACAAGGAAAGCAGAAACAGCCAATCTGCCTATTTTCAATACTTAAATAAAAACAAACAACTTATTTCAACTTATTTCCGACTAGCATGCTGGTGTTTTTCCTTTTATTTCATTCCTGTGCACTTGAGCCTTCTTTGTGAATCTCTGAGGACTGCAATTGGAGATTTAAAGGCCTATAATATTGACACTTAGCTTCCAGGTCTTTCCCCTCGGCCATGACCTCCCTATTAGGAAGGTGAGTTCAAGTTTAAAGTCTTTCTAATTGCCTTGAGTGCTTTCAGGTTTATGTGTCTCTGAAATTTTATAATGACAAGTTGTTTCTCTCCTCCGGAGTCTACAGTGCAAGCCCCCAAGGCTCCATCATGTTGAACAACAGAAACAAGAAAATTTCCTTAACCCAAATCCTTCCCCCTTTCCTAATGACATTGTAAAGGTGTTTGGAACTCCTGACATCTGCTCTCAGCTGTTGACTCAAACAGCAACCTGAACTACTTGCTTTTAGCTTCACTGTATCCTCAGTGTCCCCTCCAGAGAACACTAGCTTCTACTGGGGCTCATGGTTCTTCAACTGGCATCCAAAATATCTTGAAGTCTTGGTAGATGTGAAGCAACACTCAGTGTAGCAGTTTGATGCTAGGAATACAAAGTAAGCAAAGAATCTCTGATCACCTAAAACTTAGAATCTGGAAGATAATAAAAATATTAATTAAATAAGGGCGCCCATAAATGTAAAATTAGAAACGGGGGTAGGTGTTCTAAGGGAAAAAGACACGGTGCCCAAAGTCACCTGAAAAGGGAAATACTCTCCTGAGGAAGTCATGTTGAGCTGATATTTGAAAGCTAAGGAGTCAACAAGTTAAAAATGAGTAGATCAAGAATGATCCAAGCACCTAGAGGAGCAAGTTCCAAGGCATTGGGGTAGGAAAGAAGGTCGCTAAAACTGAAACACAGAGAATGAGTGAGGGATCACGTGAAATGTGAAAGGCAGATGTATCAGCCAAGAAAACAGAAGCCACTCTATGTACTCAATGTCTTATGACACATAAGTAACCATTGGAAGAGCTGAGAATGACCATCAAAGAATGTCACCACTGAATGTCAGGGTAGTTGCTATCACAGATGATTGTAGCTAGAGAGACATGATGAGGAAAAGCTGATGTCATTCAAGATCCATGTCTCTGGCTATAGGGCCTTTCTAGTGAAGTGAACATTACTCTAACTTTTGCCCCCTAGGAGGATATCTTTCTCCACTATATTTTAGGGTCCCCTTGGAGTAGGGCTATAACGCTGGAGCTCTCTACTTTAAGATGGACACCATCTGTAAACTCGGGTCTAATTTTTCTTCCTTAATAATTGGTTATAGGGGACTCCACATAACGCCATCGGTGTGAGTATATGGAGAAGTGTCAATGCTGTAGGAGTAGTTTCTGTGGAAGTCTGAGCCTCTTGCTCATGCAATTTAACTGTGCCTAAGAACCTATTTGAGCCTGATATTGTACATAATACATTCACTTCATAATTGAATGCTGCTGCTCATATCCAACTTGATACTATGGTGAGCCAAATGACTCCATGATGAGTAGCTCAAGACTCATGATACCTTGATGTCCCTTACAAGCATTCCATTTCTACCAGGGTAAATAGTAAATGAATAATTTATTTTATAAGGGATCAGCATAAAGCTGGTTCCTATGAGGCGGAGGTTAAACATGTCCCAAATGTCTAACTTTTCCAAGCTGCTGTAACACTCCATCATCTATAACATCAACTACTCTCACTTCAGTACTTTCCCTCCTGTCTTGGAGTTGCCTAATTCACTGCAACGTCTCACAGGACTCACAAGCCATATAAAGGAAATGATTCACGTGGTTGCAGAGGCTGGCAAGTCCCAATTTGTTGGTCAGGCACAGACTTCTCCTTGGGCCTCAGTCTCTGTCCAGAGGCACTCGGCTTTCTCACTCAGTGGGCCAGGAAGCCCATTGTGCTGTCTCCTGCAGGTCTCTGCTGCAGGTCTCTCCTTCTTTGATGGTGGTGGGCTCTCCTCCCTGCTCTGGAATTGGCTCTCTTTTAAGGTAAAACTGACCAACCCCCTAGATAGGCCACAATTATCTTATTTGCACCCAATCACCTGGGTAGGAGTCTCAAGATCATGGCTAGAAAAGTCACACACAAAAGTAATTGCACTTCAAATATCAAACCCAGAGCTATTTCTCAAAAGGTAAAGAGTTATCTGGGGGGAGTTCCAGCAAAATGGTGCTCTAGGCAGAAGCACCACGCCGTCCCTCCACAGCAAAGATCCGAAAAACTAAGCCGAACAGAGAATACAACAATCCTGGAACCCTAAACATCAAATGAAGAGATAAAGAACTCAGCCAAGTACCAAATGGAGTGAGAAAACTGACAGAGAACAGAAAGCGAGGAGAGATTCATGCAGAGGCCCCCTACCAGCTAACACAGTGCGGATCCGCCATCTTGGACTCCTATCGGAGACCAGCAAACAGGGGGTACGAGAAAGCAGCCTCACGGAGCTACCAGCGGGAGATGAAGCAACCGGTAATTTGCGATATACGCTTTCCCACCTGCCACCCTTCTTCATCCCGACTCGGCCTCCTCTGCTTCCCGCGGCCACAGTTTCTTGACCGGGAAACAGCGGCTGCTTGGATTCCACACCCAAACAGGTGGCGCTCTGAGTGCCATTTGTTGGCTGCTGGTGTTGCTTTTTTTCCGCTTCTTATTTCTTCCTTGCCTCTCCCCACCTCCCACTCCTTTTGCTCAAGTACCTCGCTCTGTGCGCCGTCTTTGCTTCTTCCTGAGGGTCTACAGAGCTCTGGTAATTTGTGATATATGCTTTCCCAGTCTTTACACTTCTTCACCCACACACGGCCCCCTCTGCTTCCCACGGACACAGTCTCTTGTCCAGAAACACCAGCCCACACTAGCTGGCTCTCTGAGTGCAATTTGTTGGCTGCTAGTGTTGCTTTTTTTTTCTGCTCCTTTTGATTTCTTACTTGCCTCTCGCCACCTCCCCCTCCCTTCGCTCAAGTACCTGGCTCCGTGCGCCATCTTTGTTTCTTCCTGAGGGGCTGCGGAGCTCTGTTTGAGTGTGGAGCTCCTTCCCAGTTTGGGCTGCCACACTGGTGGGATCCTGAGGCTTTGTTCGTTTGTTTATTTTGAATTGTTTGTTTGTTTTCTTTTCCTTTTCTTGGGTTGGGAGCTTTTTCTGGCCAGTCTGAGCTGCGTGGCAGGGAGACTCCCCTTCGGCTTCCACAGACGTGCATAGGGATCCCTGAGGACATTTTTTTTACGTAGGTTTTTTTTTTTTTTCTGTTTCTTTGGGGGCCTTTCATGTTTTTAATTTTTTTAGTTTGTTTTGTTTTCTTTTTACTCTTTTTCCCTATTTGTCTTTCTTCATTGCTCAGTTTCTTGTCTCTCTCTATATTCCTTCTCTTTCTGTTCCCTGAATACCTGGCGTTGTATACCTCTACGCCTTCTAGCCAGGCTGTACTGCAACACCTGAGAGCAACTTCTCCAGACCTCATAGCTGCACCAGTGGGATCCCTGGGAACTTTGCAGTTCTTTAACCTTTCTGATTCTTATTTATTCACTCTTTTCTTTTCTTGCACCTCCCCTTTCTGTTTTTCTCCATTTCGTAGTCTCTCATCTCTCCACTCCAATGGCAAGCTCCCCTAGCATTGTTTGTTTGTGTGTTTTTGGCTCCTGTTCCTCTCTAATATCTCCCATACCCATCTTAGCTCCACACATAACAATATCCCGGCTGCATCCTGCCTACCTGCACTGTGCGCTTGACATCACACCACCAAGCAGCACAGGCACGGCCTAATGGAACCTGCCCTGCACTGATTACCGACCTGCTCTGGTGGCTGTAGTAAGTGCCACAAACAACCCGTACAAGTAACTCCTCTGTAGCTAGACCTGCCATGCCATACCATATCTGAGTGACTGACCCAGCTGGATGAAGAATGAGGCAAAAAGTATTGTGCCCACAGATGAGCAAACAACAAAGAACACACACTCTGCCTGCTCAGACATAGTCAAATTTTTTTTAAAAAAATGGACTTAACAAACAAATCTACAGTCAACAAAAGATAAAAATAACTACTGAATGCCCCGAACACAGCAGACAATAACAAAACATTTACAAAAACAGGACAGGATGGTTCCAGTCGGCGTCCAAAATAAAACACCAGATGACTCTCGTCTGGAAAAAAAAAAGCACTAGAACTACCTGATAGGGAATTAAAATCTCTAATACTCAGAATTCTCTAAGAACTGAGGCAAAAAGCTGACAAACATGAGGAAAAAATAAACAAATTCATGGAAACTGTGGACAAAAAATTGGAAGAATTCAGGAAAATAATGCAGGAACAAAATGCCAAAATAAATTCACAACTGGAAATTATACAAAGACAACAATTAGAAATGCAAAAGATAAACAACAAGATTTCAGAAATGGATGACGTCATAGAAGGGCTGAGAAGGAGATTTGAAACGGTGGAAGAAAGGATCAGTGGAATTGAAGACAAACACTTGGAT
>NW_004444083.1:4853612-4866777 GCF_000243295.1 Trichechus manatus latirostris | reverse complement strand
CATGTGTACTTCTGTTTCATGAGAAACTATTTGTTCTGTAAGCCTTCACCTGAAGTACAATAAAAATAAATAAAAAAATAAAATTAAAAAAAAAAAAGGTAAAGAGTTATCTGAAGAAGCGGGCATGGATTTTATCCAAACTCCTAAGGGAGAAAAGACCTGGCAATCTGCTCCTGCAAAGATTCCAGCCTAGGATGAGTCAGAATCGACTTGATGGCATGTCACTACAACAACGATGGTTTCTCACTAGGACCTTCTAGAGGCATTCCTATCTACCATAGTAAATTCAAACATTGAAGTGGATTGGATCTACTGGGTTGCATGACCCAAATGGCAAACAGCTTTACGCAGCCTGGGCCTGATGAAGAAACTTCTGTAGCTATGAGCCTCACTTATAACTTCCAGGCTTACAAGTTGCTCATGAGTAAATTGAAGCAGAAGTTTCTAAGTTGATAAAAATTAAAAATTAATTTTAGAAAACAATACATATCCCTAGAGGACTTAAAAGAAATCTTTAAAAATTCCCATTCACAATAGCAAAATTTAACTGAGGGATATATCTCAGACAGGGAGAGAGTGACAATGTGTACTTATGTGTGTGTGTGTGTGTGTGTGTGCATGTGTGTGAGAGACAGACAGAGAAAGAATAAAGAAGAGAGAGAAATTCAATAAACAAGAATAGAAAAATATAATTCTCTTCCAAATTAATCCATATATATTTGTCAGTTTCACTTAAATATTAACGAATATTTTAATAGAATTTGACAAAGTCAGCTGAGTCCCTTTCCAGGAATTCTCTTTGACTTAGTAAACTACTTTGCCAAGGTTATACTCCTTCCCCAGGGGCAACCCACGTTTATGACTGGTTAACGTGGGGTATTAAGGGCTAGCCCCCAGACTCAATTTTAGACAACTCTGAAAGGCTGTCTGTGATGGTTACAGGTTCTGTGTCAAGTTGGCTGGGCCATGATTGTAGTGGTTTTGCAGTTATATAATGTTGTAGTTTTGCAGTTATGTAATGATGTAATGTAGCAGTTATGTAATGATGTACCTAATTATCCTCCATTTTGTTATATAGTGTAATCACCTCTATGATGTGATCTGAAGTGATCAGCCAATCAGTAGTAAGGGGAGTTTCCTCAGGGGTGTGGCCTGCATCCAATATATATGGACTTTCTGGCAAACTTCCTGGCTTTTGCTTGCTCTGGATCCTGCGTCCGGCTCGTCATCATCTGACCTCTGGTTCTTGGGACAAAAGCCAGTGGCCAGCTGTATCACCTGTCGATTTTGGGATTTGTTGGCCTCTGTAGTCTGTTAGTCAGCAACCTGCTGTCTGACCTGCTGATCTTGGTTTTATCAGACCTCACAACTATGTGAGTCAGGAGAATCCTCCAGCCTGACACCTGAGCCATGGACTTGGAACTTGCCAGCCTCTACAACCATGTGAGCCATTTCCTAGAGATAAATCTGTCTCTCTCTATATATATGTATATAGATAGATAGACAGATAGATAGATACATACATACATACATACATAGGTTGGTAGGTAGGTAGGTAGGTCAATAGATATATGCCTCACTGGTTTTGCTTCTCTAAAGAACCCTGCCTAAGACACCATCTTAGCCCAAGAACTCCCTGTGGGATCAGCTGAGGCCTTTCTGCAAATTCATTGCATTCAATTTCATCCTCTGCCCAACTCTTCTTCGTTCACTCCTTTATAGGTATGGTTTCTGAGAGCACTCCCCTATAAATTTCCCACATAGAAATCTCTGCCTCAGAGTCTGTGTCCTGAGGAATCAAGCCTTATATGTTTGATACTTAGAACAGTTCTAGGAAGCAGATTCAAAAATGAGAATTGAGAACTGGATCACCCCTGGCCAGCTGGCAGTGAGGCTCATCTTATTGGTAGGTGGAGCACTGATAGCTCTGACATGTTGTAAGGGAAAAATGGTCAAGATGGTCCCTGGTGATGCACTGGGATAGGATGCTGGGGAAGGTAATGCATTGGCTCATCAATATCTCCTATGTTTGAGAGGTTTGGGGAAACTACTAATTATAAAGACAGTGGAAGCAGATGGTGTTCTGAGTACTATTGACACATTGGGCAAACACAATGATAGGCTGAGGGTGATTAATCAACAATTTTAGGTAAAATGTGTAAGAGGGCCTATTTGGCAGTATATAAAAAGAGTCCTGTGTTTTGCTGGTGGAGGCCAGAAAAAGCTGAGGGTCAGGCCAGGTTGTAATTATAACAGTAGTAGAGCTCCAGCGAAGGCTGAACTCTCATCCAGAGCTTCAAAGCAGTTTGGTTCAGTTCGACACCCTGCTGAGAATTTCCATTTCTGCCCCCAGATATACTGTCCTAGTCATCTAGTGCTGCTATAACAGTAATACCACAAGTGGATGGCTTTAACAAAGAGAAATTTATCTCCTCACAGTAAAATAAGCTAAAAGTCCAAATTCTGGGTGTCAGCTCCCAGGGAAGGCTTTCTCTCTCTGTTGGCCTGGAGGAAGTTCCTTGCGATGCATCCGTCTTCCCTTGGTCTGGGAGCATCTCAGCACAGGAATCTCAGGTCCAAAGGATGTGCTCTGCTCCCGGCACTGCTTTCTTGGTGGTATGAGGTTCCCATGTGTCTCTGCTCACTTCTCTCTTTTATATCTCAAAAGAGATTGACTTAAGACACTATCTAATCTTGTAGACCTCATCAGTATAACTGCCGCTAATCCATCTTGTTACGTCATAGTAATAGAATTTACAGCACATAAGGAAATCGCATCAGATTACAAAATGGTACACAATCACGCAATACTGGGAATCATGACCCAACCAAGTTGACAGATATTATGGGGGGACACAATTCAATCCATGACATATACTGAATCAAAATCTACACTTTAACTAGATTCCTAGGTTAGTTCTTGTTAACAAGTAGATTCTGATGCAGTATATCTGAGGGGTGGTAATACAAATTCTCAGCAGAGGGTTGAAGTGGAATGAATCTGGTTCGAAGCCCTGCTCTCATCCTTAGCAAGTCTTCTATTACCTAGATCTGCGGTATGGTTGGGAAGATCTGGGACATGAGAATTGACATGATGGCATCTGAGTTGTTGTACATCAGAACCTTGAAATACTGCACTAATAACTGGAATCAGTTCATATGATAACCTGACAGTGAAATGCTAGGTCTGCTAAAGGAAAAGATGGCTGTTTCCTGAAAGAGCTATTAGCCCTAGTCAACATAGAAGAGCAGGAGCCAAGAACAATGTATGCGTGGGATTAGATATTAAGCATGCTGGATCAGGGTAGGGTTACAGAATATAAAGTTGGATAAGAGAGTGCTTATTAATAAGGAAGGCATCTCCTGTGATACAGGTAAGGCCTCTGGGAAATGATGCTAATGTGGTTGTAGTTTGGCTCTTGGAAGCTTGGAGAAAATGAAGGCTCACACTAAGTGAAGTAGAAATGCCAGAATTGCTATGCAAATGATGGAGGAAGAAACACACTGTTTAGGGTATGAACATGATAGAGTGGATGTACTACATAAGGCCAGGAAATCAACTAGCCAGCTATATTCTGTGTAAGGGCCCAGAGGACACTCCACTTACCAACATAAGAGTATGCTGGTGAGAGTGGACTGCTATCAGTGTGAAACTCAGTGGTGGCTGTCCCACTAAGAATGGGTGATGGTAGAAGATGCTGTTTCTGTACTGGGATCCCGGATAAAAACAGGATAATGGGGTTCCAAAATAAGAGAGGCAAGTATAGCACTAAACCCTTAGAAACAGGTGTGCACAATTACCATAAGGAATGGCAAAATCAAAGTGGTGCTCAGGGTAGCTTGTCCTGAAGAGATCTATGGAGATGGTTAATAGAATGCAGCTTTGCTTAGATGGTCAGACAGCAAGGGTCTTGCTCAATTTATACAGCCAAAAGAAATCAAAGATGCATCATAAGGAAGCTGAAGGCTTTGGTCAGCTTCTGACTTGAGTCAGTTCTCAGACTTAGAACCTGCTGAGGGAGGAGAGGCTGGGACCCCGCTCATCAAGGATAATGTAACTACTGGCTCTACTGCAAGTCCAACAGGTAACAGCAGCAACAAATAACAGCACCTCTGATATGGCACCATTCTTCAAAGAGGGAAGTCAATCACTTGGTGATAAGTTGATCACCTTGGACACTTACCACCCTGAAATGGGTCATATCTATTGGAATTGATATATATTCTTGGTATGGGTTTGTCTCATGGCAAGTACCATTGCCCTCATGGCCAGCACCATTATTTGAGGGTCTACAATGTTTGATCTACTGACAGAGTCTTTGACACAGAATACTACATACAATCATCTCAGCAAAGGAGGTGTAGCTGTGGATCTATGACCATGGTCCTATCACATACCATACCATCCAAAAACTCTGGACCTGATACAGCCATGGTCCATCTAAAGTCTGAATTTTAGTAATATCATATTGCACAAAGTAGGATATTATTTACTGTTCTGGTTTTCTAAGGAAGTATCAATTATAATTGTTATTTCATTTTAAAAGTTTATAATAATATATCCATATGCTTTTATTGGAGCCCTGGTGGCACAATGGTTAAGAGCTTGGCTGCTAACCAAAAGGTTGGCAGCAGAATCCACCAGCCGATCCTTGGAAACCCTATGAGGCAGTTCTACTCTGACCTGTAGGTTTGCTAAGAGTTGGAACCAACTCAACGTCACCTAACAACAGCAATGACAATGTTTTTATTCCATGCAATAGAAAGTAACTGTATTTAAGATAAACATACGAAAATCAGTTGGATTCCTTTACACCAAGAAAGAGAACTTCAAAGAGGAAATTACCAAATCAATACCATTTACAATAGCCCCCAACAACATAAAATACTTAGAAATAAATCTAACCAGAGACGAAAATGACCTATAGAATGAAAACTACAAGATGCAACTGCAAGAAACCAAAAGAGACTTGCATAAGTGGAAAAACATACCTTGCTCATGGATAGGTAGACTCAACATTGTGAAAAATGTCAATTCTACCCAAAGTGATCTACAGGTACAATGCAATCCCGATCCAAATTCCACCAGCATTTTTTAATGAGATGGAGAAACAAATCACCAACTTCGTACGGAAAGGGAAGAGACCCCGAATAAGTAAAGCATTACTCAAGAAGAAGAACAAAGTGGGAGGCCTCACACTACCTGATTTTAGAACCTATTATACTGCCACAGTAGTCAAAACAGCCTGGTAGTGGTACAACAGATACATAGATCAATGGAACAGAATTGAGAATCCAGACATAAATTCATCCACCTATGAGCAGCTGATATTTGACAAAGGCCCAAAGTCTGTTAATTGGGAAAAAGACAGTCTCTTTAACAAATCGTGCTGGCATAACTGGATATCCACCTGGAAACAACTGAAACAAGACCCATACCTCACACCATGCACAAAAACTAACTCAAAATGGACCAAAGACTTAAATATAAAATCGAAAATGATAAAAATCATGGAAGAAAAAATAAGGACAATGCTAGGAGCCCTAATACATGGCAAAAACACAATACAAACCACAAGTAACAATGCACAAGCACCAGAAGAGAGACTAGATAAATGGGAGCTCCTAAAAATCAAGCACTTATGCTCATCAAAATACTTCACCAAAAGAGTAAAAAGACAACCTACAGACTGGGAAAAAATTTTTGGCTATGACAAATCTGATCAGCATCTAATCTCTCAAATATACAAGATACTGCAAAACCATGACAACAAAAAGACAAATAACCCAATTAAAAAATGGGCAAAGGATATGAACACGCACTTCACCAAAAAAGATATTCAGGCATCTAACAGACACATGAAGAAATGCTCAGGATCATTAGCCATTAGAGAAATGCAGATCAAAACTACAATGAGATATCATCTCACCCCAACAAGGCTAGCATTAATCCAAAAAAACACAAAATAATAAATGCTGGAGAGGTTGTGGAGAGACTGGATCACTTATACACTGTTGGTGGGAATGTAAAATGGTACAACCACTTTAGAAATCGATTTGGCGCTTCCTTAAAAAGCTAGAAATAGAAGTACCATATAATTCAGCTATCCCACTCCTTGAAATATATCCGAGAAAAATAAGAGCCATCACACGAATAGATATATGCACACCCATGTTCATTGCAGCACTCTTCACAGTAGCAAAAAGATGGAAACAACCTAGGTGCCCATCAACAGACGAATGGATAAACAAATTATGGTATATCCACACAAAGGAATACTACGCAATGGTAAAAAACAACTATGAATCCATGAAACATCATAAAACACGGAGGAACCTGAGGTCATTATGCTGAGTGAATTTAGTCAGTCACAGAAGGACAAATACTGTATAAGACCACTATTATAAGAACTCAAGAAAAGGTTTAAACACAGAAGAAAACATTTGTTGATGGTTACGAGGGTAGAAAGGGAGGGAAAGTGTTATTTACTAACTAGATAGCAGGTAAGAATTATCTTTGGTGAAGGGAAGGACAGCAGACACTACAGGGGAAGTCAGCACAACTGGACTAAACCAAAGCTAAGAAATTTCCTGAATACAATCAAACTCTTTGAGGGACATAGTAGCTGGGGTAGGGTTCTGGGGACCATGCTTTCAGGGGACATCTAGGTTAATCGGCATAACAAAGCTTATTAAGAAAATGTTCTGCACCCTACTTTTGTGAGTGGCGTCTGGGGTCTTAAAAGCTTGCAAGCGGCAGTCTAAGATGGATCAATTTGTCCCAACCACCTGGAGTAAAAGAGAATGAAGAACACCAAAGACACAAGGAAAGTATTAGCCCAAGAGACAAAAAGGGCCACGTAAACCAGAGACTTCATCAGCCTGAGACCAGAAGAACTAGATGGTGCCCATCTACTACCAGTGACCGCCCTGACAGGGAACACAACAGAGAGTCCTAGATGGAGCAGGAGAAAGGTGGGGTGCAGAACTCAACTTCTAGTAAGAAGACCAGACTTAACGAATGGTCTGACTGAGACTGGAGGAACTCTGGAAAGCATGACTACTGGATTCTCTATCATCCCAGAACTAAAACAATTTCTGAGGCCAGCTCTTCAGACAGGGATTGGACTGGACTGTGGGACATAATGTGATACACGTGAGGAGTATGCCTCTTAGCTCAAGTAGATACAAGAAACTAAACAGGCAGCTTCTGTCCGGAGGTGAGATGGGAAGGCAGAGAGGGTTAGGACCTCCTTGAATGGATGTGGGGAATCAGGGGTCGAGAGGAGGAGTGTGCTGTCACAGTATGGGGAGAGCAATTAGAGTCACATAACAATGTATGTATAAATTTTTGCATGGGAAAAGAGAAAAAAAAAGAAAGTAACTGTATCTATCTTAAGCATAATGTGAATGTATTGGTAAATATACAGAAATTCTCAGGAAAAAAGGAAAAGCAGAATATTGATTGGAAATAACAGAAACTAGTAAACTCAGGAGCTCTTGAGAGTAGGTAGAAATCACGTAACATTTTATCTCTAATGCCTTTACTGGAGGAATCAACTCCCTTTCTTTCGTCCTTAATTCATTGTGCTCAAATTTCAAAGTTCCTGGTCAGAAAGACCAATTGCTACTGCTTAGATCATGCTTCTGCATCATGGTCTTTATTAGGCAGAAAGAAGTATAGTCTGCCAAAGACTCCCAGGGTTCTCTTTAGTTTTCATAGTGAGAGGATACCATGATTTACAACATAATCAAGACAGCACACAATGGGGAAAGATGTAATTCCCCAAAGGAAGTCATGCTGCTGTTAGTTAAGGGAGAAATGGATGCTAGGTGACTAGAAACACATCCATTGCCCTCTGATATATATTTAACTATCCCTTAAAATTACCACTCAATTATTTCTGGCCACTATGGTGTCAGATGTATTGATGAGTAAATCCTGCTTGCAACTACAGGGCACCATTTTCTTCCTCTCCCATCAGCTGCATAGAGTTTGGGCAAAGACACATCTCCATGATTGCCTTTGGTGGCCAATATCAGGTTGCCAACCCCAGAAATGCTGTCTTTTGCTGGAAATATCCCACAGTTGACCCTGGTAGAAATGAGGGCTAGAACATTTGAGTTGCCAGAATGGAACATTGTTGTATAAAGTCTTCATTAAGCCAAAATGAGATAGCAGTCCATGCCCAGATTGGGGGGATGCTTTTTGACTTCTTTCCCTTGGAATTTACAGACGAGTTAGTATCTGAACACGGAAGAGATGCTGTTTGTGAATAAGAAACTGAAAACGACTTCTTTGGTTTCTGTCCACAGCCTTCTTAGAGCAAATACACAGATTCCTAGGGTTTAACGGAGTTGGCAGTCCATAGGAATCCTTGGGTAGTGCAAATGGTTAATGTTCTTGGCTGCTAACTGAAAAGTCTCAGGTTTGAGTTCACTAAGAGGTGCCTTGGAAGACAGACCTGGTGATCTTCTTCTGAAAAACAAGCCACTGAAAACCATATGGAGTGCAGTTCTACTCTGACACTCATGGGGTTGCATGAGTTGGAACTGACTCAAGGATAACTGGTTTTTTTAAAGGTGAGTCCGTAGCAAATTTTTCTTCAAAACACTGCGATGTTTTAATTTCTCACACGTGTAGCTCCTTTGGCCACATCTCTTAACATCCCTTGCTGTCTTTCTTGTTCTTTGCAGCAGTACTTAATCAGTTCCTTCTACCTACCGCTCAAAGTCCAAAGTGATAAATCCAGTGCTACTTATATACATTACAAAAGAGTTCTTTCTTGCACAAAAAAAATTTAATGAGGTCCTCCTACAAATTGTTCATTTCTGAGTGTCACTCAATTCATAAACATAATATCTGCACTCTAAATTTTAGGTATGGCTAAGTGCATTTTATGCAATAACCTGAAAAGCAATAGTAAGAAAATACTGTATAGCTGGCAGGAAATTATTCCAGTTTTGCATGCCCTCCCGCCTGCCAAACCGGTTTCAAGAGAATAGTGAAATAGAGTTTCCTAATAGGAAATGTGTTTTGCTGAAGGACAATGAAATCATGTGAAATTTAATGAGAATGTTTTTAAATTGTCCCTGTTTCCTCTCTCAGGTGATGCTTGGAACACATTTATTCTAGTCTCCTGATACTCTGACAGGAAAGAAATTGTATTATTACTTCTACTACCTGGGGAAAAACACCTGATTAGCTAGTTTTGACTTTTAGACTGTTCTCCAATCATTCCCTTAGAGCACATTTCTTCTCCTTATTTCCAATGACAGAGGAATAAAACTATTGTATGTTTTCAATTATCCTTAATGATTCTTCCAATGATTTGATGCCTGGTGCTTTTAATTTTTATTTTAGAAAACACACCTACTAGCTAGACTAAGCTTCTTAATCGTTCACTGTAAATTTCCCCTGAGACGTGTTTTTGTTTAAAAAGGCATAAATACATACATATATATAAACAAAGAAATAAAAGTTCATATACAGTAAAAAATGGACTGAAGTCAAATTAGCATTTGTCTCAGAAAAATATAATAACTAGATAGAGGATTGCAATATCAACAATAAAAAGGCATGTTTAAAAATAAAGAGTATAAAATAAATGAAGGACTAAATAGCCAAGGTTATGTAAAAAGATAATTGAGAGTGCTAAGGCTGTGTGCAATTAATTTTTGCATTTATGGGTGTTTTATAAGAATGACAATTAACATTTGGCTTCTAATCTGGTATGCCTGTTATTTTAACGTTAGGATAAATAAAGCTGATAATTTAAGAGATTAGTAAATTTTTAACATCATTTTATTTTTTTAATGACTTGTGAGTAGGACAAGAGTCCTTAGATAGTAGAAACAGTTAACACATTCAGCTGCTAACTAAAAGTTGGCATTTCAAGTCCACCCTGAGAAGCCTTGGAAGAAAGGCCTGGGGATCAATCTACTTCCAAAAAATCTACTGTTGAGAACCCTATGGAGGACAGTTCTACTCTGACGCACACGGAGTCGCCATGAGTTGGAATAGACTTGACTGAAACTGGTCAGTGGGACATGAATTTGATGGCTTTTCTAGGTATTAGGATGGATATGAGTCAAATAATTATTGTTTCATGCCAAATTCATTCACTTTGTGGTTAAATGTGCAGATGTGTGTGATAACTAGCCAGGGTTATGAATGTAACCCATAATTATGGAATAAAATTGAACAAGCTGGTAGTAAGTAATCAAGCCCACAACCCTAACATTATTGATGCATCTTACACAGAACTCTGGGTAGGATCTGGACCTTTTTCAGGTGGGAAATATCAGGCCCATTACAGTGAAACTCATTCCTTCTTCCATAGCCTTTGGGTACTCATAGGTTGCTGCCTATGTTTCTACTGAACATGCCTGGGTTTAGTGAAAAGATTGTCACAAGAATTCGTAACTAAGATACTTCTTTCTCTCATTCAATTTGTTTCAAAACTTATATTAGGCTATGACATTCCCCTGCTAGATAAAATGGCTTCCTAATTCACTGAGGAAATAATCCAAATTCTTTACTGTGTGTAGAGAATTATCTTCAAATAAAGTTATCAACAATTTCTCCATCAAGAGGTGGTATTAAAACTAGCACAACTTGTACAAGGAAAGGTCATGGAAGCCCCACAGACACATCCAGACTCCCTGAGGGACTGAATTGCTTGGTGGGGCGCTGTGGGGACCATGGTCTCGGGGAACATCTAGCTCAATTGGCATGACACAGCTTATAAAGACAATGCTCTACATTCTACCTTGGTGAGTAGTGTCTTGGGTCTTAAAAGCCTGTGAGCGGCCATCTAAGATACTCCACTGGTCTCATCCCTTCGGGAGCAAGGGAGAATGAAGAGAACAGGATACAAGGAAAAGATCAGTCCAAAGGACTAATGGTCCCAGCTACCAAGGCCTCCACCAGACTGAGTCCAGTACAGCTAGATGCTGGCCGGTTACCACCACTGACTGCCCTGAACAGGATCACAACAGAGGGTTCTGGACAGAGCTGGAGAAGGATGTAGAGCATAATTCTAACTCACAAAGAAAAAGACCGGATTTACTGGCCTAAAGGAGACTGGAGAAACCCCAAGAGTATGGCCCCCAGACACCCTTTTAGCTCAGTGGTGAAGCTACCTCAGAGGTTCACTGTTCAGCCTGGGAGTGGACAGCCCCATAAAACCAAATGAGACTAATGAGATACAGTAGTCCAGTGACAAGGACCAGAAAGCAGAAGGGGACAAGGAAGCTAGTGATAGGGAACCCAAGTTTGAGTAAGGATATTGTTGATGTGTAGTGAGATTGTTAACCATTGTCATAGGGCAACATTTGTAGTAACTGTTAAATGAGAAACTATTTTGTTCTGTACGCCTTCATCTTAAGTGAGAATAACAGCACAATTGGAAGAGCGTAGTCAATGTCACTGAACTGTGCATGTACAAATTTTTGAAAGGGTGTATCTTTGGCTATGTGTAGTTTCACCAAAAAAAAAAGGTTGAGAAGTTAGAGGGTTAATATGTTGTGGGGTTGTTAACCAATGTCATAAAACAACATGTGTACTACTGTTTCATGAGAAACTATTTGTTCTGTAAGCCTTCACCTGAAGTACAATAAAATAAATTAAAAAAAAAGAGGTGGCATTAATTTTCCTTACATTTGAAACTATACTATCACTGACTTACTTTGATTAGTAAAATGTGGCAGAATGTGTGTCACTAGAGAAGAACAGATGTAATCCTAGTAGAAAAGGAAAAAAAAAATGACTTTCTAAGGGTGAATTATCAGGACCTGGGGGAGAAGCAGGAGCCCTGGTGGCACAATGGTTAAGCACTCAGCTGCTAATTGAAAGGTTGGTGGTTTGAACTCAACAGCCCTTCCATGGGAAAAAGACATGGCAATCTGCTTCCATAAAGAACACAGCCTTGGAAACCCTATGTGGCAGTTCTACTCTGTCTTATATGGTCCTTATAGTTGGAATCGATGGCAACATGTTTGAGAGGAGAAGTGCTTGTGCTGGGCTATCAATGACTATAGATAGCAGGACAGCATTCTAGGGGCTACTAGGAACAGTGTGAAGGACGGAGAGAAGGTGGAAATGTGCAGTGCACATGGGGGAAAACCAATGTCACAATAACCTCAACTCTCACATTAAAAACAAAAAAAAACAAAAACACAAAAATACACACATTAATTTCAATGAATATTTTTCTTATTAGATGCAGCAGCAGAAAATAATTATTAGTTTACATATATTTTCCTTTCTTATTGAAAATATAAAAATAAAAGGAACTGACTTAAAATTAATTCCCTTTGAAGTTTTGGCCCATAGTTGGCTGTTACTTCTTGGAAAATGACTTCTAGACTGTCCTGGTCTTGTACCTTATGGCTTCATTGATTCCAATCTTCTTTCTTCCATAAAGGTGGTGCTATTGACTTGGTGGGCAAGACCATTTTGCACTGGGATGGCAGCCTTATTGTCTTCTGGCTCTATTCTTTTCTACTGTTGAAGCTTCTGTACAGTAAGTTCATCCCTGGCTACTTCTCTTGCAGCAGGCCCTTCCATGTGACTGGCAAGAGTGTTCGAGGACAAATGAAATTCATGTCTGTGCTTAGGTGGAAATAACACCCCTCCCACCACACACACAAAAATGTTTTGGTTCTGACTCATAGTGACCCTATAGGACAGAGTAGAACAGCCCTACAGAGTTTCCAAGGCTGTAAATCTTTACAGAAGCAGACTGCCACATCTTTCTCCCATGGAGTGGCTAGTGGGTTCAAAGCGCTGAACTTTTTTTTTTTTTTTTTTATTGTACTTCAGGTGAAGGCTTACAGAACCAATAGTTTCTCATGAAATAGTAGTACACATATTGTTTTATGACATTGGTTAACAACCCCACAACATGGCAACCCTCTCCCTTCTCAACCTTTTTTTTGGTGAAAATATACATAGCCAAAGATACACCATTTCAAAAATTTCTACATGCACAGTTCAATGACATCAATTATGCTCTTCCAATTGTGCTGCTATTCTCACTCTAGATGAAGGCTTACAGAACAAAATATTTTCTCATTTAACAGTTAGTACACATGTTGCCCTATGATAATGGTTAACAACCTCACAACACATCAGCACTATCCTTACTCAACCTTGGGTTCC
>NW_004444083.1:4821074-4851432 GCF_000243295.1 Trichechus manatus latirostris | reverse complement strand
TCTATGCTCTGAAATAGCTTGAGTAGTACTCGTACAAGCTCTTCTGTAAATGTTTTGTAGAATTCTCCAGCGAAGCCATCTGGGCCAGGGCTTTTTTTGGTCGGGAGTTTTTTTTTTTTATTACCTTTTCAATCTCTTCTCCTGTTATGGGTCTGTTCAGATTTTCAAATCACTTTGTTGTAGTTCGGGTAGGTAGTGTTCTTCTAGAAATTTATCCATTTCCTCTAGGTTTTCAAATTTGTTGGAGTATAGTTTATCATAATCTATTATAATCCTTTTTATTTCAGTTGGGTCTGTTATAATATCCCCCATTTCATTTCTTATTTGGGTAATTTGAAAGCACTGACCTTTTGGTTGGCAAACGAGAGCTTAACTTCTCTGACACCAGGGCTCCTTTAGGTGGGAATAGCTATTTTAAGTATCTATTTAAATGTCAAATGTTCCATCTTTTATTAAGTTCTAAGATTTGAGTTTGGATTTACGTATATATAGGAGACTTCTTAGACTTCTAGTTTCAGCTTCCTAAGTGCAGCATAGTTTACCAGAGTTCTTCCCTGGGATACAGAAATTCAGATAAAAAGTAATTAATGTATTTGTTTTTATTCTTATCTATTATTTCTGTATGTCTATCTCCTTCAGGAAACTTTAGGATACTGGCTATCTTTTAGGGCATTAATTGGCTATTGTGGGATGCTTTGGACATAGTAGTGTCTTAACCATCAAAATATTACTCTGGTTTCTAATATTTGCTGTAGTTTCAGCAGGCCCAATGCATTTATCAAGGGAACTAGCAGTGGAGGAGCAAGCACCACATAGAAAGAGCAAGGATTAGCTAACCATCACAGCTGGTGCAGATCCTGCTAGTTCTTACACACAGACTGTGATCCCAAAACCAAAAACAAACCCATTGCGGTTGAGTCAATTCCAACCCATAGCGACCCTAAAGGACAGAATAGAACTGCCCCATAGGGCTTCCAAGGAGTCCCTGGTGGATCTGAATTGCCAAAAGGTCGGATTTAATTTTTGAAGCCGGGGCAGTCTTCTCTCCGACCTCAAGTTACAAGAGTAATAGGGGGTGTCTTGCGTTTCAAGGGTAGGCACCATTCAACATGTGCCAAGTTAATGATTTAGATTATTAGCCCCATACAGGCATAGGTGACATTAATTAGATCAGCTGCCTCAGGTTATGTTCCCTGTTGTACTGCTTCCAACTGTATCTAATCTAGCAGCTTCTGAGGATTCAAGTAGCTGATTTATTATTTCTCACGAATTAGTCCCACAATTTGCTCTTGAGTTAGATCTTGTGTGTTTAGTGGATAATCCCTGATCCTGGTTATGGATTTCAGAGATTCAGAGAGTCAATTTACTTATGGGGGGGGGGTGGAACAAAATAATCAATGAATGAATAAATAATAATAGGGATATTTATTGTAAGAAGATACATCATTCTCTTTGGCTTAGAGGTAGAAGAAAACCTCAAAGAAATTATTGCAAGGCCAAGGATTAAAAATAATTTTAACAAGACATGTCTGGGACACTACAGCTCTAGAGTAGCACTATCCAACAGAAATAAAATGTGACCCATTTATATTATCTAATTTTCCTAGTAAAACCCAGAAAACCCATTGCCGTTGAGTAGATTCCAACTCATAGCCACCCTATAGGACAGAGTAGAACTGCCCTATAGGGTTTCCAAGGAGCACCTGGTGGATTCAAACTGCCCACCGTTTGGTTAGCAGCTGTAGCTCTTAACCACTACACCACCAGGGTTTCTTAATTTCCTAGTAGCCAAATTAAATAAAAAGCAAAAAGTAATGGGTGAAATTTACTTTAGTAAAATATTTTCTCTAGCCAACTATATCCAAAATATTATCATTACAATAAGTACTCAATATAAAAAAAGTTATTAATGAGATAGCTTACATTCATTTTTGTACTAAGTTCTGAAACTCAATGTGTGTTTTATACTCACAGCACATAACATTTTAGACTAGCCACACTGTAATTTATATTAGCCCAATCATAGTTGATCTGATATAGAGAAAAAATTATTTGTGAGGATGAAAAGGATAAAAAATTTGGAATATACACAAAGATTGTTAAAATGGATTCATACCTTCCAAAGATCATGGAGATTGCAAAGGATCAGGCAACGTTTTGTTCTGTTATACACAACGTTGCCATGAGTCGGAGATGACTCGATGGCAATAGTCATTGATGAGACTCAATGAGACTATTAATGTTCACCATGCATTCTATTTATCCATGCATGCATGCATCCATCCATCTATCCCAGACTCCCTTGAAGTTAGATTGAGATCATATGGTTAGCTTCTAGCCAATATAACATGGGGAGGAAGCTACTTCCAACATTGATCCTTAAAACCATCAAGTACTATCTTCGAGCCCTCTCTTCTCCTGCCATGGTGATTTGGAGGCCATGTGTTCCAAACAGCATTGCTACAAGATGGACAATGAACACTCTCTCAACCTCTGGCTATGATGTGAGCAATAAATGAACTTTTATCGTGGTAAGCCACTGAGATTTCAAAGCTGGTCTGTTACAGCAACTAGAATTGATTGTTCCATTTGCAAAGACAGGACTATTGCTTAGGTTTTGGAAAGGAAATATCAAGAACACAGGTAGTGATATTAGCTAAATTATAAAAACAAAACAAAAATACCAGTTTTGTTTTGGAGTAAAAATGGTAATCATGGGAAAAAGAAAGATGATGACATTGTGACCCATCAAGAATTTAGCCTTACAAAAAAGGAAGGGAAATGGGATCTCATTGAAGAAGCAAGTTGAGTTTTCAAAATCTTAGCTAAGCTCTGCTTGAAAGAAACACTGAAATATCAGAAGGAAATAGAAATGGAGACCTGGAGGAAATAGATATGGATCCATCTGTTGCAGGAAAAATATGGTAGAAAGGAAAGTTTCTGCAACCATTAAACAAGTCATGATTTATGCAAGTCCTGTAAAAAATCAGATTCTGAGTATAGGTGAGATTTTTGTGAGGAGCTTTTAACTAAGGAAATATTGGCTGTCAACTTTGCTTGGAGAGTTTCCTGTTATAAACTTAGGATAGATACTAAGATCAGGATGCTACAAACCCAGGGTTAAAAGGGAAATGGACAGTAAATCATTTTAAATATACGGGATTGACACCAAGGAAAAGGAAGAGAACTCAAAGAAAACTTGAGATGCCACAACTGCATGTTTCTATAATTTGCAAGAATACAGGAGTTTTTCAGAGATGAAGGTAAGTAGATTCCCAACGTATCTGGGAAGCAGATGTTACCATTTGCCTGCTGGCACCACACAGCCATGTAATTGTGAAACTTAGAACCTGGGTTTTGTCTTTAATTCCCCTATTTTCAATGGTAGTAGAGAAAAATACGATTTTGAGAGTTGGGCACAGAATTTTGCTCAGAGAGAGTATGCTTGTTTTGAAGAGCACATTCATTGGCATAATCAATTTTGAAGACAAGAATCTTCAGTGATAACTTGGATATATTGAGCTGGATAGAGAGAGCAATTAGAACTTTCAGAGAAGATAGCACAATGTGGAAGGTGAAGGAAAAGATGAAGTAAGGGACGAATAACACGGCAGGAGGCAGGAGGTATGGGGAGAAACACTGGACTACAAGAAATTCCTCGTCCTGCAGGACTTTCAAAATGGGGGATGTTAATATTTCATTTTAAAATGTATAGCTCTGTTGCCTAGATTCATTGTCTACCCTTCTCACACTCCCTTATTCTCCAATACTCAGGAATACAGATGCCACTAGGGTTTGGTGTTCAGAAAACAAGGAAACACTTCGTTTCTTGTGTGGGCATATGCAAGGTTGAAGACTGAGAAAAAACTATAGGAATTGACAAGTATAGGACAGATGTTTAGAGTTAAGACGGAACAGAATATGAGAGCTAACTCTGACAGCTTCAGCCACAAGGGATTGGCAGATACTAGTGTGATGGGGGAGGGAGGGAGCACTGGGCTTCTGAAGGTTGTTTGAGTCAATTTGATTTAAATTTCAGGGGGTTTACTGACATTTGGTTTGTCCAATCAGCTCTCACTGATTTTATCTTCTAAAATCTTCGGGATATTATGACTTGTTTCCATTTAATCTGGCTGTGCCCCAGTTCAAACTTCCATTAGATTCTTGGCTGGATTTCTGTAATAAGTTCCTAAATGGCTTTTCAGATTCCTACATTTTTCTCTTCAAACCTCTCTCAGTACTGTAGTAAGAGGGTTGCTTGAGTGGAAAGTGGTGATTTTACTTCTACAAAAGATGCTTTAATGGCTTCTAACCACACTTAAGATAAAGACCAAAATCTGGAACATACTCTATTAAGACCCCAAAGACCTGACTCCTTATTTCAGGTAAAATGGATAGAAGCCACTTTCACAGCAGCAGCATACTGTCTGTTAATCACCTGAGAGATAGGGTCGAGAGAGAATCAACAGTATTCCTTGGCCTCCTCCATCTCCCTTGATTGTATGTACGTATTTCTTTACTTCACCTGCACAATTTTCATATTTATAATTCAGTGACACTGATTACATTTTCATGTTTTACCACCATTATTGCTATCCTCCTCCAAAACATTCCACCGCCATGAACATAAACTCAATGTCCTCCTCCCAAAAAAACTCCCCCTTTCTCCCTCCCTCCCCACTCTTGGCAACCGTTAATAATCTTTGGTTTCTATGTATTTGCTTATTTCATATGAATGAGGTCATACACTATTTGTCATTTTGCGACTGACTTATTTCACTCAGTATAATATTTTCAAGTTCATCCATGCTGTGGCATGTATCAGAACTTCATTTCTCTTTATGGCTGCATAATATTTCGTTGTATGTACACATCATATTTTGCTTATACATACATCTGTTGATGGTCTCACTTGGTTTGTCATTGTTAGCCACTGTCCATAAAAAGGGGATCTTCGCCTGGAGCTATGTCATCAGTTATCTACTATATAGGATCATTTGTTTGCCAACAAAGCAGACCTACCACTCCACATACCTACTTTGGACCCCAGCTTCTTATTTCAGCAAGATAAGAGGTAAGATTTCAATCAATCAAATCTCATTCATGTTAGCATTCTAGATTCTGTAGCTCCAATGATCTACCAGATCATGTTTATTTAAGGCCCAAATTTTGGTCAAAAATACCACCGCAGACTGCTTTTTTCAAAGGGTTGCAATTGGAAAAACTATTGTTAGTATAATGAGGGTTTTTTTTTTTTTTTTTATTGCTCTGACGTTTTGGATGAGATCATCAGAAAAGAAGACAGCACGGTACAGTTATAATGCAGAAGTGTGGTTCCGCTCTGATCAGAAAATGACAGAGAGAGAGAAGTGACATCCAGAACTTGGGACTGGACTCCCCTGACACAGACGAGCTCTGAGAGAGAATGCATTTACATTATTATTTCCTGAATTGTTGGACACCCTAAATTTACCTTCACCCGTTGCAAATCCTGTTTTCCCCCAAATTGCAACACTGGGTGAACATTAGGATCACCTGTGAGAACATTTAAACACTATTAGTGCTTGGACCCATCTAAAAGACCCAGATTTAATTGGTTTAGGAAAGTGCCCAGTCTTACATCGTTTATAAAAGTCCTCCAGGTGATACTGATTTGCAGCCAAAGGTGGGATGCCTGCCCTAGAGGCAAGGCAGCTGAAAGGCCAAGTTTTGACATTTAAGGGGATGACTGTTGTTATCAGCTTCTGTGGAGTTGGCCTCCGACTTATGATGACCCCATGCACAATGGAACAAAATGCTGCTGGGTCCTGTGCCATCCCCATGATGCACTGGGGATCTGACTGTTGTGCTCCATACAGTTCTCATTGGCTGACTTTCAGAAGTAGATCACCAGGCTGTTTTTCCAGAGACTGATCTGGGAGGTGGTAACGTGCTAAGTTTGGAGTAAACTGTCGTAAGCTGTCACGTTTTTCTTGGAGACCCACATCTGCTTTAAATTCCACATCACATAAAATATCCCACTCTGGTGGAATTACACCATCCCAGACTCCTAAATTAATTTTTATTGTGATTTGTGTTTTTAAGCACCCACCCACCTTGGTCTTGTTATGTTTCCTCATCATGTGACCTAAGAATTGCATATTCCACTAAGACAAATAGCTCATTTGTGAACAAAAATAAGACTGCAAGAGTGTCTCTAGCCTTTGACAACATGCCAGTGATGTAAGGTACTCTTCTGGAAATTCTTGTATAGCAAAACTTACTGTCTCCTTTATTTGGTCCCCAAGAGATGCTAGTGATGGAATTCCACTGGCCTTTGATAAAGAAACTGGATAGATTTATTGGCACTTTGTGAGTTTTCCTTTTTTCATAATTCACAGAGCTTGAAGAACCCTGCCCCAGGTATTCAGAGGACCGAATCCCATCAGGTGGCACTTTATGTTCACTGGCCATTGATAATAAAATGTGTCTTTTATTTTTCTTTTTGGACAAAAGACTTGCTAATTGCCTCATTTTCAGACTGCTCTTTGGATCAGACTATGAATAAGCTGATCAACAAAGACATTTTCAAACCAGAATTCATAAAGTGAGGTGTGTGACCTTCTTACAGAAGAAAGTATTACAGTTTTTCTGGATCAAATGTCCTTGTCATTTGAATAAAAGAGCATCTTCTTTTCTGCCCACCCGGACAAACGGAATTGAGTTGAATCAATCCCCTTTTGATCTTGACATTTTCAAAGTCATGAATTAAGCATTTTGCTGGGGCAGAACCAAATTTTTACTCTCTACACTTGACCTGTGAAAGGTCAGAAGATAACATGCCAGCATTGAAATCACATTTAAAAATTACTTATTACTATTTGCATTTCCTATTATGGTGTTAGCAATTGGGATGGAAAGAAGTGATATGGATTTATAGAATTAATCAGAACTTTCTTAAGGATAGTTCAGCAAAATTAAAACTTAATACTTTTCAAAGGATCTTATTTCCCATGCTGAACATCTGTATATTTTAAACAAAAATATAAGGAAGGTAGGTATTAAAGTATATACCTTATGTAAGAGTAAGTACAATTATTAATATTTGAATTTATAAAATTATATTACAGGCAAACTTTAAGTGTATGTAATTCAGCCAAGGCATTATGCTTCATTCTGGTCAAAAGCCCGGGGGGAATTCAGAGCAAGTGTTATTTCACCCAAGGATACAAATATTTGAAGACTTGTTTTAGTTATAAATATAGGGTAAGGTTATTACTGGAAGCAATAGGCATATAGGACTGAAAAAAAAAGTTTATCTTGTTCCTAGTCTTGAAATGATTTTTAATTTACATTTTAGAAGACAACCCTTTCCTCTCTAACGATACCAAATGCTATTTGTGTAGTAAAAAAAGATAATAATAAAACTTCTTAACTTGTAAAATTGAAAAGAAGTCGGCCTTATTTTGCTTATCCATAGAAGATACTAAAGTTCATCAAACTTAAAAAAAAAAAAATAGTATAGTACCCAAAGCATTGTTAAAAAAAAGATGAAAGGAATGAAGGGATGTCTGAAGTCAATGACCCAAAACCATAGACTGAGTTTGTGGATGTAGTGTGGCTTCTCTATTTTACCTCTAATTCTGGGTTCTTCCTACTCCCACATCCAAAGCTGCCTGGAGCAGTCTTCCATTCTCTCAGTATTTGTCCAAGTAGACACTGTTTCTGGAAAGAGTTTCCCACATGGTTAAGAACAGTTAACTGGCAGTGAGTTTGCATAATTTACGATAATAGGGTGATACAAACCAAGCTTTTGTGTCTGAGATGGTTTTATAATTCAGTAGAAAGTCCACATTATTTCTTTAGTGTCTCATCGTAAACAAGGAGTTCTTTCCCCCCATTCTCTGATTCTCTGTCTACCTCTCTCTCTACTTTTTTGTTGTTGTTAGCAAATAGAAGTGATTGGGTTTGATCCACAGAGAATTTTGTCCAATCCAATTTATCCAAAATTAGAGACCATTTGAGAACACTTGTGCTAGAATGTAGCAAGTTAAACTACTTCTTAAAAGTACTATATGCAATTACTGGTCGTTTAGGAATTAATGAGTTCTATGCCGGTTAAACATCAGTTTTCCAGAAGGTCTTAGTTTTACTTCTGCTTTTGTAATTGCATGCCAGAAAGTTGGCATGAGGGTGCAAACATCTGTATTACAGCCTTCCCGTTCTGTGCTAGTTGGAGAATTTAGTAGGAAAAACTCTCCACTTTGCTTTGGAGCCTGATTCTGCCACGTTGATGTATAAGTTTTCACTTTCCGTATGTCTGGGAGGGATGTAATTAAATTGCTTCTTGAAATAAAACAATGGCAGAAAAGAAAAGTCAGATATTGAGTCCTTGCTACAAAACAGGCAATTTAATATGTGTAATAAATTTGCAAAATGAAGTCACGTTCAGATATTGCAGGGTAAAAGTATTTTTATATTGTACATATGCAAAGAAACCCCAAGATTTGGGCTTATTTATCAGGAAGATTACTTTGAATTTTGGAATATTCTTTGAAAAACCATACCAGTCGCCAACCTGTCTTAAACTCAAATACACATATCTTAAATTAGTAAATAATAATCTGTTATTACATGGATAATGTGCAAATGGATGATTCAAGTTCTTAAAATATTTTATTTTAATAAATAAAACATGACCATTATGAACAATTTTTACACTATAATTTTCAAAGTAAATAATTTTCTGAAAGAAATAGATAAGTAAAAGCAAATTCTAATTCAGTCCGTCTCTGCCTAAATTATTGCTGTTGTTGTTGTTGTTAGGTGCTGTTGAACTGATTCCGACTCATAGCACACAGTATAATACAATGATACACTGCCCGGTCCTGCATCATCCTCACAATCGTCGCTATGTTTGAGTCCATTGTTACAGGTGTCAATCCATCTCTTCAAGGGTCTTCTTTTTTTTTGCTGAAACTCTGCTTTACAAAGCATGATGTCCTTTTCCAGGGACTGGTCCTTTCTGAAAACATGTCCAAAGTACGTAAGAAGTCTCACCCTCCTCCCTTCTAAGGAGCATTCTGGTTGTACTTCTTCCAAGACAGATTGGTTTGTTCATCTGGCTGTCCATGGTATATTCAATATTCTTCACCAATACCATAATTCAAAGGCATCAATTCTTTTTGGTCTTCATTGTCCAGGTTTTGCGTGCATATGAGGTGATTGAAATACCATAGCTTGGGTCAGATGTACCTTAGTCCTCAAAATGACATCTTTGCTTTTCAAAACTTTAAAGAGGTCTTTGGCAGCAGATTTGCCCAATACAATATGTCATTTGATTTCTTGACTTCTTCTTCCATGGGCATTGATTGTGGATCCAAGTAAAATGAAATCCTTGACAACTTCAATATTTTCTTCATTTATCAGAATGTTGCTTATTGGTCCAGTTGTGCGGATTTTTGTTTTCATTATGTTGAAGTGTAATCCATACTGGGGCTGTAGTCTTTGATCTTCATCAGTAAGTGTTTCAAGTCCTCTTTGCTTTCAGCAAGCAAGGTTGTATCTTCTGCATATCTGAGGTTGTTAATGAGCCTTCATCCAATCCTTATGCCCCCGTTCTTCTTCATATAGTCTAGCTTCTCTGATTATTTGCTCAGCATACAGATTGAATAAGCATGGTGAAAGGATATAACCCTGACTTGCACCTTTCCTCATTCCATGAAATTCCATGTAGTATCCTCTTGTTCTGTTAGAACGACTGCCTCTTGGTCTGTGTACAGGTTCCTCATGAGCACAATTAAATGTTCTGGAATTCCCATTCTTCCCACTGTTAGCCATAATTTGTTATGATCCACACAGTCAAATGTCTTTTCATAGTTAATAAACACAGGTAAACATCTTACTGGTATTCTGTTTTCAGCCAAGATCCACCTGACATCAGCAATGAAATCACTCGTTCCACATCCTGTTCCAAATTCGGCTTGAATTTCAGGCCTGTCCCTGTCAATGTACTGCTGCAACTGCTTTTGAATTATCTTCAGGAAAATTTTACTTTCATGTGATATTAATGATATTGTTCGATAATTTCCTTATTCTGCTTGATCGCGTTTCTGTGGAATGAGCACAAATGTAGATCTCTTCCAGTCATATGACCAGGTAGCTGTCTTTCAAATTTATTGAAATAGATGTGTGAGCACTTCCAACATTGCATCTGTTTGTCAAAACATCTCAGTTGGTACTCCGTCAATTTCTGGAGCCTTGTTTTTTGTCAATACCCTCAGTGCAGCTTGGACTTCTTCCTTCAATACTATTGATTCTTGATCACATGCTACCTCCTGTAATGGCTGAATGTCGACCAATTATTTTTGGTACAATGACTGTGTATTCCATCTTCTTCTGATGTTTCCTGTGTCATTCCATATTTTGCCCATAGAATCCTTTGATATTGCAACTCCAGATTTGAATATTTTCTGTAGTTCTTTTAGCTTGAAAAATGTTAAGCATGTTCTTCCCTTTTGGTTTTCTAACTCTAGGTGTTTGCACATTTTATTATAATACTTCACTTTGTCTTCTTGAGCTGTTGTTTGAAATTTCTGTTCAGGTCTTTTATGTCATCACTTCTTCCTTTGGCTTTAGCTACTCTACATTCAAGAGCAAGTTTCAGTCTCTTCTGACATCCATTTTGGTCTTTTTTTTTTTTCTGTCTTTTAAATGTCCTTTTAATTTCTTCATGTATGAAGTCCTTCATGTCATCCCACAACCTTTGTTCATTAGTGTTCAATGCATCAGATCTATTCTTGCGATGGTCTCTAAATTCAGGAGGGGCATAGCAAAGGTTGTACTTTGGCTCTTGTGGATTTGTTCTAATTATCTTCATCTTCAACTTGAACGTTCATGTGAGCAATTGAGCAGTTGATGGTCTGTTCCACAGTCAGCCCCTGGCCTTTTTCTGACTGGCAATATTGAGCTTCTCCATTGTCTTTTACAACAGATGTAGTCGATTTTATTTCTGTGTATTCCATTTGCGAGGTCTAGGTGTATAGTCATCATTTATGCAGTTGAAAAAAGGTATTTCCAATGAGTAGGTAATTGGTCTTGCAAAATTCTATCGTGCCATCTCTGGTATCATTTCTACCGCCAAGGCCACATTTTCCAATTACTAATCTTTTTTCTCTGTTTCCAGTTTTTGTATTCCAATGACCACTAATTATCAGTGTATCTTGATTGCCTATTTGATCAATTTCAGAGTGCAGAAGTTGGTAAAAATCTTCAGTTTGTTCATCTTTGGCATTAGTGGTTGGTGTGTAAATTTGAACAACAGTCGTATTAACTGGTCTTCCTTGTAGGCATATGGATATTATTCTATCACTGATGACACTATACTTAAGGATAGATCTTGAAATGTTCTTTTTGACAATGAATGCAATGCCTAAATTATTAAAAACTCCAAATTACTGAGTACTAGCTTTCTGGTTTTATTGTATTAGTATTTTTAAGTTTTAAATTGTTATTATTGTTGGGTGCTGTCCAATCAATTCTGACTCATAGTGACCCCATGTGACAGAATAGAACTACCACATAGGGTTTTCTTGGCTGTAATCTTTACGGAAGCATATTACCAGGTCTTTCTCCTGTGGAGCCGCTGGGTGGGTTAGAACTGCCAATATTTCCATTAGCAGCCAAGCACTTAACCTTTGTACCATTAGAGCTCTTTTTCAAATATATAGGGTCATATTAAAAGGAAAAAAATATATAGATCTCTTAAAAACGAATATACTTAAACATTAATAATTCAGCTTTAAAGTCTGTATGGAAATAGATAAATAACTTTTTAAAAATGCTATAACGAGATGTCATCAAAAAATGGATCAAAAACTAAATATGGTGGTAGTTCAGTTAACTTTTAGGCCTCCTGTGGAGAAAGAGTGGGATAGACAACTGATGATTCACTTCTTCCAGTTCCAGAATTATAACTTTGGAAAGTACACCTGGGGAATTAGCGTAAATTACTGTGATAGAGCAGGAGAAGAGAGAAAATCATTTAGATTTTTATATATATAACTTTTCATATACTTTTTTTTTGGTCAGGAAACAAAATATTCTTTAGAACTAAGCCTATATCTAAAAACCTAAAATAAAATATTTGATGAAAAACTCCAACAAATTTAAAGTATTCTATTTGTGTTCCTACTTTTTTCAATAGTGTCTAACCTGATTGTCTTTGATTTTGTAACTCGGTGTCATTAGCATGAGCATCAATTACAGATGCTCTCCCTCACCACTTGGATGCTATCTTGAATAAGCCACACCACTTGGTCCTGCCATTTTCCAAAAACTATATTAATTCTCCTCATAGGGTGTTTTCCCCTTTAATCAATATCAGATTTCTTTGTAATAATAATCTGTTAAAAGACAACTTTTTAAAAAGCTAAAATCATAGTATGCATACAAATATAAAATGAACACTTGTCAAAGGTATTATAATTTATTAATTAATAAATGCACCAGTAAAATGTTATAACCCCCTCAAAGAAGAATGCAAAGAACTTGTATACAAATAGGCAGTCAGGAATGCTAAAATAATTCACACATAGTTGTAAAACTAGTCAATACCCATAGGGCAATAATCAGCTGTATTCCATCATGCAAGAATCTTTAGTTTCGTATTCCACTATGCAAAAATTACTCTTATGTTTCTACGATTTACAGAGTTGTAAAATAGTTGGAAAATATGGATTAAGACAATTCCATGCATAATAAGCAGGTAATATTATTATCCTCATTTTACAGAGGAGGAACCAGAGGTAGAAAGATGACCTAACTCTTATGAGTAGCAAGTGGAGGAATTTGACCCCCAGTCATTTGGTTCCATCTTTGATCTTTATGTTATACTATAGCTAGTATTATACTTGAAACTTTTAGCTGATTATAAAAAAAAAAAAAAAAATTAAGTAAATCCTTTATATTGCTCTTTACAATAAACAAAAAAATCTCCATGTTGCCATGGAAAACCACACATATAAAACTCGTAAGTCAACAATCTTAGTTACACACAATTTACTCTGCTGACTTTGGACTGATGGCCAAAGTGTAGTTCCAAGAATTTCTTCTAAATTAACAGGTATGGCTTTGTGTTAACTGCTGTTATTAATTTTAAGTATACAATGTGGTGCTCTGGGTAGGATGGAATCTAAATTTTGGATAAATGATAATTTCACTAAGTGTAGGACTCCCTGGGTGGTGCAGAAGTTTAATGGACTTGGCAGCTAACTAAAAGTTTGGAAATTTAAGTCTACCCATAGGCTTCTCAGAAGAAAGTCTTGGTGATCAACTTCTGAAAAACGAGACACTGAAAACCTTATGGAGCACAGTTTTACTCTGAAACACATGGGGTCACTGTGAGTTGAAATCAACTCAACAGCAACTGGTTTACACTAAGACTCTTAGTCATTCAGTGCTGCTATAACAGAAATACCACAAGTGGATGGCTTTAACAAAGAGAAATGTATTCTGTCACAGTCTAGGAGGCTAGAAGTCTGAATTCAGGGTGCCAGCTCCAGGAGAAGGCTATCTGTCGGTCAGCTCTGGGGGAGGGTCCTTGTCATCAATCTTCACAGATCAAGCAGCTTCTCAGCATAGGGATCCCGGGTCCAACAGACGAGCTATTCTCCTGGCTCTTCTTTCTTGGTGGTGTGAGTTCCCCTGTCTCTCTGCTGGCTTTTTTTAGAACTCAAAAGAGATTGACTTAAGACACAACATAATATTGCAGACTGAGTCTTCCCTCATTAACATAACATAACTCTAATCCTGCCTCATTAACATCATAGAGGTAAGATTTACAACACAGAGGAAAATCACATCCGATGACAAAATGGGGGACAATCACACAATACTGGGAATCAAGGCCTAGCCAAGTTAATACACATTTTGGGGTGACATGATTCAATCCATGACATTCCACCCTTTGACCTCCCCAAATTCATGCCCTTGCCACAAGTAAAATACATTCACCCCATCGTATCATAGCAAAACTCTTGTAACAATTCAAAGTCCAAAATCCAAAAATTCTTCATCTGTGAAGTCATTAATACAAGTTATCTGCTTTCAAAGTACAATGGTAGAACAGGCACAAAATAGACATTTACATTACCAATGGGAGAATTTGGAGAGAAAGAAATGATAAGAGGCACCAAGCAAGTCAGCAGAACACATTACATTAGCTCTCAAGCCTTGAAAATAATCCTCTGTTCTCTGAGACCATTTAGACAACGGCCCTGCCCTCCAGACTCTAGGTATTGACCACACTCTCCAGATTCTGAGTGGAAACCGCTCAGCCCTGGGCTTCAGCTCTGCCTTCCAGTCCCGCTAGAACTGCAACACTGCTCCCTCGGCTTTAGGCACACCATTCTCCTAGTCCATCTGAGTGACAACTCTACCCTTTGAGGCCCCAGAGGTTGTGGCCCTACCCTTTGAGACTGAGGCAGCTCTGCTTCTTGTGTTCTTTGTCTCTTTAGCTTCTGCTTCCTGGTTTCTGGGCCTCCCAGACCTTCAGGCCTCACTGCCTGGGTGTGCCCTTCTGGGGAAGGCATCCCAAAACTCTGTAGAATCCATCAATAAGTACCTGGAGGCATCACTCTGCCAGTAAATTTTGGCCAGAAGGCACTCAGCTCTCTTGCTACACAGGTTGACAAACCTAGCTCCACCAGTAAGTGCCTGGAGGCACCTACTCCACCAGGAAGCCTCCTATGCAAAGGCACTCAGCTCCCTAGCTTCATGTATCAGCTCCAGCACTGTCTCACACTGGTCTCCTGGTTCTGCTGCTGCAGTTTCTCTGCTGCTGCTTTTCACTGTCTGTGCCGTCTCCAGTGTAACAGCTCTCCTCACTTCCTTCTGAGTCTTCACCAGAATTGTCTTGTTGTTGTTAGGTGCTGCTGAGTCAGTTCCCATTCATAGTGACCCCATGTACAACAGAAAGAAACACTGCCTTATCTTATGCCATCCTCACAATTGTTGTTATGCTTGAGCCCACTGTTGCAGCCATTGTGTCAACACATCTCATTGAGGGTCTTCCTCTTTTTTGCTGATCCACTACATTACCAAGCATGATGTCCTTCTCCAGGGACTGATCCCTCCTGATAACATGTCCAAAGTATGTGAGACACAGTCTCACCATCCTTGCTTCTAAGGAGCATTCTGGTAGGGCTTCTTCCAAGACAGATTTGTTTGTTCTTTTGGCAGTCCGTGGTATATTCAATATTCTTTGCCAACACCACAGTTCAGAGGCACCGATTCTTCAGTCTTCCTTATTCATTGTCCAGCTTTTGCATGCATATAAGGCAATTGAAAACATCATGGCTTGAGTCAGGCACACCTTAGTCTTCAAGGTGACATCTTTGCTTTTCAACACTTTAAAGAGGTCTTTTGCAGTAGATTTGCACGATATAATGTGTCATTTGATTTCTTCACTGATGCTTCCATGTGTGTTGATTGTGGATCCAAGTTAATGAAATCCTTTACAACTTCAATCTTTCTCCTTTATCATGATGTTACTTACTGGTCCAGTTGTCAAGATTTTTGTCTTCTTTAGATTGAGATGTAATCCATACTGAAGGCTGTGATTTTCAATCTTCAACAGTAAGTGCTTCAAGTCCTCTTCACTTTCAGCCAGCAAGATTGTGTCATCTGCATATCGCAGGTTGTTAATGAGTCTTCCCCCGATCCTGATGCCTCGCTTTTCTTCATATAGTCCATCTTCTCAGATTATTTGCTCAGCATACAGATTGAATAGGTATGGTGAAAGAATGCAACCCTGACATACACCTTTCCTGACTTCAAACCACACAGTATCCCCTTGTTCTTTTTGAACGACTGTCTCTTGATCTATATACAGTTCCTCAGGGCACAATCAAGTGTTCTGGAATTCCCATTCTTCACAAGGTTATCCATAATTTGTTATAATCTGCACAGTCCAATGCTTTGCATAGTCAATGAAACACAGGTAAACATCTTTTTGGCATTCTCTGCTTTCAGCCAGGATCCATCCAACATCAGCAATAACATCTCTGGTTCCACGTCTTCTGAAGTCTGGCCTGAATTTCTGGCAGTCCCCTCTTGACATAGTGCTACAGCCACTTTTGAATGATCTTCAGCAAAATTTACTTGCTTGTGATAGTAATTATATTGTTCAATAACATAAGCATTCAGTTGGATCATCTTTCTTGGGAATAGGCGTAAATATGGTCTCTTCCAGTCGGTTGGCCAGGTAGCTGTCTTCCAAATTTCTTGACACAGATGAGTGAGTGCTTCCAGTGCTGCATCCGTTTGTTGAAACATCTGAAATGGTATTCCATTAATTCCTGGAGCCTTGTTTTTTGCCAATGCCTTCAGTGCAGCTTGGACTTCTTTCTTCAGTACCATCAGTTCCTGATCATATGCTACCTCCCATTCATAAGGTTTTCACTGGCTAATTCTTTTCAGAAGTAGACCTCTGGGTCCTTCTTCCTAGTCTGTCTTAGTCTGGAGGTTCATCTGAAACCTGTCCACCATGGGTGACCCTGCTGGTATTTGAATACTGGTAGCATAGCTTCCAGCATCACAGCAACATGCAAGCCCCCACAGTATTACAAACTGACAGGCACATGGGGGTAGAATTGTCTTAAATGTCCACAATTCCAGCAACAATCCCTTCATGGCAATCTAGGCTTTTACTATTAGGCACTTTAAAACTCTTCAAACCTTTATCCATTCACTGTTTCAAAACTACTTCCACATTTTAGATATCTGTTAGAGCAGCACCCTACTCTAGGTACCAAATGTTTTAGGCTGGGTTCTTTAGAGAAGCAAAACAAGTAAAGCATTTAAATATATATAGAGAGAGATTTATACCAAGGAAATGGTTCCCGTGATTTTAGAGGCTGGAATGTCCCAAATCTATGGGTCACGCTGGAGTCTTCTCCTGATTCATGTAGCCACAGGGGCTAGTGAACCCACAATGGGCATGTCAGAGAGCAGGGCTTTTGCTCACAGGCCACGAAGACCAAAGAATCCTAAGATCGGCAGGCAATACCGAAGGTAATCTGCTAGCTTAAGTCCGAAGAATCGGAGGTCAGATGAACAGAAGCCGGTGCAGGATTCGGAGCAAGCAAAAGTCCAGGATCTTGCCAAAAAGTCTATTGATATATTCAGTGCAGGCCACATCCCCAAAAAACTCCCTTTGAACTGATTGGCTACTCACGGCTGACTGTATCATGGTGGTGATTGTATTATATCAAATCTCTTCATGGCAGTGATTATATCATCATATGACTGCCAAACTACATCCTAACTGCCAAACCACTGAGAATCATGGCCTAGCCAAGTTGACACATAACACTAATGATCACTAATGTCAACCAAAGTAGCCCTTTTTTCCATGGAACACTGTTTTTGCTTGCAAGAAGACTAACGGACAAACTATGCATACTCAGACTTGGATATTTGACAGATACTATTTTCTGAAATGAACAAATTGAGCTATCTCGTGAAGGAATACAATTGACCACTCGTTGCCATGATAAAATTCAGGCTTCACATAAAATTAGAAGTTTAGAAAATGTGTATCTGCAATTATGAGCTTTTTTTGGATGAGACTGTTGTTGATATTATCAAATGTGCTTTTAAAAACTATTGTGTAGTGGAAGTGTCAAAATTTGGAAGATGTGCCTAGCTCAGTGGGTCAATATTTTCCAAATAACCAATGCATGATGCTAGAACATGCATGGCTAAAAAAAAAATCACTCAAGTGCCAGATAGACCCGTTAATTTTAATACAACAGGATATAAAAAATTCATTGCTATGGCTTTAGATTCCACATCACAACCAACCTTTAAAAACTAGCAGTTGTTGTGTTTTGGTGTAAGATCAAGGAAATTTATCCACAATTATTTGAAAAGGCTTCTTCTCTTTCCTACAATGTATCTGCTTTTCTGATAACATATCACAATAGATTGGATAGGGAATCAGATATGCAATAAGTTCTTCCTTAGAGTGACCCTATGCAAGCCCAGCAATGCACTTGAAATAATAGGTTCTGCTTTTCTAGTGCCAAATAGTTCCCCTAGTTATTTGGATTTTTTAAAAATAGACAAATAAGAAAGATTTTTTGTTCAAATTTGTTTCAGAGGAAATGAGGAAAGTATTTATATATTGCTGTTGTTGTGGTTAGGTGCCACCAAGTCGGTTCCGACTCATAACGACCCTATGTACAACAGAAAGAAACACTGCCCAGTCCTGCGCCATTTTTATAATCAATGTTACGCTTGAGCCCATTGTTGCAGCCACTGTGTCAATACATCTTGTCAAGGGTCTTCCTCTTTTTTCGCTGACCCTCTACTTTACCAAGCATGATGTCCTTCTCCAGGGACTGATCCCTCCTGATAACATGTCCAAAGTATGTGAGACATTGCTTCTAAGGAGCATTCTGGCTGTACTTCTTCAAAGACGTATTTGTTCATTCTTTTGGTAGTCCAGAATAGTCAATACTCTTTGCCAACACCACAGTTCAAAGGAGCCAGTTCTTCTTCGGTCTTCCTTATTCATTGTCCAACTTTTGCATGCATATAAGGTGATTAAAAACACCATGGCTTGGGTCAGGTGCTATATATTGGTACTCACTTAACCAAAATCTAAACCCATTGCTGTCTAGTTGATTCTGACCCATGGCGACCCCATGTGTTTCCGAGTAGTACTGCTCCTCATGGAGTTTTCAATGGTTGTGATCTTTCAGAAGTAAATCTTCAGACCTTTCTTCCAAGGTGCCTTTGGGTAGATTTGAACCACGAACCTTTCAGTAAGTAGCTGTTTGTGCCACTGAGGGACTCCACTTGCAGTTAAGCACACCTTTTTCTTCGGTATGTTATTTCTTCACATCCACACTATAGCCCCGTGAAGAAGCCACCATGTTACCAAGGAAGAAAGGGTGACCCATGAAGATTAAAGGATGAGTTCAACATCAAACAATTGATCTGCAAAAAAACAGTCTGGACTCTCAGTTTCCTGAATAGTAGTTCAGGGAAGTAGTATCTATTTTTAGAGAACTTGTGTGAGGCAGTCAACTAACCAAGATGAAACCTTCATCCTAGAACAGACGATCAAACCCACTTACATTTTAAGCTGTGGTCTGCATGAACTATTTGGAGAAATATGGACTAGTAGCAAGGCTTCTATCACAGCCTCTCAGAGTGGTAATTCCTGAGGCAGCAGTGTTTACTTTTCAAAGAGTATCCATCCTATTGACAATTCCCTTCCAATGTGATTTATAGATAGTTACAAAGAGCTCTAACACATTGGAAAGAGAGTGAGACTTCTAGTTATTCATTCCTTGATTCTTGCCCTGATTTATGGTAGTTGGAACTGATTTATAGTTTACTTAACACAGTAGGTCAAGAGTCACACTGACTTCTCATTTTAGGAACTGTGAGTCATCTTTTCATTTTAGATGTGTACAAAATCCTTCACCCATAGAGTGTTGCCATATCATGCAGAATCCCACCCGCCATATATTGCCAAGGTGATTCTCTATCATGACTATACTTCAGATTCTCCTAAGACAAGTTTTATTACATTACCATGCTTATTTACATTTACAATTTATCTTGTGTGAAAATCTATATTGGGCTAGGAGAAAAGAGTGTAAATTTTTTGCCTTATACTTTTTGTCAAAGACGTACTATGTAACCATTTAAGTACTTCCTATATCAGTTTCCTAATATATCTCCTACTAATATTTCTAAAATTCTACAGCTATAACTGATCTCCAAATGTCTATTCTACTTACATTCTGAAAGGACTTTATTAAATCTTGCACAAATAAGTGTCCATTTATTTCTTGAAAAATTTCTAGAAAATGTAATTGCATACATTCTTAATGGTATTATTATCCACTATCTTCTCACTCAGACAAGTATATATCACATTATAATGTGGAATAATTTAAATTTTTTTAGAAACAGAATCTATAAAAATTAAATTTTATTGTACTTTGGCAAATAATGGTGAGGAAAACTTAGGTGCTTTCAATGAGGTAGTAGAAGCATGTTAATCCTATTTCTAGTTAATATTTGTACTAGGGATGTGAGTTGGGTATATGTATGGAATTAAGTTCCTCTTCAAAGGAAGTGAATTAGGGCTTAGAGAAATCTATGCATGGAACTAAATCCCAGTGGGTTCTTTCATCTTTCCTTTGAAGCATAGAGTTTGAATATATTTATTAAAAATAAATTAAGGAACACTCTGACATATTTGGGAAGACAGATTTGTTGGTTTTTTTTCTTTATAAAATAAACAAATGCAAAAAGTTGCACTTTCTCTCTGAAAATCACTAATAAATACTTTTATTATGAATATATGTGCAACTAAATCCTCATCAGTAGTAGTTATTAAAATATTTAAATAACCTACCTCAGAACACCCCCATGTGTCTGTCAGTTTGCCCTACTGTGGGGGCTTGTGTGTTGTTTTGATGCTGGAAGCTATGCCACTGATATTCAAATACCAGTGGTGTTGCCCATGGTGGATAGGTTTCACCTGAGCTTCCAAACTAACACAAACTAGGAAGGAGGACCTGGCGGTCTACTTCTGAAAAGAATTAGCCGGTGAAAACCTTACGAACAGCAGCGGAACATTGCCTGATATAGTTGCGGAATATAAGCCCCCCAGGTTGGAAGGCACTCAAAACACAACTGGGGAAGAGCTGCCTCCTCAAAGCAGAGTCGACCTTAATGATGTGGATGGAGTCAAGCTTTCCAGACCTTCATTTGCTGATGTGGCACAACTCAAAATGAGAAGAAATAGCTACAAACATCCATTAATAATCAGAACATGGAATGTATACAGTATGAATCTAGGAAAATTGGAAATCATAAAAAATGAAATGGAGCACATAAACATTGATATCCTAGGAATTAGTGAGCTGAAAAGGATTGGTATTGGCCATTATGAACTGGACAATCATATGGTCTACTATGCCGGAAATGACAACTTGAAGGGTAATAGCGATGCACTCATCATCAAAAAGAACATTTCAAGAACTGTACTGAAGTACAACACTGTCAGCGATAGAATAATATCCATACGCCTACAAGGAAGACTAGTTAATACAACTATTATTCAAATTTATGCACCAACCATTTGGCCAAAGATGAAGACATTGAAGATTTTTACCAACTTCTGCAGTCTGAAATTGATTGAACATGCAATCAGGATGCATTGATAATTACTAGTGATTGGAATGCGAAAGTTGGAGACAAAGAAGAAGGATTGGTGATTGGAAAACATGGCCTTGGTGATAGAAATGGTGTTGGACATCACATGATATAATTTTGCAAGACTGACGACTTCTTCATTGCAAATAGCTTGTTTCAGCAACATAAATGGCTACTATACATGCGAACTTCACCAGATGGAATACACAGAAATCAAATCGACTACATGTTTGGAAAGAGTCAATGGAAATTTCAATATCATCAGTCAGAACAAGGGCAGGGGCTGACTTCGGAACAGACCATCAATTGCTCATATACAAGTTCAAGTTGAAGCTGAGGAAAATTAGAACAAGTCCATGAGAGCCAAAATATGACTTTGAGTATATCCCATATGAATTTAAAGACCATCTCAGGAATAGATTTGATGCATTTTACACTAATGACCAAAGACCAGATGAGTTGTGGAATGACATCAAGGAAATAATACACGAAGAAAGCAAGGGTCATTAAAAAAACAGGAAAGAGAGAAAAAAACAGAATGGATGTGAGAAGAGACTCTGAAACTTGCTCTTGAACGCATGGTAGCTGAAGCAAGTGGAAGAAATGGTGAAGTAAAAGAGTGAACAGAAGATTTCTAAAGGCAGCTTGAGAAGATAAAGTAAAGCATTATAATGACATGTGCAAAGACCTGGAGTTAGAAAACCAAAAGTGAAGAACATGCTCAGCATTTCTCAAGCTGAAAGAACTGAAGACAAAATTCAAGACTCCCATTGCTATATTGCAGGATTCTAGGAGGAAAATATTAAACAACGCAGGAAGCATCCAAAGAGGATGGAAGGAATACACAGAGTCACTATACCAAAAAGAATTGGTTGATGTTCAAATATTTTAGGAGGTAGCATATGATCAGGAATCCATGATACTGAAGGAACAGGTCCAAGCTGCACTGAAGGCATTGGCAAAAAACAAGGCTCCAGGAATTGTCAGAATACCAATTGAGATGTTTCAAAAAAATGGATGCAGTGCTGGAAGTGCTCACTTGTCTAAGTCAAGAAATTTGGAAGACAGGTACCTGGCCAACTGACAAGAAGAAATCCATATTTATGAATATTTCAAAGAAAGATGATTCAACTGAATGCAGAAAGTATCGAACAATATCATTAATATTACACACAAGTAAAATTTTGCTGAAGATCATTCAAAAGTGATTGCAGCAGTACATTGACAGGGAACTGCCAGAAATTCAGGCTAGATTCAGAAGAGGACGTGGAGCCAAGGATATCACTGCTGATGTCAGATGCATCCTGCCTGAAAACAGAGAATACAAGAGAAAGACGGTTACCTGTGTTTTATTGACTATGCAAAGGCATTTGACTGTGTGGATTGTAACAAATTATGGATAACATTGCAAAGAATGCGAATTCCAGAACACTTAATTGTGCTCATGAGGAACCTGTACATAGACCAAGAGACAGTTGTTCCAACAGAAAAGGGGATACTGCTTGGTTTAAAATCAGGAAAGGTGTGGGTCAGGGTTTTATCCTTTCACCATATTTATTCAATCTGTATGCTGAGTGAATAATCCCAGTAGCTGAATTATATGAAGAAGAACAGGGCATCAGGATTGGGGTGAGATTCATTAACAACCTGTATTATGCAGATGACACAACCTTCCTTGCTGAAAGTGAAGAGGACTTAAAGCACTTCCTGATGAAGAGCAAAGACCACAGCCTTCAGTATGGATTACACGTCAACATAAAGAAAACAAAAATCCTCACAACTGGACCGGTAAGCAAAATCATGATAAACGGAGAAAAGATTGAAGTTGTGAAGGATTTCATTTAATTTGGATCTACAGTCAATGCCTATGGAAGTGAATAAGGAAGACTGAAGAACTGACACCTTTAAATTATGGTGTTGGCGAAGAATATTAAATATACCATGGATTGCCAGAAGAACAACCAAGTCTGTCTTAGAAGTACAGCCAGAGTGTTCCTTGAAAGTGAGGATGTTGAGACTTTGTCTCATGTACTTTGACATGTTATCAGAGGGAACAGTTCCTGGAAAAGGACATCATGCTTGGTAAGATAGAGGGTCACCAAAAAAGAGGAAGACCCTCCATGAGATGGATTGACACAGTAACTGCAACAACTGGCTCAAATATAGGGGATAGCGCAGGGCAAGGCAGTATTTCCTTCTGTTGTACATAGGGTCGCTATGAGTCGGAACTGACTGGATGGCATCTAGCAACAGGAACCACTGCTCTTGCTTGTTTTTATTCATGTCTCTCTCTTGTCACTCACTCACTCTGAGGGAAGCAAGCTGTCATGCTGTGAGCAACCTTTAGGGAGGCCCACATGATGAGAAAATGAAGTTTCTCTCCAAGGGTCAATAAAACACCGAAGCCTGCCAAAAACCACGTGAGTGAGCTTGGAAGCAGATTCTCCAGCCTCAGTCAAGCCTGAGATGACTGCAGCCTCAGCTAACAGCTTGAATGCAAAATCCTGTGAGACCCTGAGCAGAACCAACCCCCCAGCTAAACTGCTTCTAGATTCCTGACCCTCAGAAAATGTTTGAGATAACAAATGTTTCTTGTTAAAGCTGTAAGGTTTGGAGGCAATTTGTTACACATTAAATATAAACTAACACACAGACATTTATTTCCCTCAGTAAATCCATTGGATGCCAAATTCCAATTTAGTACCTGCTTCTTGGAGCACCGATTTTGAGAAAAATCTCTTTTTGTCTGTCTGTTTGTTTGTTCCCAGAGAATCAAGCATTGCGACCATTTCTAGTCACCAAAACAACCCATGAGAAGTAAATAGACTTCTCACTGAACAACCCATAGATGAGTTAGGTCAAGGGGCATGCGACTCTCTTTATAGCTTCAACTCCATCTCATTCCTCTCCCCCTATAGGAAGTATATTGGAGTGCAGGTGAGTGAGTGCATCATTACTACAGGGTTAATATTAAACCTTCTGTCTCTTACAAAAAAAGCAATCTATAAACTTTGAGCGCTCTTATTTATAACATACTTCTTGTGACACATCACAGAGCTAATGGATTAGTGTGCAGTGACACTATGGTTGAGAACATATGCTATGAAGTGCTGACAAGTTTTGGTCAGCCATTATTTTTCAGGGTTTATGGAAAGCCGTAAACAAATATATGTGGGTGGCAAAAAGGTATCCCATAAAGTCTTTGGAAAATATTAGCTCTGAGAGACTCCTTAAACATGGAGGTGAGCTGCGGGGGAGGTAGGGGACGTGGCTAAGGTTGGGGAGGGCTAGAGGAAATAACTGGGCCACAAAGTGGACCTTTCATGATCTGGATTTTGGTAGTTAAGGGACATGTAAACTCAGATTTGAGCCTGGCTCTCCATGATGTCCAAGAAAGTACCAGGGCTCTTTCAGTTGAAAGTAACGAAGAATATTCAAATTGACTAAAGCAATATAAAAGAAATTTTAAAACAATCTCATCTATATAGACATCTTTGTCATTAGGTGTGGTGTGACCAGGGCTCAGATAATGTCACCTGGTTCCATGTCTGGGATCTGCCTCCACTGGGCTAGTTTCATTGTCTGAGTCCACTTGGTAGCCCCACAGCTTCATTCTTACTTCATTGAAGTATCTAGTTGAGCCCTAAGATTCCCACTCTCCTATGTTCCCTTTTCTCATCACGGTGGCTAGGGAGATTGCATTAGCTATCTTCTGTTTGGCCCTTCAGATCTACTCTCTATCCTCCTCTCAACTACAGGAGACTGATTGTATGAATTACACCAACAGGTTCCCATCTAGCCTTCTCTGGTTTAGGATTAGCCACTGGGGAGTCTCAGCAGGAAATCAGAGGCAGAGGAGAGTGGATCAGGGTAATTATCTCCTTTGTTCCCCCCACTGGGGTCATTTTAGACTCCACCAAAAGCCAGCATGTCTCTGCTCTGCATGATTCTCTCTATTTCCAGGTTCCTGAAAACTCATCCCCACTTCATACTTTGGGTCTAGGGTGGTAGAAGCCCTGATGACCCTGGATTTTCTATGTCGTTGTTCTATACTTCATTTGTCCTTTTGTAAATAGTCTGTTTGTAAATAAACTCTCCTCAATTTATTCTCATTTATATTAGAGCCACTGGGTGGCGCATATAACAAAAGTTTGGAGGTTAGAGTCTACCTAGAGAGGTCTCAGAAGAAAGGCCTGGCAATCTACTTCTGAAAAATCAGCCATTGAAAATCCTATGGAGCACAATTCTACCTTGACGCATATGGGGTCACCCTGAGTGGGAATAGCCTTGATGGTAACCGTGGTTTTAATTTCTCCTAATAGGACTGTGGAGCCCTGGTGGCACAGTAATTAAGAGCTCAGTGGCTAACCAAAAGGTTGGCAGTTCGAATCCGCCAGCCACTCCTTGAAAACCCTGTGCAGCAGTTCTACTCTCTGTGACCCCTATAGGGTTGCTATGAGTCAGAATCAATTCAACAGCTATGGGTTTAATAGGAGTGTGCCATCTGTTTTTATTGGATGTCCAGCTGTTACAGATATGCAAACCACTGATTGGCTCTGATTGCATTTGTCCCCTGCCCTGTGGCTAGTGGAGCCCTACTTAAACACAATGAATAGAGAGCTAGAAAGAAATGGATCCCCAAAACTGCAGCCAGTTATGGAGAGAAGGAGGAATAGATGCTGGAAAGGCAGACAAATTTTGTTAACTACAAAGAGGTTGTAATCTGGTAGTAGGGAAACTTCGATGGTTGTTTCGAAGGAAGATGGTCGACAGCACTAGCCTTCCAGATGAGTTGTCCTATTATGAGCATTTCCATATCCAGAACTTTAGGATCTGAGTCTTAGATTTTGCTTCTGGATATGTGACTGGTATTTTGCCTAGAAAAGCTAGTGAGTGGAGATTCTTGTCTGTTTATATAATGTAGTGTTTGTGATAATATATGTAATATACCCTCTCCTCACTTGTCAACATGGTGAGGCTCCAAAGACCAGATCATTATGCTAAATTAGCATTGTGTGAAAATGGAGGATGACCACATCAGGTCACAAAAGGGAGGATGACTACATCATTACATAACTGCCAAATTCCATCATTACATAACTGCCAAATTTCATCATTACATAACTGCCACACCACTGAGAATCATGGAGAGCCAAGTTGACATATAACCTTAACCAACAAAGCCAGTGTTACTCTAGCCTCACACCTCAGCATTCATTACTGCCAGATGTATGTTGTTAGTGTGCAAAACGGTCAGATAGTAGATTTTTTACTATTGTTGCAAATGTGAAATGTCGGATAACAGGATAGCTGATAAATGAGGAGAAGGTGTAGCAAGACTGTCAATATTACAGGATTTGGAGATAGTTCAGTCTATCTTTTGTTTCACCTGATTTGATCACATCTGCACATATAGTTGCGGGACAAGAGATTATTACACTTCAATTTAGAGTCTTAGGAATTCTGCAGAAAAGGACTTGTGTGGGCTCAGAAAGATTACACGGAGAAAACCTAACTTGAGCTGGCCTGTGATTTATCTTCTCTGAGGGAGAGATATCTCTTACAGTAGTGGTTGTAGTTTAAGGCAAAGTCTTTGATTCACCTGGGCATCTTATAAACACGCTTTTCTTCCCAACAGCTTCTATTACATTTTAGCCATTTTCCTAGCTACTTTCCATGCATTTGGATGAAAATCACTTGAATACTAGTGAACTCATTGTGTTCCTGTATGTTATGGATAATTGTTTTATAAATGATTATGGCTGATAGATACTGTTATGGATTGAATAGCCAAAAAAAGAAAAAAAAAAAAACTCATTGCTGTCCAGTTGATTCCAACTCACAGTGACCTTATAGGACAAAGTAGAACTGTCCCCACAGAGTTTCTAAGGAGTGGCTGTTGGATTCAAACTGCTGACCTTTTGGTTAGTAGTCAAGCTCTTAACCACTCTACTACCAGGGCTATGGATTGAATGGTGTCCGCAAAAATTGTGTGTTAACTTGGCTAGGCCATGATTCCCGGTGTTGTATGATTGTCCACCATTTTGTCATCTGATATGATTTTCCTATGTATTGTAAATTCTACCTCTGATGTTAATGAGGCAGGATTAGAGGCAATTATGTTAACGAGGCAGGACTCAATCTACAAGATTTGGTTGTATCTTGAGTCAATCTGTTTTGAGATATAAAAGAAAGAAGCAAGCAGAGAGACAGGAGGGACCTCATACCACCAAGAAAGTAGTGCCAGGGGCAGAGCGCATCCTTTGGACCCAAAGTCCCTGTGCTGAGAAGCTCCTAGACCAGGGGAAGATTGATGGCAAGGACCATCCTCCAGAGCTGACAGAGAGAGAGCTGGTGGCCTGGATTCAGACTTCTAGCCTCCTGGACTGTGAGAGAATAAACTTCTCTTTGTTAAAGCCATCCACTTGTGGTATTTCTGTTATAGCAGCACTAGATAACTAAGACGGATATCATGGATAAAATGACTCAGAATATTGCAGATAATAAATAATTACATTTTTCTCAGGGCATCTTAATTATTATTTTTATTACTTTATCAAGCAATTTTTATTTTTATTGTGTTATCAAGTACTTTTTATTATGATACTGTGCTTTACAAACTGAATATAAACTGCCAGTAAGTTTAAAATTTGTTGTAGTTGAGGCTGCCAAAAGAGAGAGTAGCTAAGAATTATGCTCCAGCCAAGCTGTAGAGAAGTCCAATTTCAGTCAAAATTTTAGATATTATTTTATGGAAGAACATTCAATTTGATTGGCTTGCTTATTCTGTTCCCAAACTAGACACACTTGTTCACCTCCAATGCCATGGGGAGTCACAAGAGCTATTTGTTTGGGTTTCCAGTAAGTCTGCTTCAGCAAAAATGGTACATCAAAAGCACTCCATTCCACATCTGTTTGTATCCAAATGTGTTTAAAACAAAACATGAGGTTTGCTTTTTGTTTTCTCTTTTCAGCCGGGTGTTTGGCATCATGTAGCCAAAGCTCTAGACTGATTAAAATTACAGAAAATAATGTACTGTTCTATAATGATGAACATAGGGACTCTTTTGCTTTGGAAGAATCTGTTAATGAGAATTCTAAAAGAACAAACCAGGAAAAAAATATTTGCCAAAGTTAAGACAGGAAAAGGGTTTACACTTTCTAGAAGAGAATATGTAAATAAGTAAATCTATACGAAAATGTTTAATTATTGAATAATGCAAATTAAACTACCAATAAGAAATTTAAAATAATTACTAAATATTAAAATAATTATAATACTCAGTGCTAAGCAAGTTATGCTAGAGAGTCATTTCTTGTAGACTGATTTGGGGAATATCTTTTATACAATATTTTTGAAAAGTTATTGGCAATATAAATGTCACAAATGTTTTACATCATTTGTTTGATTACAGCTGTTGAAAATCTATATAAATAAATTGTAATACATGGGAACAAAAATGAATGGTCAAAGATATCTATCAAAACAATATTTAAATAATAAAAACTTAGAAGCAATCTAAATGCTCAATAGTAGGAAATTGTCTAAATCAACCGTAGTATGTTCATTCATCAGGTTTTATAGTATTTGGCAATTATCTTCCTGAATTTGAGAATTACTATATTACCTGGATAATGTTTATGCTATAATATGACAATAAAAATAACAGAATAAAACTATGTATTTAATGTGAAATGAAATGTGCATGTATATGCATAAAAAAGCTCGGTGCCGTCAAGTTGATTCTGACTCATAGAGACTCTATAAAACAGAGTAAAATTGCCCCAGAGGGTTTCCAAGAAGCAGCTTATGGATTCAAACTGTGGATCTTTTGGTTAGCAGCCAAGCTCTTAACCACTACACCACCAGGGCTCCTTATATACGCATTAAAAGAAAAAACAAACACAGCGATGCTATGCTTCTTACAGTTTTCGAGGAGCAGCTGGTGGATTCAAATTGCCGACCTTCTGGTTAGCGCGATAGCTCTTAACCACTGTACCATAAACATACATATATTGACAAGAGAGAGAAGATTAAAAACTCGAAAGAAATACAATTAAAACAAATATAATTATCTTTAGATTGAGGCATTAAGAGCAATATTTCTCCTTTCCTTTTATATATTCTCCAAATTGTCCTTAAAGAGCATTTGATTACTTCTCTAGACATAAAATGGAATTTTAAAAGTTATAATTTCTTATACTAAATATAAATATATATATACAGGTAGTACCCAACTTACAATGACCCTGTCTTAGGTCAGTTCTGACGTACATAATTCGAATACCTCTTTTTTTTTTTTTAGTTTTCATTATTATTGCCTTTTATTATCAGTATCTTTATAAATCTGATCTTTGAACATCTTCGAGTGAACATCTGAGAATGATAACATCAGCAAGTTACGAGCTGCAACATTGTATGTAGTACATATTACTAATCATAAAATGTACAAAACAAAAAAAAACACAGACCGTCCTAAGTGAGGTTCGTTGTAACTGGAATACATTGTAAATCAGGTACTACCTGTATATTCTGGGGTGATAAGGACTGCTTAAACTCCTCACCTTCATTAAAGGCAAAATTCACTAAACTTTAGCAGACAAATTGCTATAAAAATTTCAATTAGACAGTGGCTTTTCTTCTCTCTTTGTTAGATTATATCTAGCCTACTATTAATTAACTTTTACTTTATTTTCACTCTTTCTCATATAAATTTTAATAATGTAATTTTGTTTAGTTATTTTAAATACAAGGAAGCAATACTTTTCCTGTGTAAAAATTAAGTACAGAATTAGAAGTTGAATCCAGAATTTAGCACTTGGAAGTACAAATGCTAACTAGCTCCGCCTAATTTAACATCCATTAAGTAAAAGTAAGAAAACAAGAAGAGAAAACATCAAGAATATCCATTATAAACCTGGATTCAAAATATTCTATAGGTGTCTTGATTGTGTTTACGAGTAATTATGTGATCTATTGACAAAAATTGCCTTTCTTTTTGCCTATATTTTATTTTTAATATACTTAAAAACTACAAATCTCATTTCTCCTCTAAATCTTTGAATGTTTTATTCTCTAAGAAAAATTTTATTTTATTTTTATTTTTATTTATTTATTTATTTTTTAATATTTTAT